>NW_005841898.1:2611212-2641458 GCF_000455745.1 Alligator sinensis | reverse complement strand
AGTCTATTCAGCAGCCGTGCCTGGCTTCTCCTCACCCCACATGCTCACACCCGCCCCCCACTTGCTGCCACTCACCGCACTTGCTTCCGCTGCCACCACCACTTCTTTTCCCTGCCTTCCTGCCAAAACTCACTGATTCCATTGAGCACTATTGCAAAACTCGCTGATCGTTCAGTGAACCCAGGTATCAATTTTAAATGAGCACTATAGCAAAATAGTGCTGATTGAAACTTCATTAAGTGGGGGCTGCCTGTACATATACCACACCTAAAAGCACATACTAACAATGATGGCAGTGACTAATGTTACAACATCATTCAAACGTTGTTCATTCTGAATCTAGTCTGGCTACTCAGGTTGTAGACGGGCATCTCATTTCAGCTGGTCCTGATTGACCTGAGTCAAAACTTGCGACAGAGGAAGAGGGGTACATCCCTTAACATATCCCTTCCAAGCTGCATTGCTTACTTCTCTGCCACTAGGTGGCCAGAGAGAGTGCACAGCCTATCAGGATTGTTCCTGGAATGATTGGCAATTTAAAAACATAAGAACATAATAAGTACCACACTGGATCAAAACAATAGTCCGTCTTGTTCATCTGTCTCCAAGAGTGGCAAGAGTGGATGCTTTAGAGGGAGAGCACTGAACCTGATATAGCTAGAGTGATCTATGCCTACCTTATTCATTACCCTCCCTGGCATCGAGTCTTGAATGAAAGGCTATTAACTTACAGAGGTACACAACATTGTCCCTGGAAAAATTGTTAGCATACTTTATCTTGCACGCTTCATAGGTGCTTAAAACAGGACACTGAACTCATTTGTCTGTGCGATCCTGGAACAAAAGGCTTTCTTACAATGTCTGTTTACAGCCTTAGTCACATGCTCCTATCTTGTCTGTTCCTCTACCACTTTTTTTCATTCTACACTGTCGCCCCCGCCACCTTAGTTCAGGAATGGATGTATTACAGCTTTCCTCCTGTACAGAGCTGAGGGAAGAGTAGAAGGAAAACAACTGAGAATGGCTTCAGGCCAAACTCTTCGCAGATTGGCTCTACCCCAGCCCAGTGAGCATACAAATAACAAATCCCTTCATTTATGCCAACTATTTTATTGAAAAATCGAAACATCTTGTCTTTATTTTAAATTTTAAACAGGCAAATTAATTTTATTAGTTAAGCATCTCTAGGGTTGAAAGGAAAGGGGAGGCAACAGGGCTTTACCTTGGCTTTAGGGCTGCCTGCTTATCCATTAGTTTGAAGTCAAAGCCTTGCCCGGTATTTGTCCTTCACTTCCATTGAAAAATAAAGTAATAAAGCAGACTTACAGTTTGAAATTTGGTGACATGGCTCCAAAGAATTGGAGAGGGACAGCAGGAGGAGCAAGAGCAGCTGTTTCTGCCTTATGAGATTCATCTCGAGAGGCAGCCCGTTCTGCAGTGAATTGCACACTGGAACAGATGCAAACTAGTTGGGGCATTACTAGTTATTATAATGGGGACAGGGTTTGAAATTTTGTTGGGACCCAGTGTGCTATATAATGATTGCATCTCTTTCCCCAAAGCCCTAAGAAACTTGGAAGTCTCTAATCTAGGGAGGGATCAGTGAACTCACTTCATTAGCTTTCTGCAAATGTCGCCTCTTTTCCCTCTTCATTTGGTACTGGCATACTTGCTGTACATATGTCAGTGGATTCCAGTTTACAGACTAGTATCATATCTGTTCACAGAAGCTGTAGAATTAGTATGGAGAGAGATGAATTGTATGTTCCCCTCCAGCCCTAATTACGTCTTACATTTTTTTAAGTTGATCGCTCTATTGTTTGAGTGCAATGAATGGAGAAAAGAAATAGTCCATTGCCAGCACTTACCTTAATCGAGACTGTGGTACAGTAGATAGAGCATTAGTCTGGGAGTTAGAGACCTATTCCAGGGTCTCCCTCTTGAGAAGCAAACCATGTAGGTCACATTTTTCAAAAGCACATATTGATATGGGATACCTAATTTTTGGGTGCCCAACCTGATGATATGCCTGTGACAATTTTTGCAGCTACTGAGCACCATTCACTTCTTGTTAATTTAGTTGCGGATCTGGATGCTCAGTACCTCTGAGGGTATGCACATACATACACTTGGAGCTGTTTCAGAAGGGGAACATTTCAAAAGGGCAGCAGCTGTTGTATTCTAATTGTTATGGGGGGACAAGCTGGGAACAATAAAGACATAGCAAAACTGCTCCAACTTTGATACTGGATGAAGAAAATGTCCTTACCTGAAAAATAAGGTCCGATGAAGTTGGACACTCAAAAATTGAGGCAGCAAAAATGAGATGGTTCAGAAAATTTTGGCTTAAACTCTGCTTTCTTATAAGTAAAATAACGACACTATTTCCCCTGTTTTGTGAAAGGGTTTGAGCTGTACAGCTGAAAAGTACTATGTTAGTGGTGTTACAGGTGAGAAGTCAAAATAGTCTGTGTAATTTTAATGTGATTTGGCAAATTCCTGCAGCAATAAAATACTTTATTTTTGGAAAGTTGATACAGTTCTGAGGCCTCTTCCATTTATGTGACTTTTTTACAACCTTCCACTGACTTTGTATGACCTACACTATGGTAGTTCTCCTATGGTCAGTGGGTGGGTCACTTCCTTTGGAAGTGAATTTTTTTTGCTTTGACCAGTACTGGGCGATTGAAATCTGGTGAGGCAGAAAGTAAAGGTTTAGACAGCTCAACAAATAATATCAGTTTAAAAGGGAGTTTATCTTCAGCTTACCAATGGGTAAGGAATGAACACATGAAACAGTTAACTGCAGAACAACTAATACGTGATTCATTTTCCTCCCTTTAACTTTGTATAATTTTTCTGTTCATGACTTAAAGATAAATAATAGCTCAAACTGTCCAATAAAATGGAGTCACAAATCTGTAGACTGAAGGGTGAACATGCGATGAAGCAGCAACATGGAGAGCTCTTTTCAAAAACAATCTTAATGTGACTCATATTTTTTTTTCCTGGGAGGAGGGGGATAGAATGGCAAAATCTGTGGGGTTACAGTTAAAAATCTGAGCGTGTACTTACATAGGGTCCAGATATGCCAATCCATTCTATTTGATTTTATCAGTAATTTGAGAATTGGGGGAGGGATTATTTTACCCTTAGTCCTCACAGTTTTGGCTTAGGGTAACTGCATTCTTATTTGTATAGTGCCCTTCTGAATATACCCATCACTTTTTCCCTAGTATTATTTTTGAAGTTATAGGTTCCGTTCTTTACTGGATGGAGACATTATTTACGTTACAGTGGACATGCAGCACAGCTTCAGCAAACAGCTTATTGCAGATGAAACGGACTTCAATCCTCCATGTATGCTGACAATGTTGAACTTCCTAATTTCCTTTGTGGGTGGGGAACATTAGTTTTATCCTTTTCCAATATGGACATACTCCTCCAGTGGCTTATACAGTTTACTGCCACTTTGTATTGTTTTTTTGTCCCTGACTCTAAAGTGGCAAAGCTCAAAATTATGCTCATAAAAATTAGCTACCATCCTGCAGATATTCTGCAGTTTTATAGGGATGTAAATCTGCAATAAAGTAGCTATATTTGTATAAGACTCATAGTAAAAACTGCTTCAAGAGACCTTGGTTTACGTCTTCATGCGATTACTAGATCAGTGAAGAATTCCACGATACCATGAAACTAGTGCTTGTGGTTTCTTATTAACCAACTGGATCTGATCATTCATTACAAAGAATATTCATTACAGATCTACCCCTTCCACAGAATAAGAAATGGTTGAAGAAGCAGCATGCTTTTCCAGTTAGTAAATAGTCATTCTTTGAATAAACATTTTTTGAAATATTTTTTGTGAACTGTTGCTGTGGCTTTTTGCTGTATCTTATGTGCAATCTGTTACCTAGCCATGTAGGAAACTTCATATAAGAGGAACAGAACATTTGAAACATTTTAAATAGTAATAACAGAAGTAAATAGCTAATAATTCACGTTGGTCTGAAGCACTGAGGTTCAGTAGTGATGATGAACATGAAGGTTCCTAGACAGATACAATTTATGCTGGACTGACTAACATTTGCATGAATATCCAATGTTTGTAATTCACAGGCTAGCAACTGAATTCAGCAAGAAAAAATTTCTACAGTAAGAATACATGAGCAGTATTGAAATCTGTGTTTTTGGAGAGAGCTTTGCATTTTGTTGCTTTGGCATATGTTCATCCATCAGCCTACAAATTTGTAACTCAGTTTTTTTGGACAGTTTGGTCTATCTTTTTTACATTTAGGTTATGGACAGACTAGCAAACTTAATTCAGAATGTATGCTGGTCATAAATACTTTACATAATTGTCATGTAGAGCAGTAAAATCTCAGTCCAAACAATATTTTTTTCTCTTTAATTACACTGAATTGCACAGCTAGCTATTCCAAAAGTCAGGAGAATTGTAATCCTCTTCTGGGGAGTCATTACTGAAAGGTATATTTATACATATTCAGTGTTGTAGAGCCCTGGTAATGCAAACAGATAGATACATGTGTTTATAGGTGTTTTATGGTGCTTACTGCTGACAATTATTAAGGCCATCCAAAACATTAATGAAATGATCATAATGATACCCCAAGTCATCTTAACTCCATTTACATGTATCATATTTACTCAAATCCAAGATGAGTTTTTTTTTCCCCATTTAACATTTTCCTCCCTATCACTCCCTCTGCCCCTGCTGCTTATCCTCATTCTGGCTATGGCGTGGATCTGGCCCTGCTCATGCTTGTTCTGGCCCCAGTCTGGCCCAATATCAATTGATGCCATGGCAGCAGCTCTGGTCCCAGAGCCTATGCTGGAGCTACTGCTACTGCCACCCCTGCTACAGGGCCAGGTTGGGGGCCAAAGTAAACTTAGGCTGGAGCAGGTCCAGAGTCAGTGATGGAGCTAATGCAAGGGTAAGCAGTGGGAGGGGTGGGGGATGGTATTAGGAGACAGGCGTGGGGGACAAGTTGTGGGGGGAGCTGGCAGCAGAGGCAAGGTGTGGGGGGCAGGAGTCAAGTTGCTTGATTCCCCCACTGCCTGGCCCCCTACCACCTCCACCACAGCTTGTTCCCCTGCTGCTTCCCCCACCTCCTGCCCCACTGCAGTGTTGGTGGGGATAAATTTAAGATGACCCTCCAATAATTAAATTATATACATGGAAAATTATAATAAATTTATAAATGTTCTGTGTATCTAATCTAATTATTGAGGGGTCATTGTAAGTTCAGAGTTCTCTCGGATTTGGGTAAATATGATCTATGTAAATGTTCGTATGTATGTTTCCCAAAGCCACATAGGTTTTGTCAAAACTGGAAAAGAACCAAGATTTCCTGAATACTGACTAAGCAGCCTAGCCTCAAGACTATCCTTTTTTTCTCTCTTGGTGTTCTGCTAATTCTTTTTAAAATTAGTGTTAGTAGTTTGAAATTCATATACAGTCCAAGAATAGGAAATACATGAAGAAGAAATGTGTCACTTGGCTCTACAAGTGCAAAATATGTTTAATTTTAGACTTAAGCATAGTAACAACACAGCATTAAGGAGTGATTTTCCAACATGCAGATGCATATACATCCTCACATACTTGCACATTCTTGACTTACCCATGCAGATGCACTCATCAACTATGCTCTCAAAATTTCTGTACCAATACTCACAAGCTTAAATCCTGGGCATGCACAGATGGACATACATTCATATCAGCCCATTTAAAAAAAACTTATTTTAGGGAGGCTCTTTATGCAAATAAGGATTGCAGTTTAGGCCTTTTGATACAGCTTTACTTAGCTGTCAGGTAAATTTTAAGTTAGTATTTATGTAGTTTTCTTTCTAATGTAATAATATGCTTCCCTGTATCCTACCTCATGTGCCCGCCATATAACTTCATTTTATACATTTGTCAGTAAATGTAAAGCTTCTGAAAGAGGTAGGTGTAAAACTCTTGTGTAATATGGGAAGCTGATATAAAAGCATTCTTCTTTCTGTTCTACCATGCCATTCAGATATGACCTGTATGCTTTCTGTCCCAATGCTGATTTTCTTTTGACCAGAAACTGCCCACTCCTGTCAGTTAGATGGTGTTTTTGATATACACAAATAGTCATTAGGCTGGAGATCAACAAACTCATTTCCATTTGTGTGACTTGAGTCACAATTTCAACTCGAGGTCTCCAGAAATCAAAAACTTGTGTCAACCTTTTTTGCAACCTGGCAAAAGCTACTGATGACAAATGTGCTCCAACAGTATAGACATACAGTAAAACAAAAAAGACTGAACAAGGAAGAGTCATTCAATTTGCATTAATGGTTGGTGTTTGACCTGCCTTTTTCATTTACGGTTCTTTTTCCTGTTTTGTACCTTTGTCAAACTTTGTTTCTAGTAATTTTCTTCCTATGGGTATTGGCATTGAAAAATGTAATGTAGTGGATAGCTGGGTGGGGTGAAATTAACTAGTAATACTTGTTTCCAGGGCATGGCTTTACAGGGAATCATTGGCAAAAGGAGTGTCAAGAGCAATGTTATTAATGGACTGGAGAGCTGTCAATAATATGGTACTCATAACCCCTGATGTCATAGATTCATAGATGCTAGGGTCAGAAGGGACCCCAACATATCATCTAGTCTGACCCCTGCCCTGGGCAGGAAAGAGTGCTAGGGTCAGATGACCCCAGTGTGATGCCTATCAAGCCTTCTCTTAAAGACCCCCAAGGTAGGGGAGAGCACCACCTTCCTTGGAAGCCCATTCCAAGTTTTGGCCACCCTTACCATGAAGAAGTTTTTCTTGATGTCTAGCCTAAATCCGCTCTCTGTCAGTATGTGACCATTGCTCCTTGTTACCCCAAGAGGCGCCCTGGCAATCAGAGCATCTCCAGTTCCTTGCTGTGCCCCCCTAACGAATTTGTAGGTGGCCACAAGATCACCTCTCAGCCTTCTCTTGCGGAGGCTAAGGAGGTCCAGGTCCAGGTCCAGGTCCCTCAGTCTCTCCTCATAGGGCTTGGCCTGTAAGCCCCTAACCATATGAGTGGCTCTCCTCTGGACCCTCTCAAGGTTATCCATATCCTTCTTAAAGTACAGTGCCCAGAACTGGATGCGGTACTCCAACTGCAATCTGACCAATGCCACATAGAGGGGAAGTATCACCTCTTTGGTTCTATTTGTCAGGCATCTACTGATGAATGATCAAGTGTGGTTAGCTTTTCTGGTGATTTCATCACACTGATGATTCATGTTCATTTCCGCTTCTGTGCTGTTGAGAGAGTCATTCCCTAGTCAGTAGGTGAGCTGGATATTTTTGTGCCCTAGGTACAGCACTCTGCATTTGTCCTTGTAGTACTGCATCCTATTGCGTTCTGCCCACTTATCCAACCTGTCCAGGTCTGCCTGCCATCATTCCCTACCCTCTGGAGTGTTCACTTCCCCCCACAATATAGTATCGTCTGCAAACTTGGACAGAGTACACTTCACACCCACATCCAAGTCACTGATGAAGGCACTGAAGAGTACAAGTCCAAGGACCGAGCCCTGAGGGACCCCACTGCCCACATCCTTTCAGGTCAATACGACCCATCTACTACCACTCTTTGGGTGCAACCACTAAGCCAATTTGCCATCCACTGGACCATGAAAACATCCAAGTCACAGCTTCTTAATTTATTTATGAGAATGGGATGAGATACGGTATCGAAGGCCTTCCTAAAATCTAAGAAAATGACATCCACCTCTACTCTTGCATCTAAGCATTTTGTGACCTGGTCATAAAACGGAACCAGATTAGTCAGGCATGATCTGCCTGCTATGAATCCTGGCTGGTTGCTCTGCTGCATTATTTTTTCTGCTGGACTCACACAAATATGATTTTTAATACTCTTTTCAAAGACTTTTCCAAGGATGGAGACTGACTGGCCTATAATTACTCGGATCCTCCTTCCTCCACCTTGGCCCTTTTCCAGTCCTCTGGGACCTGACCTGAGCACCATGAGCACTCAAACAGCCATGCCAGTAGTTCTGCTATGACACTGGCCAGTTCCTTCAGTACCCTCAGATGAAGCTTATCTGGGCCTGCTGATATAAACACATCCAGTCTGTCCAAGTGACGCTGCACCAAGTCAGTGTCAACGGTTGATAGGCTGGTGTCCCTCTGATGCCCAACTGAGAACCTGTTAGGAGACTTATCTTGACTCATGTTCAAGAACACTGAGGCAAAAAACTCATTGAAGAGCTCAGCCTTGTCCCCTCTATCTGTCATTAATTGCTCCTGCTTATTCAGTAGAGGTCCTATGCTGCCCTGAGCCTTCTTTTTACTCCCTACATATTTAAAAAAAGGCTTTTTGTTGTTTTTAATATGTGTTGCTAGTCTTAGCTCCATAGTTGCTTTAGTCTTTCTAACTGCGTCTCTGCACGTGCGGGTCAAGTAGGTATATTCCTTCTTCGTAGCTTCTCCCTGCTTCTCCCTCTTTTTTTTGCCCTTAGGCTCCCCTGGATTTCTCTGTTTAGCCATGGAAGTTTTTTGGCCCTTTTCTCCCCTTTCCCTCATACTGGGATCATCTACCTTTGTGCCCGAAGGATTGGTTCCTTCAGAAACAACCACCCTTCCTGGACTCCCATCTCTCCGATACTCCTATCCTGCAGTGTGTCATTGACTAAACTCCTGAGCACACTGAAGTTAGCCTTCCTAAAGTCAAGCACTTCCACCCTACTAGTTATCTTACCCCGTCTATGCCATATGGTGAATTCTATTGAATGGTGGTTACTGTCCCCAAGGTGACCATGGATCTGCAGCTCCCTTACCAGGTCATCCCACATAGCCAACACCAAGTGCAGTAGGCCATTCCCCTTAGTGAGACCATATACCTTCTGCATTAGGTGAAGGTCCTGTATGCAGGTTAACAACCTACGTGAACGGTTGGGTTTGGCTGACTGCTCCTCCCAGTTGGGATTACTTCTCAAGTATGAGAAGTAATCCCAACTGGGTATGCAAATATCCTAGTTTGTAAATAACCACTAAAACTGTTCAGGTTGGGGGGAATATGAATTTAATGGTGTTGGAAGCTACTGGATTGATAATCCTAACTTCAAAGCAGATACAGCATAAAAAGCACAGTTCAACATGTTGCCTTACCAATCTGTCTTGGTGGAAACACACCTATTTTGTTTATAGGACAATATAGTCTATATATCCATTTAGTACTTGGTCTCCTGGACAATTTTTGTGGTGTAGGCACCTCCACTGAATTCATTTCACCCAAGCTATTGGACAGCCTTCAGGTAGTAACACAATTTCATCACTATTGACCTAAACTGAATTTAAACTTGAGATATTCATAGTAAGGTATACAAACTCATTTCTATTTTCAGCTCTCCATTTCCTTCAGTTTTATATTGTAGCATTTATACCTAGACACCATACAACATGTAAGCTGCCATATCTTATGTCTTGTTTTAGGCATAGCAGCTTGCTTTCATTTCTATTTAATCATTATGACTGCAGAGCAAGACTGCTTAGCACAAATGAACTCACTCTCAAGACAGAAGTGGTCAGGAGGGTGTATTGTAAAATTACTTCTGGAAATTAGTGCAGTAATAAGAAATTTATAATAAGTAATAAGAAAATTAGTGCACGTTCTCTTACATAACTTCATATTGATTAGCAAGTCTGCAGAAAGCAGATTCAGTTCTCTACAGTAATAAGGCTTATTTTCTAACTGCTCTTTACAGTCTTTTTTGGCAGTGACAAAAGAACCATTACTAAGACTAAAATGTTTCTAAATCTGGAACAGATGATTTCCTTCCTTACTCTTGTCCCTCTTGAATATAGTAGTGTTATGAGTGATGTAGCTGTGATGGTGCAGGAATTATGCTAGAGGCAAGGATTTCTTTGGGTGGTATCATTTATTGGACCAACTGTGTAGTTGGGATACAGTTAGGAAAGCTTTCAAATGCAAGACATTCTTCTTTAGGTCTTCACTCTTGAACAGACATTCTTTATTCTAACTGTGGCATTGTTCTGTCCAAGAGGAGTCTGTCCAAAAGTTCTCCAAAACCTCACTATGAAAAAGTTATGATAACATATATTTAAGAAATAGTAAACAGCATAACTATACCTGGTAAATCCCAGAAAGCATGCCCCACCATTCGATTTTGCATCAATGGACATGTCTACAAATGCTGCTATGGAGCCATTGTTACTGCACCGTCATTTAATACTTCCTTTTTGAAGTTCTAAATGATGGTGCAGTAACAGCCTGTACTGCACTGTGTGCTCTGCGCATGGTTATTTTTAAGCACTGTGTCACCTTAGTAATGCACTATAATGGGAGAGCATGTCACTATGGCAATGTAGCTGTAGTGTCATAGTTTTGCCTGTTGATGCTGTATCACCATAGTGCATTGCTATGGCAATGTAGCATCATGTGTAGATGCACCCATTGAGTACTTTCAGTCATAGGAGTTTCATTAAAAAAATTACTAACATAGTATCACAGAGCAGGATGAATGATTAGAGAAATGGCTCATTGGTTTAGGCTCATTTGACCATGAACATCCCAATATATCCTTTACCTCTGGCTCTTTGGTATGTAAATGACACCCATTTTGACTCTGGTAAACACATTTTACTAATGTGTAATGATCTCTGCACAGAGCTCTGCAACAATAAAGGGATTCCATTTGGACTACAATAACTTGGTTCTTTATTTGAAATGCTGTTGTGCTCAGTGCTGCTGCTTCAGCCATGAGGTGCATGTGCTCTGAGCTACTGCAAAATTGCCCAAGCACTTGGAGCTTCCTGTAAGGTTCCTGGCATCACTCTCCAAATTATTCCCAATACAGTCTTCTACCAGCCTGCAGGCAACCCTGGCTCCTGCCATATAATATATACCACTTTTCATATCATTTCTGAATTTTGCCCAGTAATTCTCATGGGCCGTGTCCACATGAGTGTGCAGGTGCATTTTGCTGCCTCAAAGACTTTTAAGGAACAGCAAAATGCACACTGTGCATATGATGTGGTTCTCTGCAATGCATGTTTACAGTGTGGAGACAAATTTAATACCAGGAGATCCTGCTATCATAAAAAGAAGTGCACTGAAAAAAAGCAGCGTGGTGCATGTGGAGGCAGTGTGTGCCACCCAAAACTGGAGCCTGCCTGGCCAGAGCCATGCTTGGGCTGCCAGCTAGACTCTGTGGGCCTGAATCACTGCTGCTGGAGCCCCAGGAGGTCCCAAGGCCCCAGGTAATGATGCTGAGGCCAGCCCAGATGCTGGCTCCAGCCTCTTCTACTTGATCTGGGCAGTACTTGCTGTATTCCAGAGCACATGTGCAGGGGCATTCCCTGGGGACAACTAGCAGTGGCACAAATATGTGTCACTACTAGTTCTCCCCAGGGAAACACCCATGTGTGCTCATCTGGATGTGCCCACAAAAACCCAGTAAAGGAGGTAAAGAGAGAATGCTCCAATATTACATGGTAATTTACTGAATTAGAGGTGTTTCATTACGAAATATATGGCTTCTAAATGTATGGTATTATTCACCAATTAAGGTATGCTCTATCTTTGACCAAACACTGAAAGTAATTGCTTAAAGAAAATTTTTATTAACACACCAGATCTTTTAATTTATCATTGAATGTATTGAGAAGCTTGTTCTGCAATCCTTTCATCATTTTTCTTCATTAATACATTTTTCTCTGTCTTTTTTACCAAGTACATTCTTAATTTACCCTTCTGATGCCCTGTGTAGTAACGTATACTGTAATATGCAGCACAGCAAGAGGATATATATGTTTTAGAATTCACTGTTTAAACATTTCTTTATAGAAAAGGAGAATGATACAACCTACTTGACAATGTTTCTTCAGCTCAAAAACTTCATGGAAGGCATGTTTATAAACACACACACACTTGCCATCTTGCTTCACATTTGAAAGTAAGTGGTCCCAGCCTAAGAAGAAAGGAATAGTAGAGAAAGGGAAAAACTGTGGAAGTGTACAGCAATGAAGAGAAAGCAGCAAATTTAAAAGAAAAAAAAATGAAACAGCCTTTAATTTGGCCTGACAGTTGCATTATTGCCTACCTCATGTCTTAAAAACAAATGAGTGATGCCTCAAAAAACCACAAGAACTACTTTAAAAACTTGAGATTTAGAAAATAAGAAGTTTGAGGGAGGAGGGTGTTATTTGTCTTTTTCTGTTGGAGCATTGAGTAATCATGTTCAAGATTTTTTCCCAATCGTAAAGCAGTGAAAGCTAGAAACGGACTGCTTGATTTTTGTTTGCTTGTTTTACAAAAGCTGAGCTTTTTAGATAGTAACTTGATTTCCCAAGTGGGAACTTTTAAAGAAGTCCACCAGCTAACGCTAGACCTGACCTAAAATCACAAGCATCTGTAATTGCGCAGTTCTGTTCGGAATTTTAGTGCAGTTTAGGATCTTTGGAATTAGCAACATAGGAGAAAGGAATGGAAGAGACTTGCCGGGATGTTGGTTCAGGGTGGTGCCATATGTTCAATTTAACCCTTCCTAAGTGCAGTTAAAATGCAAGCAGATCCACGTTCAAGCAATTTAACACATTTTAAGCTACTGTGGTATTGCAATGTCATTCCCTCAGGCAAGGGTTATCTCTTAACACAGGGTCAGGCAATTTTTTTTGAGGTGGAGGGCTGCTTACTGAGTTTTGGCAAGCTGTTGAGGGCCATGTGGGTAGTCCCATCCCTTGACAGGTGCCCCACTCCCTGGTCGCCGTCTTGTGACTGGAAGTCCCACCCCCTAACCCATGACCTTTGTACCCAGAAGTTCCTCCTATTGCCCCCAGAAGTAGTCCTTTCAGCCAGGGGTTTTGCCACCTTGGAACCAGAAAAATACCAAATTATATTCTAAAAAGTGAATGTCTAAAACATTAATTAATTTGATATCAAAAAATATTTTTGTCCTGGTTTACATGTGTTTGTGTAGTGTACATAGAGGTGATTGCACAATAGCTTAAAATTAAGTCTTCCTCTTGTATATTGTGAGGGGGTGGGTATAGGTTTGTGGGGGGCTGTGGGTGTGTGGAGTGTGGGGAAGGGGGTGGATAGGTGTGGAGAGTGTGGAGTGAGGGAGCATGTGGGTGTGGATATATATGTGGGGTGTGGGTGGGTATGGGGTTTGTGGGGAAAAGTGTGTGGGGGGAGGGTGGCGAGGGTGTGTGATGGGGTGTGTGTGTGGGGGTCTGCGTATGTGGCAGTGCGAGGGTGGTGTGGGTCCCACATGTGTATGGGGGGGAGTACAGGTGGGACTCACCCTATAAACACACACACACACACACATGTACCAGCGCAGGCTCTGTGCTCCTCTGGTCTGGCAATGCAACCAGGAGCCACATGGTGCTGGAGCAGTGCTGGGGCACAAAGGCAGGGAAATGGCTGGTGGGCCTGGGCTGCTGCATCCTGCTGATGGCTCCCCCCGGGTCCTATAGGCCCTAGCTCCTGTCATCTTTGATAGGCAGCCAGGAGCAGATACATTTTTTCTAAATTTTTAGGGGTCCCATGGGCTGCATAGAATGACCTGGTGGGCCAGATATGGCTCACAGGCTATATTTTGTCCACCCCTGTCTTAGCACATACTAAATTTAAAAGGTCATTATATTGCAATGATTTGTAACTGTTGCAAATGAATCTATGACAAGGCCCTGGACCTCAGGGAGCTAGGGACCATGTCTATCCTGTCTTTCTACTAAGCCCAGAAGTATTACCTCCTTGCTCCTCCTCTGCATGGTGACCAAACCTGGCAAGACGGCAGCAAAAAAAACACGGGGTTGCTTTGAGCACATAGCCTGCTGTTCCTTTTAGGTTCTCTATCTAAAACTTCCCTTTTAAAAAAAATTCAGTTCTGGTATCACACTCTACCTTTTGGCACCACGGATGGTCTTTGAGTTTTCTGATTTTCCTTCTACCTTACTTCCGGTAGGAAGGACAATTAAAGGAGTGTTTCAGAGGACATTACAAATTTGTTTGGCTCCAAGTTTGATTTGCCTTAAAACTGCTTGCATCTGGAAGGGAATGTCTTTCAGAAATTGTATAAAGGATTTCACCAGTCTCTTTTTGTGAAAATAAAAACAGAACCAGACAGCTGCCAGTATCCTGAATGTTTTGCAGTAGCTGTATCTACAAGAGGAGGAGGATGTAAACATCACTTAATCCAGAACTTCACTGGCATCATTCTAGTGCTGAACACAAGTAAGGAATGAGATATAAACTGTGAGTTTAGTTCTCAGAATCCTCTGGTATATGGTACTAATGAAAATGTTTGTAAAAATTAGCCACACCAATTAATGTGTTATTAGCAAGTTTTGCATTTACTGATAAGGTAGAAGGCTGACAAATTTTATTTAAAGAAACCCTAGACCTTTGCCCTGTTCATAATGTCAAACTAAATCATACCTGTGTCTTGTTGTGTCTTTGAACCAGGTCTTGAGATGTTTAAGGAACTGTTGTTTCCCATATGAATGTACATATTCACATATAAGCAAATGAAAAAGTATATTTTCCATTCACTCTTGATTATTAGCTGTCTTCTAGTTGCTGGTCATTGTTTTCCTGTCACCCCACAGGGAAGCAGAAAAAATACCATGTGACATGAGTGACCAATCAGACATCTTGAATAGATTAAGTCAGCAGTTCATGAACAACTCAACAAGTTGAATGTGTTTGCATAAACTGTTTGCCCTGTGCCTAAGCATAATGAATATATTATTAAAATTGTGGTGGATCATGAATGATTTATGAACAGAAAAATGGACTAAATTTATCAGATAAATTATTTGCGGTGGGTAATTTGACCAGCTCTTCCCTTAAATGGCTCATTAAAGGTCCCACATTTCACATTTAACATGCTCTTTGAGTCTACACCTGTGATGGTATTTTTACTAAATGCATATTCATAGAAACAGCCTGATTAATGGTTTTTCTCCAAACCATAGTCATTAATGATAAAGATTCATATTGTGGGGTGCTACATGTGTCAAAATATTCTTCATACAGGAGATTAGCTAAATTAGAATACTCTTTGCCCTTGTGGAAACTGGGGGAAAAAAGCAACCTTCTTTCCATTTCTGAATCTTTCCATTCAAATGAGAGTAATTTAAAAATCTCAAAGAAAGAAAACTGTTAAAACTATCACTAAATGTCCGTCAGACTCTCCAAACAGGTCATTGCCATGCTAGTGAGTTTCTTGCTTGGTTACACATCCTCATTTTCATTTCAAGAAGCCACGTAAAGTATTCACTGCCGGGCAGCAATTAGTACTTAATCAGGTCTTATGGCTGAAATATTTGTCAGCAGCAATGGAGAGGAATCATTTAGTGTTTAGTCCTGAGGTTCTGCACTGTCCTCTGTGCAAAGCAATTGAAGAGACCTGGCTCATTAGCATTCAGGACCACTGTGTGAACAGCCTTTCTAGTGCTTTATCTCAGATGCTTCTTTTTATCACTAAGAATGATTAGTGTATTTACAAAGAGGCTCTTCAGAAATCTTTCCTGGGTATAAGTCTCCTGTTATTGTTTTTGGATCATTTGTTTCTGGTTTGCATGACTGGACTGCATTTTTAGATATTAGTTTAGAAAATGCAAGATTCCACTGCATTTTTTTTTTTGGTAACCAATTTTAAATTTGAGATGGAACTGTGCCTCTGGGATCTGAAACAGCTCCTTCTGTGATAGCTCAGAAATGTACAAAAATTGAACTTATGTTTCAAAACAGACCATTTCGCCTTTCCTTCCAGGAGGAAAATATTATATTTTCTTCATTTCTCTGGCAGTAGGGAGAGGAAACTGAGTGTGTAATATAAGAAAACACAACAAAACCCTTCCCCTGGCTACATACAAGACACACAGAGTGATGTTTAAGGGGTTGTGGTGGGGGGAAATATTGAGTAAGCAGTTCAACAGAAGAAGTTTAAATGATGTCTATACTTGTGTTTTGTTGTGTTAGAGCCAATAACAATGTTAACAGAGTAAAACAACCAAAAGGCACATCTGCTTTATTCCACATCCTTGCTGATTTGTGCTGTATTATGAAGCTCTAACAGTTGGTCTGCGCTCATAAAGGACATCTGAATAGATGTTTCTAATTTCTACTGGCAGTGCTTTCCTGGATTTTGACCTCCTGAAAATAAGTCTTCAGAGGGGAGAGAAGATGAACAGATCTTTTCATTCCCTATCTATCGTGTATTTTGGCTGAGCTAAATTGTATCAAAACCTTACTCTTTTTTCCCCAAAGAAACCACATCCTCATAATTCAGTTACCATATGGTAATATTTGGAAATAATCAGAATAGATCAAAACAAACAAAAAGCAATTTTATTAGTTGTGCTAGCCAGTAAAATGCTTGTTAAAAATCTGGTGGGTTTGTTCTGGTTGACTGCTGCAATCCAAGATCTACAATAAATTAACAAACATAACCTGTTATTGGGAGGGTATTAGATAATTGGTAGTCTGTAAAACACTGTCCATCTGAGTCACCTGTGCCAAAGATATTTCCTCAGCTCTAATACCCTTAAGGATCTTGCTTACTAACTTGGCCATTTTTCTAAAGATGCTGGCATCATTTTTTATCTTTTTTGAACTCCAATGCAGGTCCAGGGTTTATAAAACTTGTTCACAGCCATAAAAACAAGAACTGCCCCAGATAGGAGGAGAACTAAAAAAGCAGGTTGTAGACATTGTTCTAGGGTTGGGGAAGTTATGTATGTAACAGAATAGCAAGACCTAAGACCTTGAAGTGGTCTCAATGCTTAATGGACGCAGAACCCTTCATGGAGGTTCTGAATAAATTCTATTGCTTCCTAGTAATATCTCTATCAGGATATGAGGTAGAGTGGCCCACTGGTCAAAAAAAAAATAGACAGAAACAGGCAGAGAAAACTTGACAGGACCTGTGGAAAGTTCTAAGCTTGTGCAGCAAGTTGCTCCCATAAGAACAGGCTTGGCCTTACATACCATATGTGGACTTGATTTGGGTAGTAGGAATCACTCATTTGGGGTAGAATGTGACATTGGATGCATCTACATGGGATGCCTTAATGCACAGTGGACTGTAGTTCTACTGCGCATTAGCATGGTTTTTGTCATGATATGCTAATGCGCAGTAGAAGTCTACTGCACACTATGTGTCCCAAAAAGCTGTTTGCCTCATTCTAGAGGTACTAAACTTATGTGCAGTAGCAAAGGTGCACTAATGAACATGTGATGGCTCATTGTGACCATCCCTGCACAGCATTCCTGGCATGCTGGCTGCAGCTGAGAATCTCCAAGTGTTGACCCCGCAATTGCAGAGACAGAGCTGGAAGCTCCCTGCTGCTGGAGCAGAGGACATTGTCCCTGCCTGGAACAATGTCCCAGCCCCTGCCAGGAAACTGCTGTCTCCAGGCCCCATGCATCCTGACAGCCCCTGGGCCAACACCCAAGGGGAGACTAGGGCTCCCCCTGGCTGCTGCAGGGATGCTGCAGCCAGCATTCCAGGAATGATGGAAATGGCAAGAGCCTGGGAGTGTTATTTGTTTTTAGAAGATAGAATGACTTCATTCTCTGGTTCAGTATACTTGCCCTTTTCAGTATCCAACAGTTAGACATTTATGACTGGTCCTTTTCAGAATCCTGTGTGCCAATTTCACAGTGCTTCAGTGGAGATGCCAAGAGAAATGAGATAATATGGTTGAAAGTACCAGTGTTCCATATATTTAAATATAGAAAGGAGAAAATACTGTCTCATAACCTGGAAGAAATGCTTTTTGCATCGTCAGGGGGTGAACTAGTCTTTTCTTTCTGAATTCGATATATATATATGTCATAAATTCCTTTCATAAACCTATCAAATGCCATTTTTCTTCCAGCAAGAACTGTTGGCAAGTCCTAGGGGTGAGCTTGCTTTTGTAGTCAGATCTTAGCTGATTGTGGAACACCTTAGTCATTTTTGGGCCACAAGACATTGTTAGTTTAACTTGCCTCTTGCTGGGTACATCTACACGAGATGCTTTACTTGAGATTATAGATAATTGTTGCTCAGTAAGAATCACTGTCTACACATGCAGATGCTTACTGCACAATAATGTGTTCTTCTTGTGACTAAATCTGCTAACTGTAAATACAAGTAACAAATGTATTCTCAATTACTTACTGCTCAGTAGTGCATGTGTAGATGCCTGACTGGGAGCACATTTGCTTATTTGCTCCTGGTCACCTGGGCAGCATGGGGTAGGAGATTTCTCCCTGCCCCTGGGAATTGCCTACTGCTAAGGCAGACTCTGCCACCGGAGCCCAGGTGGGGAAAATGTCCCCTGCCCTGGCTGCAGGGAGCTCCCAGCCTCAGCTCTGTGATTGGGAGGCCAAGGATGGGAGATCCTTCTCTGGCACCGTGACCATGGAGCTGGTGCTCGGAAATAAGGATTTCAAGGTCCAGGCCCCACAACCACGGAGCTTGGGCTGGGAGATAAGGCTCTCCTGGTGCCAGCTCCATGACTGTAAGCTAGTACTGGGAGAAAAGAATCTCCAAGTGTTGACCCCGCAATTGCAGAGACAGAGCTGGGAGCTCCCCGCTGCTGGAGCAGAGGACATTATCCCTGCTTGGAACAATGTCCCAGCCCCTGCCAGGAAACTGCTGTCTCCAGGCCCCATGCATCCTGACAGCACCTGGGCCAGCACCCAAGGGGAGACTAGGGCTCCCCCTGGCTGCTGCAGAGGGTCAGTGCAGGGCTGGCAGGGGTGGGCCGATTGCTGTCATGAGCAGCACATCTGCTTCTGAGTCCCTGCACATGTAGGCATGTGTCTGGGTCAGTTTACTTTAGAGTAATTTACTCTAGAGTAAACTGATCTCACATTTGAATGTGTAGACAAACCCACTCATGCTGGGGTTTGTGATTTTACTGTGGTTCTAGTTGTGTAAAATTTGTAGGAGTCATTACCACTTTACTGGAATGAATTGTTACATTTGTGTTAAAGGGCCTACCAGGGACATTAAGTGAACCTTTCAATAAGAAGTTCTACTACTTGAAGTGAAAGGAAAAGTTCTATTTCATTCCAGGATATACTGTCTCCTCCCCTTAGACTCTGAGTGACCTGTACAATTCATTTCCCAAATATGACAAAGTTAATAGTAATAAATGCTTGTTGGGAGCAGAATCCATGGAGTGTGACTGTGTTGCCACGTGGGGTCAGGCCAACTCCCAGGATTTCAAAATTGTGCTGCTAGACAGGAGGGCACAGTGTACAATTGCACGTACACAAACACGGGAATCAATTAGGTGCGCACGCGCGCACACACACACACACACACACACACACACAGAGTCAATTATCACCCTAGGCATATGCACACCAGTCACCAGTTCAAACACTTACACACACCATACAGACCAAAAATTAGACTGGAATCAATTATCAATACCTGCACACCCAATACACACACACGGATCACTAATTCGTATATCTTTTGGGCCACAAAACATTGTTAGTTTAACTTGCCTCTTGCCTCTACACAAGATGCTTTACTTGAGATTAGAGATAATTGGTGCTTGGTATACCTGGGGAAAGGTTAAGGTAAGAAAGTGGAAATGTAGGGAGTGAAAGTTGCTGGAAATGAAAGTTATTAGGACTGGGATTAGAACTGGTAGACTAGAGAGAACTGGGTTGAAGAACTGAGGCTTGAGGGTTACTTTAGGTTAATTGATTAAAGGGCAATGCCCAAAGCCGGCAGAACAGGGGAGTGATGCCGGAGAGAAGCCAGCACAGAGGGTGGGACTGAAGCCAGAGCTACAGGGGAGCCAAAGGTAAGTGGGGAGAGGGAAACTGGGACAGAAGGTGCAGGGGAGCTAGAGAGGGTGTGGAGGAAACTGGAGCTGGATCTGGGAACCAGGGGTGCTGGAGAGGGACTGCCAGGGAGCTCAGGAAGCTACAGGGGGAGGTGCTGCCGGTGCTGGAAGCTGGAGAAGGGCTCTGGATACTGGGAAACCTGTAGGGCAGCCTGAAGGATCTGCTGGGAAGTTGGTGGCAGGCCAGAGGACTATGGGGGAAGAAGGGGCAGCTAGAAAGGGTGTGGGGGAAAGCTGGAGAACACAGAGGAAAGGGTGAAAGGGGCAGGAATGGTTAGGAACAGAAGGTGGAGAGAGAGAGAGATGGGGAGAGGCAGCAGGAGGCAGAAATGAGTGGGGCTGAGAGACTAAAAGTGGCAGGAAAAGCAGCGGAAAGACATGGGAAGGAGGCGGTGGACAGCAGAAATGGGGCCAGGAGGCTAGAAGCAGCAGAAATGGTGGGAAGGGCTGCAGAAAGATGTGGGAAGAAGGTGGTGGATGGCAGGAATGGGACTGAGAGGCAACAGTAAACAACAGGGCCAAGAGGCTGCAGCAGGGGAACAGAGAAGGGACAGAGAGGAGCTGAGAGGTGGCAGGAAAAGTGGAGGTGGGGCAGGAAGCTGAGAGAGAGAGAGAGAGACAGAGACCGGAATTTAAGATGGGGAAGGGACCGGGGCTCAGTAAAATACAATCTAGCTCGGGGTTACAAATGACAGTGGTTTTATTGAACAGGGGAGATGGTGACATAATATCTTATTAGTTCCTTTGCACACACGCACGCATGCACGCACGCACGCACAATGGCAGCAGGGGTTAAAGAGGCTTGGTGCAGGGGCTGAAGTCCGGGAGGAGAGAGAGAGAGTCCAAATTGGAGCACAGGAAATGTGCAGGTGATATCAACCTATCCCAGGTTGAAAGTTGGTCCTCAATGGCCAGTCAGGGTCTCCTTCAGCTCGGTGTTGTCCAGAGGGGGTCGCTGGCAGGGCCTCTGGGGTGGATAGGCAGCGTGATGTGGAGCTGGTTTGGTTCAGATAGAAATGGCGTTCTCACTGGGTCTGTCTTCACTGCCCCTTTTTATAGGGGCAGACCTTGTGTGACCTTAATGACAGGAGGCATGCCCAGGCAAGGGTTAGCACTGGTGTACTGAGCATGTGTGCTCCAGGTAGGGATGTGCAGTTTCGGGTGTCTGTAATGGTGGGGTACAATGGTAGAGTTGCTGGTTCTGCAGGGTCTTTTGTCTTTCAAATGCTGGGTTCTTGTCTCTGTTTCTGGGTCCGTGGTTCCTGGATGAATCAATGCGAGGTGATGGCCCAGTCATTACAGGCCATTCAGTAGAGGCCTGCTACCATTGTATTTCAATCAATCCCAATCACTCTCATTCATCCGGGAACCAATTTACATGGGAGGGGTACGTGAGTCACACAGTTACAACACAGCGGATGCCCGGGCAGAGAACACAAGATGGAGGCTTGACATACAAAATGGAAACTTGACATGACTTTGGTTCACTTACAAACACAGGCCTAAACCATACAATATCCATATGAAACAATAAAAATCAATATGAAAATGATAATAATACAATATACAACTGTAAAAATCAATACAAACCTAGAAAAACACTACTTAGAAAATAAAAAAGGGGCTTGTCATATAAGAACTTAGCTTACCTAATACTACTAATAACTACTTGTAAGGGATAGAGAGGTCAGAAAGAAAGTTAGAAATGGTTAGGGAAGGGAAGGGAATGCATTTAAAAAAAAAGAAAAACTGGGGGTTTTTGCTACAACTGAAGTGGCCTCCAAACAGAGCATTGAGAATAAAATTATTAATATTTAAAAATATGATGAGTAAACTAATAGCTACCGACATATGGCATACAACAGCCATAACTGGTTCACATAGGATAAGTCAGTAATTCAGCAGCATAACCAACCCCAGCTTCTTCACTAAGCAAGTCATCCTTATTGCCCCTTCGAGCTGAGAAAAAGGTTTAGCATCTTCATAGTCCAAAAGTAAATTTTCTTTTCTTTTTGATTAGCCTAACTTTTGCAGGGAATAATATAGATGCTTTCAAATAAAAACAGAGAAATTCAATATGAAGTATTCAAATCTTCCTTTATGCTTAGTTTTGCTCTGGAAATATACAATTCTTTGCATTCTGAAACAAGAGTATTTCCTCTTTCCCCCACCCCTTCTGCCAACTGAGCATAACTTGCTCTGTAGCACAATGATACTAAAATAGGAGTTACAAATCTTATAGACAAAGAGGAGTTGGATGAAGGAGCATTTAAGGAAAGACCAGAGAGATATCTGAAAGAGCTTCATAATTTGAAGGAGAGGTTTAAATTTGGTAACAGGATATAACAAAGGACAAGAAATGTGACCTCTTTTAAGGTCTCAACTAAAGATCCAAATATTAGAAGATTTTGCAGAATTTTTCATTACATCCGTGTTTTGATGAAGAAAAGTATCCTTTTTAAAAATATCAACCAAAAGGATAAAAGCTTTAATTGATATTTATGAGAATGTTGATACTATTAGAAGTGGATAATGTTGCCTAAAAATTCTTTACCATTTTCCAGGTTTGTAAATGAAGGATCTTCTCCACAAATTTCTTACTTTTGGTTTTTGCTTCCTAATGAGTTTGGCTTTTGTTAAGTCAACTATTTTGGAAGAAATTTAGTTCAATATGGAGATTATATAGCCTTGCACTTAATGAAAAAAAATCTCTAAAGATATGTTTCGTGTAATGCATATAGCAAAATGTTTGGGAACAGATTTTGCCAACCTTGCAGCCCCAGAAACTGACACAAGAAGCAAGGGGGACTTCCTACTCGTATATAGAAAATCATAGGGGTTAGGGTCACAAGCCAACAGGCCAAAGGGAAGGAACAGGTAAAAGGTAAAGAGAGGTTTGAACTAATGAACTCTGGAGACTGACTCTTGGGACTGAATACCCCCCAATCAACCACTCCCAGAGCCCTATTCATCACAGCAGTGAATTAATCAAAATTCATCAATGGACTCCCGAGACTGCATGTACTTGTGGACGTGACCCCTGGGGCTGACAGCTGCCATCCAGCAGCCACTGAGGGGTGTTAGGGTGACTGTATTTAGGTCTTGGGGAGCATTGAATTTGAAGCTGAATAAAAGGCCTGGTAGAGCTGCTAACCACAAGGCAGAAAGATATATTAAAAGTAACATTGCGAGAAGCTTAGATAAGCATTGTCTTAACAATATAGTAGTATTGTAAGATATGTATCTCCTTATGTATAGTTAGAAGATAGCATAAGCATCCATAAGCAATATTTGCTCTAAGCCAGCCATTTGCTTATGCTAAATAACCATCTTAACTGTGTCAACCATTTCCAAGTAAGTCTGTGTAAGTCTGTGTGCTGTGAATGAGGTGAAGTTTTAGGAATGTGAAGATGGTACAACTTGGGACTGAAAAACAGACCAGAATGTGAAAGACAACACGTAACTGGTAACATAATCCAAAATAAACATATGCAAAAAGGTGAATGGTGATTGGTGAAGAGGCCTCCAGAAGCTTCCAACTTTTGGTCAAAGTCTGCTCAGTGACTGAAGAAGCTGGGTTCAGGGTCTTAGACATGTGCTCATAGCAAAAAGATATGTAAATAAGTGAAATGCATAGGTAATTTCATGCTAATGAAGTAAACAGTAAACAGAGGCGGAGCTTAAGATAGGAGGGAATATGGGTGGAACAAAGGAGGGACAAAGGTGGAGTAAATGTTAATGAGTTTGAACCAAGGTGTATAAATATGAAAAAAACCCAATGTTCACTGCAGCTCTCCGAACATTGTTGTTAGAGCTGGCCCAAAGCTGTCTTCATTCTGAATAAAGCTGTTGTGAGCAATGTGTGCTGGTGTTTGCTCCCTGAGCAATTGGATCCCTGAGTAATTGGATCGTTGTCTCCCTAGTCGTTGGGCACCGCATGGAGTTGGGGTCTAACAAGGGGGACATCCTATGAGGTCAACAACCCCTGGATTAGGTAAGCCTGAGAATTGGGGAGTCACCAAAGTCTGCCAGAGAGGGATAAAAGGCAGCGAAGAACGACCACCAATGGCACCCTCTTTGACGTGACCAGCACCCTGCCTGTCCAGCCAGAAGGACCAGCTGGCACCCCCTTTCTGAAGCAACATCGCACTGAAAGAAGCCTCGACTGGCAATTGATGGTGGACTCCAGCGCTTGGGGATAGGTATATCTTGACACCGGTGCTTAGTATTCATAGCTAGCTACTGTGAGTGTGTGTGTGTGCATGAATGTGTGTGTGTTTGAGGGGATCAGCCCCAAGGTTTATGACCTGACTTTTGCATCTGTCTAATAAACTAGAATTTTATGATGATCCTGTGAGTTGGTCCTTTATAGTCAACATCGTGGTTACAGCAGGGCCTAGCAGGTCTGCAGTTTTCACCCCCCTCTGCCCCAAGACAGACATAGTCAGTTGCACAAGTACCCATGTCATGAGTCTTGCCTGTCAGCAGCTAGGGGTGCAGGGTCCCAGAACCCCCCTGCACCTCTCTCCTTGACAGCTGGCAGGCTTTATTGACCTCAGCAGGGGCTAGCAGGCCGGCAGTTTTGTTCCTGCTGTAGCTTAACACTTGCACATGACATGAGTTTTGCTTTCAAGATTTTGGGGTGCAGGTTCCCCGAACCTCCTTTACCTATCTCCTTGAAACTTGTCAGGCTTTGTGGCCTCAGAAGGGGCTACCATTACAGCAAGTTTAATTCAAATCAGGCAAGAAATGACAAAGATATAGGCTATTTCAACCTTCCCCATTATAGCCTATGGGCAAAACGGTGAAACGTTTTGACTTGCCTCATTTCGTTTTGAGGTTGTTTCGACGATATCTGTTTCATTTAAATTTTGCTGTTTTGACCTCAAAATGAGTTGAAACACCGTTGAAACAAAACTGGCGGTGAAATTTCACACAGCCCTATTGTACATGCCACAGGGATTTAGTTTGGTTTAGTTGTCCCTAAATTGAAATGGTGGGTTTTTAAAAATGCACCATTTCCACCATTTCAATTTAGGTTGAATTAAAATGAACTAAACCCCCATGGCATGTACACAATGTTTGGAGCCCGATCCTTCCCTGCCTCTATGGTGGCGGGGGGGGGGGGAGGTGGGGGACAAGATGCCCCTGAGTTGCATGGGGGCCTGGTGCTTACCTCCAAGGCTGTGGTGGGGCTGGTGCTTCCCTCCACAGTGGTGCCCCCCAGGTGCCTCCTGTCCACTGGTACCTTGCCCAGGCGGTCCCGCAGGGTACTGCAACTGTGGAAAGCATCGCCCCCTACCTGCAGCCATAGAGGGAAGCACCAGGCCAAGCAGGCAGGCTCTGGGGAGAAAAAAAAAAGATCAGGCTCCTTGCCGCATTTTTTTTTCTTCAGTCAAGTGCTCCTTTGTGTAGGACTGACCTGATTCCATGAGCATGCTGCTCTTTTCCCCTTACTCCAGCCTCAAGCTTCCTCTTCCTTTTTTCCGCTTGCCCCTCAGCCCTTGGGGGTTTCTGGGAATTTTAGTCCAATTTAAGTCAGCACAGCTCTGTAGACTGCCCCCTGGTTCCTTCTGCTATTTCACAGATTACATTCACATTAGTCTTTGTTTGTTGATACTCTTTGTTTGTTGCTTCCATTGTGGTGGCTACAGGGTGGGACTGTGTAGAACTGAAAGTTCAAGGAGAATGCCATCATTTCATAGTCCATTTTGGAATAATTGGGGTTACGATTTCAATTAACGTGGGAAGGGGGTTTCAAAGTGCTTGTTTTTAGCCTGACTGTTGCCATTGAAGTCACTGGGAGATTCATAAAATTTCAGTGGAAACACAGGTTAGGAAAATCCTCACTTCTGCAAATCCTACTAACGATGTCTGGGCAGGTAGTGTGATGACTCCCTTTAATGGATGCCTTTCAAAGAGACTGCATTTCTGCATCCCCAAAGGCTCAGATGAGAGGGGAAGTACAAAAATGTGTGTACAGGCAACAACTCTGTCTACGGTGACTCCAGTAGCAGGGACAGTGTCATGCTACTTTGTAGTACTTATACACATTCTCCGGTTGCCCCCTCCGTCCCTGTCCTTTAGACACTGATTTTTAAAGGATGTAATTTTAAATCATGAAAATACAAAACCTGTGGAGAAGAATTAAAATGAGGGAAGACAATTTTTGACAGGTTAATTATGAGCTCTCCCACACAGGTTGTTCTGTGCTAAGCAAATACCAAGACAGTGTGTATATTCTGTGGTAAGGAGAATCAAGGTGGTTGAAGGGAGCTTTAACCTGTTTTCTTCTAGCATGTTTGTAGCATCACAAGGCTGAAAGGCAGAGGATGACAGGAGGGGCAGTCATAGCAGCAAGCAGGGAAGAGGACTTTTGCCTGTTCACCTCTTTCAGGAGCACAGTTTGGGATTATGTGAAACCTCTTTCCTAGCAGCAGCAGTGAGAGTGATATTTAGGGTTTATATTTAACAATTAATTAGAAAGACATTTGGAATTGGTGTGAATAAATTATTCAGAAGACGCTAACAATTTTAAGGGATAACAATAAAAAGGAAATGGGATTTGGGTTAGTTGAGGAATTTATACTCAAGGAAGCACAGTGTGATACCTTTGGTACCAGCCTGGGAAAGTAAGATCAAACACCAATTTGCAGATACAGTTTCATGATTCTGGAATGCAGAGCAAACAAAAAATAGAGTGTTAGAACCTAGAATGTCCCCAACCTGCAGCTTAGTAAAGACTTTTCAATGTTTCATGTTATAAGAAAAAACATGCAATCATGTTAACTTCTGCACAGCAATGATAAGGAAATAAGTTTGGAGAAAAATAATTTTGCCAACTTCTATCTCATTTTGCCAACTACTTCTCTGGAGCCTATTATCAGAATGGTTATCTTTCACAGAAGCAGAATAATTCAGATTTTATCCTTTTCTTAAAGCTCAAAATTTTTTGGTAAAAAGCTGGCAGTTTTTATGCTTTTTAATGTTTTGGATACAAATCAAAATTTTCCATGGGAAGAGCTAATTTTCAATCTAACTCTCCTCAGATACAAATTTTCTACCCAGCAATACACCACCGATGTACCCTATTGAGCTTTATTAAATATTTAGGATGTTTTCCTCAATGATATCCTATCATAGCTTTTTCATTGATCATGTAACTTGCCCGATGGTGTCCAGTTTTTTACGCTGAAGTGCAGCATATGCATGAATCATATTGTAACACCTTAATAGATGCAGTGTGTGTGAAAAAATGGGGAAGAAAATCCACCTTTTCCTCTGGTTGTTGTTACTGCTATGTAGGTCTGGCAAGGAAGATGAAATACATGAGTTTAGAACTGGGTAATTAATTATTACATGTGTGGGCATCATAGTTCTTTACAAACAGTTGAGTCTCAAATATATCTCTGGAAGTAGTTAGATGTTATTTTTAGGGTTACCATACATCTGGGTTTTCCTAGATATGTCTTCTTTTTGGGCCCTCTGATCTCCATCCAGGTGTTTTTTTTTAAACTTGAACCAATGTCTGGGATTTTGCTCTGCTCTGCTGGTGGGAGGAGGCAGAGGGTGATTGGAGGTGGGGGGCACCGTGTGCGTGTATGCACACACATACATGTGGCTGGCATGCAGCCAGGCAAGGGGGTAGGAGCAGCCTTAGCAGCTGGATGCAGGTAAGTCTATGGGAGTGGGATTGGAGGGCCAGGGCCTGGGGACTGTCCAGGGTGTATATGTGTGTGGCAGGGGTTATGTGGAGGGGATGGGTGTGTGAGGGGATATAGTGCCTGGAAGTACTGGAGGAAGCTGTCCAGGCACCCATGTGCTGGGGTTGTGGCATGAGGGGGGCAGTGGGAAGGGTGGTCAATGCCTGCCACTCCAATGGGGGAAAGGGGCAGGCGGGGGCCCTTCAGGGACAGTGGGGAGCTCTGTGGCCAGGTTGGAGGCACAGGGGCCAGTGCTCATGCTCCCAGGGGTAGGGCAGGTAGGAGACACTGCCCAGAGGGCAGTGGGGCCTTGGCCAGGCCTCTTGGTATGGCATGGGAGCCCTAGCCTAAGGCGGGGGGTGCCACAGGCCTCCCCTCCTCTTCCCTCCTGCCCACACTGAGGCCAGACTCACTCCGCTGCCAATTCTGCATTCAGGCCCGGTCAGGATGGGGGCAGCTGGGCCCTCCCTCCAGCAGGGCTGGGGGGAGCAGGGGGCTGCGGGTTGGGCCAAATCTCTGAATCTGAATTGAATCAGGAGACCCTTTAATCTCTCTGAATTGATTTGGAGAGATTCAGACATAGACACAGCTTTAAATGCTTTTTCTACATACCTCAAGGTACCAGGCAGCTTATGAATGCTGAAATACTGGGGTGGATGGAATATCCCACAGGAGTGCGGGGTGGGGTCCCCAGCGTGCTTGGCAGCAGACCCAGAAGTGCACCAGGAGCATTTCTGGGTCTGCTGGGGAGCACGCTGGAGGCCCCACCACCACACCCCCTCTGTCTCAGCAACTGGTGCCTCCTGGGTATGGGGGGGGGGCCACCTGGGGTCCCACGGTGGCTGATCACCGAGCGATGGAAGCGGGGCATAGCCCCTCCCCCCCCGTGTGCTTGGTGGCAGACTCGGAAGTGGCCCACAAGTACTTCTGGTCTACTTCTGGGTTCACTGCCGAGCACATGGGGGCCCGCCCCATGCTCCTGTGGGATGCTCCATCTACCCCACCATTGCAGCATTCATAAGCCATTCCTGGTACCTTGAGGTACGTAGAAAAAACATTTAAAGTTGCTCCTATGGCCAAATCGCTGATTCTCCAAATCAGCATCAAATCTTCAGATTCTGATTCGGCCAAATCAAATCGGGGACAGTGATCTGAATCAACTAATCGGATCACTGTCCCCAATTCGAGCCAAATCTGAATTGAATATGGCCTGTTATGCAAACCACTAATCTGTGGGTTGGGAGTGAGGAGTCTCACCTGACAGGTGTCCTCTTTTTTGGAACTGGAAATATGGTAACTTTAATTATTTTGCATTTTACAAACCATTTTACAATTTATGTGAATACCAATAAAAGGACAAGTAGAGATGGGAAGATACAAGAATAACATAGCAGTTATTTTGAAAAGCATATGGATGTTTTAAATTGGGGTGGCTAACCTGCAGTACATGTGCCACAATGTGTGGCATGTGGCAGATCATGAAGGGGGCAGGCAGTGCAGTAGCAGAAAGCAGTGCAGCAGATTGGGCAGGGGAAGGGGATCGGCATGGCACTTGAGGAGGGCACAAGGCTTAATTTGTGGCATGGCTGCCTTGAAGGCTGGCCCCTACTGGTTTAAATACTATTGCTCAGTATATTAATGCATGTACTTGACAGAAAGACTAAAATGGATTTTGCTGAAAATGGCTCAAAACAATCACTCTTTTGGACTCATTTTATTTAATTTGGAATTTGTTGGTGCATGATGTTGTCTTTAGCCTCCCAGATACTGAATTTGGGAATTAGATCAGCTTAGCCAATCTCATCAAAAAGCTCCAAACTTTGGACACAAAATATGCCAAAGGGGGGTTTGGCTCAGATTAAGGACTCTCAGTCATAAATCTAAAAACTCTCAGGAAATGATTCATGGCCTTGATTTTGAAAGTCTCATACAGAAAAAAACCCAAATGCATACTATATTTCTAAAAGTAAAGTCATATATCATGTTTCTCTTCTAACTTGCCCCTGAGGACACCAAAAATCAGATAGGGTGACCACTGAGTTAGTGAGAGTTTGGTTATGTGGCTCCATAGTTCATTTGAGCAAGCAGTGAGCTGGAGGGCACTGCAGAATGCTGGTAAATTAATCTCATTTTTTTTTAAAAAAAGGATACATCTTTATTTTGGAGATCTGTGTCAATCATAAAGTTTTGCTTTCTTCTTCTCCAGGCAATCATAAAATGGTTTGTATAAAATTGCAAAGCTGACACAGTGCTGATATAATGAAAAGTAGGGATTTCATTTTCAAGGTTTCTCTGCTGTCATTCACCTTCGGGTATGATCCTGTTAGCCCTACTAATGCAAGCCAGGTGGAACCAGTTTTTTTGTGGGCGACTTCTCTGGGAGACCACACAGCACAGGAACTTGAGTCAATAATCTTGCAATAGGCTTGTGAATCCTAGATCTTAACAAACGAAGTGTTTCAGGAACAGAACTGCAGACCTTTTATCCTTTGAGGAAAAGGTTTCTCAGGGTTGAGGGTGAAGTTTGATCTTCCTAATATGTCTGCATAGGTGGCAAGGAGATGCCTCACTGGAGTCTTTAGTCCCTTTTCTCCTTGGAACCTCAGCATGGCCCTGAGCACCCTGTGTGGACACACCCTTTATGAGCAATTTCATCCCCTTCA
>NW_005841898.1:2590018-2611202 GCF_000455745.1 Alligator sinensis | reverse complement strand
TGTTTCCTACCTTTCCTGTTTTCCTTTCCATTTGTGCATTGATAGTTGTCCCAATTATTTATTGAGCCTGAAAGACAGAAGGTGTGTGTCTCTGCAGCAGAGTTCACTGGATATTTGATAGTATCACTAAGAAGGCTAGGGACAGACGTTACACATAAAGTGGTTTAGGTAATCAGAAACTGGTTTAAACCTGTAACAGAACAGATTAATAGATTAATAGATTCATAGATGTAGGGTTGGAAGGGACCTTGTAGATCTTCAAGTCCGACCCCCTGCCTGGGCAGGAGAGAAAATTGGGCTCAAATGACCCCAGCCAGGTAAATGTCGAGCCTCCTCTTAAACACCCCCAGGGAAGGAAACCTCACAACTTCCCTTGGCAGTTGGTTCCAGATCCTAGCTGCCCTGACTGTGAAGTAGTGCCTTCTAATGTCTAGTCTAAACCTACTCTCGGGCAATTTATGGCCGTTACTCCTTGTTACTCTGGGAGGTGCTCAGGGGAACAAGGTCTATCCCAAACCCCGTTGTAAATTTATAGATGGCCACCAGGTCCCCCCTCAGCCTTCTCTTGTGAAGGGAACAGGTTAAAGTCCCGTAGCCTCTTCTCATAGGATCTGCCCTGCTGTCCCCAGATGATGTGAGTGGCCCTTCTTGGACCCTCTCAATGCTGTCCACATCCCTCCAGAAGTGGGGCGCCCAGAACTGGATGCAGTACTCCAGCTGCAGCCTGACCAGTGTTGCATAGAGGGGGAGGATCACCTCATTGGCCCTGCTTGTGATGCATCTGTGGATGCAGGACAAGGTACGGTTAGCCCTACTGACCGTGTTCTCGCATTGTTGGTCCATGATCATCTTGGAGTCCATAATGACTCCAAGATCTCTTTCTGCCACCATGCTTTCAAGAAGGGAGTTCCCCAGCCTATAGGTATTCTGTTGGTTCCTACTGTCCAAGTGCAGCACCCTGAACTTGTCAGTATTGAATCCCATCCTATTTTCATTTGCCCACCCCTGTAACCTGTCCAGGTCCTGCTGTAATCTGTCCTTCCCTTCTAGCATGCCTACCTCACCCCAAATCTTGCTGTCGTCTGCGCATTTAAACAGGCTGCTCTTCACCCCATCATCCAAGTCGCTAATAAAGAAATTGAACAGTGCAGGCCCAAGGACCAAGCCCTGGGGGACCCCAGTGCCCACTTCCCTCCAGGTAAAAAATGACCTGTCCACCACCACTCTCCGAGTACGACCCCTCAGCCAATTAGCAATCCATCTGACTGTGTAAGCATCAATGCCACAGTCACCTAGCTTTTTAATGAGAATAGGGTGGGAGATGGTGTCATAGGCCCTCCAGAAAGACTACATCCACCGTGACACCTGTGTCCAGTGATTTTGTGACCTGATGGTAGAAGGCAATCAGGTTGGTTTGACAGGATCTGCCCCTAATGAAACCATGCTGGTTGCCCTTGAGCATCATCCCCGCTGCTGGCCCATCACAGATATGTTCCTTGATAATCTTCTCAAAGAGCTTACCCAGGATTGAAGTAAGACTCATGGGCCTATAGTTGCCCGGGTCCTCTCTCTTCCCTTTTTAAAAGATGGGGACCACATTGGCCCTCTTCCAGTCAACCGGCACCTGGCCAGCGCACCATGAGTGCTTGTAAAGCCGTGCTGGGGGCCCTATGATAACCCCTGCCAATTCCCTCAACACCCTGGGGTGGAGAGGATCTGGACCTGCTGATTTGAACACATCCAGCCTCTCCAGAAGTTCTCTAACCCAGTCATCCCTGACCATAGGCTTGGTGGAGTTTCTCCCGAGTCTGTCCTGAATCTCAGTAGGGGAGTCCTGGTCCCTGCATAAGAAAATAGAGGCAAAAAGATTGTTAAAGAGGTTTGCTTTCTCTTCTGGTCTGACCACCAGATTACCAAGTATATCCTGCAGGGGCCTCACATTACCCAGTGCCTTCTTCATACTCCCCATGTATTTAAAAAAAGGACTTTTTGTTATCCTTGATCCTTGATGCTAGCCCTAGTTCCGTATCTGCCTTAGCTTTTCTAATAGCCCCCCTACAGACCCAAGCAGTGGAGGTATACTCCTCTTTGGTGATAGCCCCTCCCTTCCACTGGGTGTATGCCTCCTTTTTGTCAATCAGGCATTCATGAATGCCCTTGGTGAGCCAGGGGGCCTTTTGGGCACTCTTGCCCCCTTTGCTTCTTGTTGGGATTTTTACCCCTTGGGCTCTGAGTATCGTCTCCTTAAGGAACGATCACTGATCTTGGGTATCCCATTTCCCTACTCTCCAGGACCCTAGTGCCTCCCCCACTAATTGCCTCAGATCATTGAAGTTGGCTCTCTTAACGTCTAAGGCTAATGCCTTGCTGCAGGCCCTTGACACCCTGCGCTGGATGGAGAATTCCAGCTAATGATGATTGCTATCACCCAGGTGGTCGAGGACCTGGAGTCCCCTCACCAGGTCATCACCTGTGGCCAGGACCAGGTCCAGCAGGGCATTCCCCCTGGTAGGACTACGAACCTCTTGGATTAAGTGGAGGTCCTGTATCTCAGACAGGAACCTCCGTGTGAGGTCAGACCTGGCCGACTGCTCCTCCCAGCAGATGTCTGGGTAATTTAGATTATCCATGACAACTACATTCTTTGCCTTAAGTACCTCTGCCAGCTGACCCAAGAATTCCCGGTCCAGCTCTTCACCTTGGTTGGGAGGTCTGTAGTAGACCCCCACTGTTAAGTCCCTTTCCCCGTGACCTCCCTGTATCCTGACCCAGAGCACTTCAGCCTGCCCCTCCTCTCACCTCATCCTGCTGGTTGAGGATGTGTGTTGCTCTTTGACGTAGAGCGCCACACCCCCGCCTTTTCTCCCTGTTCTATCCTGCCTGTATAGCCTATAGCCCTTAATGTTGACCACGCAGTCGTGGGATGAATCCCACCAGATTTCTGTGAGCCCTACTATGTTCAGGTTTGAACTAGCTATCTGGAGGGTGAGTTCCTCCTGCTTTTTCCCCATACTACGAGCATTGGCATAGAGGCATTTAAGGCCTTGAATTGGTGCATATGCCACCTTCCAATTCTCAGGACTATCTGGACCCCTGCTGCTTACCTGGGTACTCCTTGTGTATGTCACCTGTCTTGGTTGGGAAGTGTCCTCACATCTTCCTGTGGCCCCATCCCCCAGTGAAGCTAGTTTAAAGTGTGCTGCATGAGATCCGCCACATGAGATGTTCAGTGCACATAAATTAGTTTGAGAATGGGTGAAACTGGTTTGAGATAAACCTGTTTGAATGTAGTATCAGACTTAACTGATTTGGCTAAAACTGGTTTATGTAATGTCTGTCCCAGACTCCTTGCTGGTTTAAGATAAACCAGACACCCCCAGCATCCCAGCATGCTCTCTGGGCTGGGTAGGGCTTTCTGATCCACAGTGGAGATGGCCCCTCCCCTTTGATCCCTGTCTGGAACTCAGCACAGACTTGCAGGCACAACAGAGTCTGCTGGTTTCCTTATGCCCCCCTCTCCCTGCACCCCTCCCTTGCTGGTAGACTCCTTGCTGGTTTAAGATAAACCAGACACCCCCAGCATCCCAGCATGCTCTCTGGGCTGGGTAGGGCTTTCTGATCCACAGTGGAGATGGCCCCTCCCCTTTGATCCCTGTCTGGAACTCAGCACAGACTTGCAGGCACAACAGAGTCTGCTGGTTTCCTTATGCCCCCCTCTCCCTGCACCCCTCCCTTGCTGGTAAAGCAGAGATCCCTTCCTCCTCTCTGCCATAGCAGGGACCATAGCCAGTATGTGGTATGCTAGCTAATGCTGAGAGATGTCTGTGTGCATCTCTCTCCAATTTCACTGGGATAGGCAGACAGAACAGTGACCCCTTAGGGCTTTTGGAGCTAATCAACAGGTCAGCCAGTAAGCTGTTTAAGAAGTTTGAAGTAATGTGGAGAGAGGTTATTGTTTTGCTAATTGGGTGATAAAGACTGTTATCAGCCTCTCAGCTGGCTTGCTCAATTGTCACGTTGCTGCAGACAGAATGATGAAGCAGGGAGGGAGATTGAAAAGCTCTGTATCATCAACAGGTGTATGCACTGCACCCACCCCTCTCCCCACTTGCCTCAGAGTGCTAGCCTGGGGCTAGGGACTGGCAACACTCCTGCCCCTTGAGCAGCCAATGGGGAAAAGCCTGGGACCATGCAGACAGATATTCCTAATGAGAGAGTCCTGCTGCGGCCTGGCCATGCCCCCCTCAGATCAGCTCCCCGCAGAAAGGAAGGGAGGGCTGCTCTAGCACCCCCCGGCTGGTAGCCTGAGCCACTTCAGCCATGTGCCTGAATTTCCTCAGTCCAGAGAGACTGACTGTTCAGTTTCAAACCAGTTCAGCCTAGTCAGGTTAGACTAACCTGCAAAGATTGAATCAATTCAGGCTCAGGCTTTTTGAATGTCTGTCCATAGCCAAAGTGTTTAAAAAATTTGTTGTAGAAGTGACAAGAACTCTGGTCTCTGCTGTTTGAAAGTGTTGCCAGGTGATGCAGCTTGGGTATTTTTTTTTTGGAAAGGCCAACTAAAGATTTGCCTTTTTATGACCAAAGGAGAAATAAAAGATTAATGAAGGCAGGGAATAAAATAATCCTTTAAGACTTGATGGAGATAGAGTAGCATTTGGAACGTGTAAGTCTTCAGTGCTTTCTTTGTGCTGTCCCTGACATACAAAGGCAACAACCAGGGCTGCTGCCCTCTAGCACCCTCTCCCCCACCCCACCTTTGTATGCCACTGTTTTAAACATACTTTCAGCAGAACTTTCAGAACTGCTGTTGTGAGATCAGATTGGCATGCCGGAAAACAAATTAACAATGCAACAACAGGGTCCGGAAAAGAAGAATAATTTGAAGAATAAAAATGAATAATATATATCTTACAGACTGAATAGGTGTTTATTTGCAGCAGTTTTATTGGCAGGCTGCTAAATAGCTTCTGCATGATGAAACCACAGCCTGATAGTTTTTTCCTCCTATATGCTGAACTAATAAAACTCTGAAATTGCAAATAGCTTTTAACAGGAGAAAACCAAAAGGCAAAACAGGCTTTGGAGACCTGGTAATAATTAGTGAGGTCATATAATGCAGCATGCAAAAATTGTTTCAAATGGGCTAGAGAGGGGAAGCCAGCAGAGATTCTAGAACATGTCTTAGTAATGTGAAATTATAAATGGTAGGTGGAAAAAGTGAAACACAAAACCAAAACAAGGCTACTCTCTGATACCAGCATGTTGCCTGGATGTTAGGTGCAGCATACAAACAGAATCAAATCCTTTTGGAAAAAAATGATGGCCATATGGTCATAAATACTTTTATTTTGAATGCAATGCTGTTTTTGTATGAACAGGCTTATACATTAAGTAATGCCTCTACCAGATGCACGATAAAAGTTGTAGCTGACCACAACAAAAATGGTCACAAGGAGCTAGCCTGGCAACTTAGTGGAAGCCCTGACTACTGTTACACAGAAGCTTTGAATCTGGAGCCTTTGGTTGGTGAGAAAGAACTCCTAAAAAGAAACTCCCACTGTCATATCACTCACATTCAGCTCCCTGAATGTCAGTGTGGTGCTTTAAATGGGAGGACAGCTTCTTGCTTAATGTGGGCCACAGGAATCCCTCTGTATGGGGATTTCCACTACAAGTGTATATCCCTGACATTGCTTGTCTCCTATAGTGCACATCTGCAGGCAGGAGGTTCCCCACCATGTGGGTTCTTCTGCTTGCAGATGCATGCCCTAAGTTGGGGTGCAACACCTAGGACAGAGTTGGACCCCTGAATCCTGGGAGCCTGCAGGATAATGGCCCCAGCAGAAATTGTGATCCAGTGAAGTGGATCAGCTGTGCTGGGATGCATCCTGGTACCACTGATCCCACTCCAAAAATGACATGTGTTTCCAGCCTAGCTGCTAGGCAGGAGCTATTTGTAAAGATACCATAAAATTGGTTCTATTCTACAGTAAATGCTGATATAACTCATTAAAGGGATCACAGTTAGTTTGAGACCAGCCCCAGTTGAAAACTTAGGCCACAGGAAGGTGTTCATTTCTTTTGGGAATAATTTCTCTGAAATCCTTCTGAGCCTTTTGGCTGGAGGGCTATGCAAGTGAGGTATCCAGATGCGGGCACTAGAAGGCAGCTTGCTGAGCTACCCCAGACCTTAGGAAAGCCTGTCCTCTCCCCTGCTGGGGAAGGGGGTAGACTGTCAATAGGTTGCCCCTCAGGTTACCACCCAGATGGACTGCCTCCCCTTATGTGCACTGGTCAGGGGCTCTTCTCCCATAGCAGAAACTCTGGAAGGGTTCTCACCACAGGAGAATGGCCCTCCTTTTCAGACCAATCAGCCAATTGGCAGGGCAGGGGGCAGGGTCTCCACAGGACTCTGGCACCTCACCCCTGCCCAGGCTGTCAGGGAGCCAGTGTTCTCCTTCCCTTCTCCTTTGGAAGGAGGAAGAGAGGGAGGGAGGGAAAAAAGAGGACCGTGGGACACTGGGTATCGTCAACACGATGACAGGCTGAGAGCCCTGGGGCTCTTTAGCCTGAAAAAGCGCAGGCTCAGGGGTGATCTGATGGCCACCTACAAGTTTATCAGGGGTGACCACCAGCATCTGGGGGAACGCTTGTTCACCAGAGCGCCCCAAGGGATGACGAGGTCGAATGGTCACAAACTACTTCAAGATCATTTCAGGCTGGACATAAGGAAGAACTTCTTTACTGTCCGAGCCCCCAAGGTCTGGAACAGCCTGACACCGGAGGTGGTTCAAGCACCTTCATTGAACACCTTCATGATGAAACTGGATGCTTATCTTGCTGGGATCCTATGACCCCAGCTGACTTCCTGCCCTTTGGGCGGGGGGCTGGATTCGATGATCTTCTGAGGTCCCTTCCAGCCCTGATGTCTATGAAATCTATGAAATCTATGAAACACCTGGGAGAGCCATGCAACCATTCAGGTTACTGAAGGAGAGGCAAGATCTTCCTGGTTAGAAGAGGTGAAACTTTTTTGTGGAAGAGCCATTTTTCTTTTGTAACAAAGCCCTCAAATGATTTTCTCTAGGCACCAATGTAATGCCTGTCCATGGCCTTATTTGTGGCTTCATAAAAAAACAGAACACAGCCAAAAATCTAAATGTACTGTTCATGGAAGATGTCAGACATTTGCATCCCTGAAAAAGCAGTATGGGGCATATTCCTAGAAGATGCCTTAGCATGATTAGGAGCACTGCAAGCATTATTGTGCATACTGTGAGGGCATTTCATTCTCAGTGCCCAGGCAGTCTTGCCCACTACTTATTAGGGACATGACTGCAATCACCTACTACTGAGGGGCTCCCCAGAATATGGAATAGCATTTTTCTCTCAATTTTGAGTATATCCATACATTATTGGCCTAAAAGTTCATTTTGAACTTGAACATCTTGAATTCATGCTTGTGACAGAACACCTGGGGTGCTCTGTCACTTTAAGTGAGAAGCAGCCCTGGGAAAAACCCTGCCAATAAGCAGGATGTAGCTGGGACTAGTTTGCTGTAGAGATGATCTAATGATATTAATTAGGAGTTTTGTTATAGACAGAAGCGCTTGTGTTAGATGTTTTGCTTTCAGCTTGGTCTGGTGTCTGGGGTGTGCGGGAGACCAGGAGGGTCTGGTGCCCAGGGGGGACTAGATACTCAGAGAAGACTTGGTGGTTGTGGGGCTTGGAGGTCTTAGAGTGTCTGGGGAGTGGGGGAGGGGGGCGGGGAAGTGCAGGAATCCCATAGTGCCTGACAGGGGCAATCTTATAGCACCTGTCAGGGGTGCACCTAGTGAGGTGAGAGGGGCGATTCCATAGTGCTTGAGAGTGGTGATCCCAAAGCACCTAGCAGGGTACAGTAATCCCATAGCACCTGCATGGTGGGGGTGCACCTCGCATGCCAGAAAGTTCATCTCATACAGCCCGTGAGGGGTGATCCTGTAGCACCTGAGAGGGGTGAGGCAGGCCTTTAAATGGGCCTGAGGTCTGGGGCCAGGGAGCCTAGAGCCCAAGAAGGGCAAGACTTGGAATTTGGGACCAGAGGGTCTGAAGCCTGGAGCAAGGCAGAGACAAGGCCTGGGGCCCAGATACAAAGGGAGGACTTGGGGCTCAGCAGCCCAAGAGAGGACATAGACAAAGTCCTTGGAAGGCCAAACAAAAAGTTGGGAATCCTGAAGCTCAGTTCAATCAGTGGACTACAGTTAAAGAGCTCGGTGAAAGCAAAGAAGGTGGATGCTGAGAAGGCTGAAGCCCAACATGAGAACAATGGCAGGTTCACTCTAGGTTCCTCAGGCAGCCTCCCTCCTTTCCAAATAATAGCATCAAAGGCATGGTGGGCGAGTAAGGAGTTGAGCACCCCTAGAATTAAAACCGGGGCAGGAATTGTGTGGCCACGAGGGAGCACTGTGGCTGCCCCTGGGACCCAAATCTGTTACAATGCTCCACTTGGGTGAAACTAAGGAGGCAGAGAAAAGTATAAAGAATGCACAGATGAAAACCCACCAAGAGAGGGATGAGAAAATAATTCTAACGATAAAATAGTTGCACACTTTTCATCATTAATTTTAATCTGTTTAAACTGTATTCTGTTTCCCACTACAAAATACATTTGGGGTGCCTGTTCACATGCAGGAAGGCTGCTCCAATGTGCTGTAATTACAGAACATCAGAGCACACTTGATTAATCGAGTCTGCTTGAGCGTGCTAATTAGTGCACTCCAGCCAGTTCCCATGTCTCATGTATCAGTGTTCAAAATGGCAGTGGGGACACTTTAACTAAAGCTTGTTTGACTAGTTTTAGTTAAAGCACCCCTGTCGCTATTTTGATGTGCAGGGATGCTGATATATGAAACAGTGTGGGTGCTTTAATTAGAGCGGCTCTTGGAGCTGCTCTAATTAAAGCGCCCCTCCCTTCCCACCTCTCATCCCCAGAGCATGAATAAAAATGCCCTTGCATTCCACACTTGCATTCTCTGGACTATCTTTCTCTTCAGCATTAGCTTAATTTTTTAAATTTTAGTTTAGAACCTAAACATACATTTGCACATACACAAAACATACTATAACTTACTCACTTGTTGCAGACATTCTGTCTCTAATACAGATTACAGACTTCCCATTAGGTAGAAAACTCTGGGTCCTTTTCTAACTCTGAAAGATGCAGTTGAGGTCAACCTCATATAAGGCACAAATTGGGTCCCTTAATCAATAAGAAGAAATAAAAAAGCCAATCATTTCAGAGTTTCTAATTAAAGGAAGGATAGTTCACAATTCTGATCCAAGTTTTAGGAACCCACAGGCTAGTCTGCAGGGTTCCTGGATTCCTCTCATACTTGCATTTGATAGCAACAGCTTCTTATGACTACCCACCTATGTTGTATTTTGACCTGATGACCTACATGTGAAAGCCTCCAGAGCTCATTACTAGTTTCTTACGCTATCCACTTGCAACATTTAAATATAAATGAAATCCACTCACTAGTATACATTTAATTTCTATACTACGTGTCTTTTCTGGGTAGGTCAGAAATACACACAGCCTTCTACATATTTTGTAATACTTCCATCAAACTTTTCTGGTGTGGTCTTGCTATTGAAGTCTCTAACAACTGACATTTTTCAAAGCGACTATGAGAAAATATAAGGTTTTCAAATATTAAGTAAAGATAAATTTAGCTAATGCTGTAATTAAAACAGTCATACTATACACCGTTAATTGTACATGAAAGATGTACACCCCTCTAGTTTACTTGTAATATGTAACTAAAAAATGTAAAACAATCCTTTGTTTTATTTTGCAACTGGTAACATAACTAAATTTTGTTGGTAACAGTAAAAAAAATTAAGTGTTCACATTAAATGTTGAAAAGGGTAAAGGCAGAAGTGGAATGCAAATAGAATGACATTAGGGAGTTATTTTGACTCATAGTCAAAAGATGGTCTCAATATTTAAGGAAGGACAGAGAAGCCGAATATATTATTTTTCATAACATGTTGCCCTATTTAAAAATTATAATTGAGGTGGTCAGAATACTAGGGTGGGTCTAATTCTATTAGCAACAATAGAAAATCTATAAATGGGATGTCATTTTTAGTTAATCTGCCCTTTGCTTCATTTTAGAGTAGCATAAAGGATGAATGTCTAATCTTAGAAGATATATTTTGGACTTCCTGAAGTAATTTTGTCTGTATTTTTAGACAAATGACTAGGCAACTCATTCATCTCCTTATTTCCCCAGCTTCCTGCCTAAACTAATGCAGTAATGTGCCCAAGTGAAAAGCTTCATTTATACAGCACTTTTAGTCCTGAAGAATATCAAAGAATCCCAAAGCACTTTTCAAACACAAATCAGAGTAGTATGCAAGCTATGCACTACATAGAAATCTCTTAGCCACTTTTTTAAATGATAGAACTATTTTTTTTGTACCCAGTTGAGCAACACTGGAGGGCAGATAAGGAACAAAAGAATATTGTTTCTGCCTCAACCTGTAGGGGAGTTTTAGAGAGATGGATGTAAGTATAAAAACTTAATTTTTGCTGAGATGCTGGTGTTAATACAAGAGGTGGGCAAATACTAGAAGAAAACATTTGTGGACATGTATTCAAAGAAATAATCCAGATTCATTTTTTAAAATGGGCCCAGTTACTAGCCACATACAAAAAGACAGGTGAAGCATGCAACAGCAAGAAGGCTTTTGGGTCCTGCAAAATTTTGGAACCTTATCCATTACCATTGGGCCAGAACTCATTCACCTTCTAAACTGCAGACACTTAGGCATTGCATTGCTTAAAATTTAAGCACCTTGCCTCAAAGGTGATCCAAATCAAGGGGTGAGGTACCCAGGGCTCCTATACTGTGAATGGGGGGACATAGGTGATCCAGATCACCTAGTTGCTCTGGAAGGGGGCACCTACAGGCAGCCGAAAGGAATGCTAAGTGCAGGGGTACTCAGACCATAGGTAGCTCATTCTAAGCTGTAAGGAGGAACCATTTACCTTTTGCCCAATAGTCAAGCAGTTGTAGTACTTAAACAGGCAATGGGATCCCAGAGTTCTAGGGCCTGGGAAAATTTGAACCCACATTTCCTGCATCCTTTTGAGGACACAGCCCAGCTACCAGTTTATGGGCTATAGAGGATATCTTCTGCCTCGATTGGAGCTGGTCTACAGGACAGCTGTGAGTACATGAAACAATAAGTCAGAAGGAAAGCAAGCAAGAGGGAATTTGACTCTCACTCAGTAAAGCAGGTACTCCTCTGGAAATAGGAAGTTTGGGGTTCTGGCCCCTCGTCCAAGGGTTATTTCTGTTTTTTCGAGCAAAGAATGTCTCAATAAAAATTCATAGACAGTGCAATGAATACCAGGAGCTTGGGAAATAAGCAGGAGGAGCTGGCCCTTCTCCTATGTGAAAATGATTATGACCTTGTATGGATAATTGAGACCTGGTGGGACTCCACCTATGATTGGTTACACCTTATATAGGAGAGACCCTGTGGAGAAGAGGGGTAGGGCTGTTGCTGTCTACGTCAAGGATCAGCTCACCTCCCTGCAGATTGAGTTTTCTAACCTGGAAGGGTGTTTTGAGACCCTCTGGGTTAAAATAAGAGGAGAGCATGGGGAGAGTGACATACCTGTAGGAGTCTACTATAGATCTCCCCACCAAGAGGAAGATCTAGATCAGGAATTCAATAGGGAATGGTCAAAGCTGCACGCTTCCGATGCATGATCATCATGGGGGACTTCAACTTCCCTGACATCTCTTGGGATGAGTGGATGGCCAAATCTGACTGGTTGCATAGCTTTCTCACTTGAATTGATGACCTCTACCTAATGCAGAAGGTCTATGGGCCGACTAGGGGAAAGGCATTGCTTGATCTGGTCCTGGCCAAAGGGGAGGACCTGGTAAGTGATGTGAGGATTGAGGGGAAGCTTGGTGACAGCGACCATAAATTGGTCACCTTCTTAGTTCACCAAAGAGCAGGCAAACCCCTCAGTAAAACAGAAGACCTTAACTTTGGGAAAGCTAACTTTTACAAACTAAGAGAATTGGTCAGTCAGGCAATTAGAGGTCACCCCCCCCAGAACAGGGAGTATATGAGAAATGACCATCTCTCAAAAACATAATCTTAGAAGCACAGGGGAAAGCCATGCCATCTCACAAGAAATGCAGTCAACAGGCAAGGAAGCCCCCTTGGCTGAACAAGGAACTGTTGGACCTCATTAAACTCAAAGGAGAGGCCTACACCAGTTGGAAAACAGGAAGCATTATCAAAAAGGATTACTCAGCACTTGCCCGCACCTGTAGAGAGTGATCGAGAAAAGCCAAGTCACAAACCAAACTTAGGCTAGCTACGGGAATCAAGGACAGCAAAAAGTCCTTCTTCAGATACACGGAAAGTCGAAAAAAGAGCAAAGGTAGCATTGGGCCCCTGTGAGACCAAATGGGGCAACTGACAACCGACACCTAATAAAGGACAAATCTCCTAAATGACCTTTTTGCATCAGTTTTTCACCCTCTGAGGAGGATCACACTGCCAGAAAAGACACAAACCATTCCAGGAGTGGGTGATGGGTCCAAAATCAATGTGGATCAGGTGAGGGAACACCTCAAGAAACTGGACATTCAGAAGTCCGTGGGTCCAAATGGAATGCACCCAAGAGTCTTGAAGGAGCTGGCAGACATTATTGCATCCCCCTTGGAAGAGATATTTGAAAATTTGTGGCACTTGGGTGAGGTCCCAGAAGACTGGAAAAGAGCCAATGTGGTCTCTATCTTCAAGAAAGGGAGGAGGGATGACCCGGGGAACTATAGACCAATCAGTCTGACGTCTGTCCCTGGAAAAATCCTGGAGAAAATTGTCAAGGGATCCATTAATACCAGACTAACAGAAGGCAAGCATCTGAATGCCAGCCAACATGGCTTAGTCACTGGCAGGTCTTGCCTGACCAACCTCATCTCCTTCTATGACCAGGTAATATGTGCCCTGGACAAGGGAGATGACATGAGCATCATATACCTGGATTTCAAGGAAGCCATTTACCTAGTTCCCCATTATGTCTTCATTGTTAAGCTGGGGAACTGTGGTCTTGATCATCATATGGACTGATGGCTAGACAACTAGCTACGGAGACAGACCTAAAGAGTACTAGTTGATGGGAGCAAATCAGCGTGGCTCAGGGTGACCATTGGAATACCTCAGGGCTCAGTACTTGGGCTGGTACTCTTTAACATCTTCATTAACAATCTGGATTGGGAGTCAGATGTGAACTGGCCAAGTTCGTGGATGATACTAAATTATGGGGGAGGGTAGTCACACTGTAGGACAGGCTGGAGATACAGGCCAATTTGGATATGCTTTCAAGGTGGGCTGACCAAAATGTGATGGCCTTCAATGTAGAGAAGTGTAAGGTGCTGCACCTCGGTAGGAAGAACCCTCAACATACTTACAGGCTCAGCAGTGCTATGCTTACTAGCACCATGACTGAAAGGGACTTGGGGGTCTTGATTGATCACAAGATAAATATGAGCCACCAGTGCAATGCTGTGGCTGGCAAAGCAAATCAAACTCTGGCGTGCATCCACTGATGCATTTCAAACAAAACCAGGGAAGTCATCCTCCCATTTTACTCAGCCCTGGTGAGACCACAGCTGGAGTACGCATCCAGTATTGGGCCCCCCACTTCAGGAAGGATGTGGAGAAGCTTGAGAGAGTCCAGAAGAAGAACCACTCGTGTGATCCAAGGCCTGGAGGGAAGGCCGTATGAGGAGAGGCTGAGGAACTTGGGACTTTTCAGTCTGGAGAAGAAAAGGCTCAGGTGGACTTGGTGGCAGCCTACAATTACATAAGAGGGGTACACCAGGACCTGGGAGAACAGCTGTTTACCAGAGCTCCCCAAGGGATAACAAGGTCTAACAGCCATAAACTCCAGGAAGGCTGATTTAGATTAGACATAATAAAGTTCATAGTTTCATAGTAGTTTCATAGTTTCATAGTTGGTACGGTCGGAAGGGACCTGAGCAGATCATCAAGTCCGACCCCCTGCCATGGCAGGAAAAAGTACTGGGGTTAAATGACCCCAGCAAGGTGTTCATCCAACCTCCTCTTAAAGACCCCCTGGGTAGGAGCCAGCACCACTTCACTTGGAAGTTGGTTCCAGATCCTAGCCACCCTGACAGTGAAGTAGTGCCTCTTGATGTCTAGTCTGAACCTACCCTCTGCCAGCTTGTGACCGTTATTTCTAGTCACTCCTGGTAGTGCTTGGGGGAACAGGGACTCCCCCAATACCTGCTGGTCCCCTCTGACTAGTTTGTAACAGGCCACAGTTCTTTATGGTGCAAGTGTCCATGGTCTGGAACAAACTCCCCCCAGAGGTGGTGCAAGCACCTACTCTGGACTCTTTCAAAAAACAGGTGGATATATTTCTTGCTGGGGTCATTTGATCCCAGCTGACTTCCTGCCTATGTGGGGGGGGGGGAGGGGGGTTAAATTGATGCTCTCATGGGGTCCCTATCAGCCCCTAATGTCTATGAAATCTATGAAATCTATAAACAAGCAAGCACTTTATAGCTACTGGTTGTGAAATTTCCCTGGAGGAGGGCAGGATTCCTGGATTCCAGTTCTTGCTGCCAGAGACCTGCCACTGCTTTCTTGAATTCCTAAAGTAACAACAGAAAAGTGAATGCATTAATTTATGAAAGGCAAGATGATATGAGTCTTTTTTTATACACATAACAGAATGAAATGCCAACTGCCAAGGCTACAAATGAAATATAACATGTGGCTACTGTTGTTGAATCCATAAATACTGGGGTCTCTATCACCAAAGGGGTTGGCGTGCCTAAAGGTGCATGTAAGCAGCATACCTCTTAATCCCAGTACAGTTAACTATTAACTATTTGTATCTTAGTGGGCAAAAATCTGGGAATACTGGGTTCTTACTTGTGGTGTGCTTGGCCTAGCACATATACAAGGAATGAGGTGGTCTCTTTGTCAAACAGCCAAAGACTCTAGACATTAATAACATCAAAATTGAAGATTTAAGATGGGAGAAGCTCTTTTCATTTGTTTCATATTTCTGAACCAATTTTTCCTAGCTCCAGCTGCTACCTTACAGTTTGCCTGGGCTATAGTTAGAACTCTGATTTTGTCATCTGAGACAGTCAGGCGCTAATGTAATTGCTTTCTATTGAGGTAGCTCTGATGTCTATAACTGGTCAGTACCAATGAGCTCAGTGGGCACATCTGCATGAGACACTTAATGCACAGTAGCCTAATAATACTGCTTAGTAGCATGCCGGGCAAAAAATCTGCTAATATGCTACTGCACAGTAGTATTAGGCTACTGCACAGTGTCACAAAAAAACTGCACCAGCGCTACTGCACAGTAACTGAATTACTACACATTTAGTTAGTACTTCATTAAGCAAGTACTAAACTACTGTGCATTAATGAACATGTAGACGTGCCATGTAACTACTAAAAATGCCAAGCCCAAGCAAGACAAGTGTAAGTGTGCTTCTGGAGTAGTATTTGGACAGTATCTCTCAAGAACTGACAGAGGCCACACATGCAAGGGACTTGGTTGTCATGAGTGACTTCAATTACCCGTACATAGATTGGGAGGAACACTCGGCTAGGTTGGATCCATCATTAACTTCTTAATTGTAATCGAGGAGCACTTTCTGACCCAGGAAGTGAAAGGGCCAACCAGAGGTACCACTATCCTAGACTTGGTCTTGGCCAAAGGAGATGATCTGGTGTGTCGCTTGAACATTGAGGGTAGCCTGGGCAACAGCGACCATGAGCTCATCAAGTTCACTGTCCGATGCAAGGTCGACAAATCAACTAGCAGGATTGAAGTCCTGGACTTCAAAAATGCTGACTTCAACAGGATCAGGGCATTAGTAGGGGAGGAGATGCAGGACCAGGGAAGGAAGGCAAATGGGGTTCACGAAGAGTGGTCATTCCTTAATAACATGATCCTTGAAGCATAAAAGAAAACCATTCCCATGAAGAGGAAAGGTATTAGAAGGGCTGGCAATCCCTTCTGGCTCAACAGGGACATTGTAGTCCTCTTGAAAAAGAAAAAAGATGCCTACATACAGTGGAAGCTAGGGATGGTGTGAGGGTCCTGGATCTCTTCAGCCTCCGCAAGAGAAGGCTGAGAGGTGATCTAGGGAAATGATTAGGAAAGCTAAGGTGGTGACTGAGTTTAAGTTAACCGGGGAGTCAAGGACAATAAGAAGTCCTTCTTTAGGTATGTAGGGAGCAAAAGGAAAACAAATGGAAGTGTGGGGCCCCTGCTTAACACCTCGGGACAGCTGGTAATGGACATTCAGGAAAAAACTGAACTCCTGAATGCCCATTTTGCTTTGGTTTTTCACCAGACCAAGGGGAAAGACAAGTGAGATAAAGATACAGGGGGCATGGTGGGAATGAAATGATAGTCTTCCCACTGTGAATGCTGAGCTGGTGCAAAACCAACTAGAAAAGCTAGACATTTATAAATCAGCAGGACCAGGTGGACTTCACCTGAGAGTGCTGATGGAGCAGGCTGAGGTCATTGCGGAACCCCTGGCAAAACTCTTTCAGAAATCGTGGCACACAGGGGAGATCCCTCAGGATTGGAAGAGTGCCAACATTGTGCCCCTCGTCAAGAAGGAGAAGAGGAAGGACCTGGGCAACTATAGACCAATCAGCCTAACCTCCATCCCAGGGAAAATCCTGGAAAAACTCATTAAAGAATCTATGTGCAATACACTCATTGAAGATAAGATTCTGAACAACAGCCAGCATGACTTTGTCGCGGGTAGATCTAGTCTTACCAATCTCATCTCCTTCTATGAACAGGTCTTTCACCACCTGGACACGGGAGAGGTCGAAATTATATACCTAGGCTTCCAAAAGGCTTTTGATCTAGTATCTTATGATACCCTTGTGGAAAAATTGGAAGATTGTGGGCTTAACTGTTCAACAGTGGAAAACTGGCTGCATGGTAGGACCCAGAGAGTTCTCATGAATGGATCTCTGTCATCCTGGTGAGAAGTGGCCGGTGGTCGCTTGGACCGGTGCTTTTCAAAATCTTTATCAGTGATTTGGATGTGAGGGTGAAAAGCTCGCTGGCCAAGTTTGCTGATGACAGCAAGTTATTGGGGAGTGTGATCATGCCAGAAGATAGGTTGCAGATACAGGCAGACCTGGACAGGCTGGAGAGCTGGGTGGACTGGAACCAGATGAAGTTCAACATTCAGAAGTGTAAGGTGCTCCATCTGGGGGCAAACAATCCTCAACATACCTACAGGCTCAGTGGCGACAACTTGACTTGCACCATGGCCAAAAGGGACCCAGGGGTAGTGATCAACCATCGCATGAACATGAGCTGGCAGTGCAATGCTGTGGCCAGCAGGGCAAACAACACGCTGGCATGCATTAACCATTGCATCTCATACAACACTAAGGAAGTTTACTGTACTCTGCACTGGTGAGACTGCAGCTGGAGTACTGCATCCAGTTCTGGGTGCCGCACTTCAGTAAGGACATGGAAAAACTTAAGAGGGTCCAGAGAAGAGCCACCTGTATGATCAGGGACTTGCAAGACAAGCCACATGAGGAGAGGCTGAGGGACTTGGGTCTCTTCAGCCTGCAGAAGAGAAGGCTGAGAGGGGACTTGGTAGTGGCTTACCACTACATCAGGGGTGTACATCAAGAACTCGGTGAACAGCTTTTCACCCGGGCACCCCTGGGGAAGACCAGAAGCAATGGATACAAACTCCTGGAAGACCAATTCAGGCTCAATTCCAGGAAAAGCTCCTTCACAGATAGGGTGTCCAGACTGTGGAATATACTCCCTCCAGAGTTGGTGCAATCGCCTACCCTGAAATCTTCAAAAGGAGACTGGACAGCCCCTTTGCTGGGGTCACTTGACCCCAGTTGTCTTTTCCTGCCTAGTGCAGGGGGACTGGACCCAATGATCTGCAAGGTCCCTTCCAGCCCCTAACAATCAATGAATCTATGAATCTGTGCATGAAAGAAATTTCAACCAAGCCTTCCTACAGGGAAGTCATATATTCCATATAACTTAATTGTAACCAGATTTTTAATGCTACAATGCATTGAAATAATTTCTGTGCAAAAGACTATTGCTGTTACAATAGAAGACTCAATCCCTAAATTTAACTGGAAGTCATATCCTATCGAGGCAGAATAGCAATCGTGGACTTCATTTTTAAGAAAAAGAGTTTTATTGTATCTGAGTTTGTTACAAGTACATATAATACCACTGGCATGTCACTAACAGAGAGATGACAATTGTTCAACTTATTTGCCTGTGTGTTGTATCTCCATTTTACCTTTTGTCTTTTAGACAGTAAGCATAGTGACTTCTGTTTGCTTACAGTGTCCATCCCAATGGGATTTCAATCCTGAGTTAGATTTTTGGGTTTAACTAGCATGAATGTTTACTACTATTACTACTTCCAACACCAACTCAGATAGTTTGAATATTTAAGCTCCACTCATGTCAGGTTTAATGCTGTGTGTAGGACCCTGGTATAAGTTTGCTGAAACAGTTTGAGTTTCAAATGGGTTCAGTTAGACTACTCTTCTCACCTCAACATCTCTTTGCATTCTGAACCTAAGGTGCGTGCTTTTGGGAGTAGATGCTACGCTGATTCATTGCAATAAAGAACTTGCTGACAGATGGCTCTTGGTGGAGTGTAAATTGAAGACTGCTGGGAAGTCCCCTGTCACAACAGCCAAGATGTCTAATCTTTGACAAAATGGATTGCCTTTCTGCAGAGTTTTACAACAGCAATGTTCCCAGTGGTCCTCTGTAGCACGTGGTTTTGTTTTTTTTCAGATATTGCAGACAGATTTCAGAAGGTGGGAAATCTGGTGCTATCAAACCTGTTCTTTCCTCCACAATTCTTATGGATTGTGTATATCAACAGAAAGAAGAAGGCATTCTCAAACCTCGACAAGGTTTCTTAGTTGGGGAGGCTATTAGGTTTAAATGCTCTTCTCATACTCAATGTTTATTGTAACAAAGGTGAAAACAAATACTAAATATTTCTGAGACTAAAATATGGTTAAGGGTCTTATATCCTTTTATATTTATTAGTGCAGTATATTTAATATTCAGATGTTTTAGGATAAAAATAGTTCTCACTTTAAGTTCCAGCACAGGTTGCTATTTCTGTAATGCAATTTCACCAGTATTTCAACCCTACAATTTCAGCTTCATGTCCAGAATCTGTCTTTTTTATTTTCTAGAATAAGATGTCTCTGGGGGAGAACAACAGAACACCAAAGAACCAAAAAACAAACTACTTCATTAGGTTATCCCCATCTGATAGAGAGAGAGGGCTCCAGATTCGATTTTCTTTTCTGTAAACCTTGTAAGGTGTTCAGGTGCTGCAATGACTGACACAGTATAAATATCTAGAAAGATTTTCTCCTAGGCAGCTATCCCTACAAGTCTGGCAACTGTTAGCTTAGGAAAGGGAAGATTCTGAGATCAGTTTGACAGGGGTTACTTCAATTGGCCTTGATATTGCTGTGGATGTATGTTTTTATGGGTTTTTTTTTTCCTAGCAGCTGTGAAATCTCTAGAGGCAAAATTGAATACCTTTGCCTTAAAATCACAACATCTGGATGTATTACAATCTCCTATGGGAAACAGTTGCAAATTACAGGTATTAAACAAGATGTTACTCAAAATGATTTGGAATGTACAAAGTCTCTTACTGGCTAGGGAAATTTTAATTGTAAGCAAGAATCTGGAATCTATGAAAGACTTACAGTAGAAATGGTAATATGCATATTTTGGCTTAAGCAGAACAACCAAATGTTGCTGACATTCTTGTGAATATAGCATAATTTAATAAAGCCATTTTTGGAGGGGAATGTAGTCTTATCTTTAGGGATGAGAATATTCTATTGAAACACTAGATCAAAATGAAGAGAATTGGGTTTTGTCAGATCTAGGTTATGTGCCTAATTAAACTGTGTCTTTCAAACATTTTTCAGACCAAGGGAGAATGTTTAAACTACTGCAATACATGCACAAAAAAGGAAATATTTCCTGCTGGAACCAGAGTTCATACTATGGGCCAAATTACAAGTTAACATACAACTCTAGCCAACATTACTGAAGTTAATAGGGTTGGACATAGTGTAAGTTAACTCAGGCTTGGCCCTGTATATTTCCAGATCTGTCTCTGGTGACTTATCATAGGAGGAAATTATTTGATTAAAAAAAAAAAAGAATTCTGACAGCTTGGGATAGAAACTAATGCATTTTTTTCTTGCCAGAATTCATATAATTTTGGGTGGAAAAAGTATATTTTCTATGTTATGATGAAACAAAGTACTCACTGGATATTATACTAAAATGGAATTGCCCTTGCCATATTGCTGTACAGTTAGTATAATGATATACAACTATAGATTTTTTCCCAGTTATGCATTTCCCTGTACTCAGGCTGTTGCATAAACAGAGTTTATTAATTGTCTTACAATGTGCAAATCTATGTATTCTGATTGGCTGGCAGCCATTATTACCCATTCAGAGTACAGGGACTGTAAAATTGTTGTACAGTCTCATTGACTACACTGTGATAGGCAAATCTATATACTCTGGCTATTGTTATAGTTCTTGGCCTTGTTTGCAGAAGAATGTTTTATATTTGTAAGTCCCTTTGAAATGAGTGAAAGTTATCTCCAAAGCTTAGCACCTTTTGAAAATCATGCCATCTGGTCTTACTGGTTTCTACACTCAAAATATAAAAGCTCTTTGCCAGAAACCAACATTCAAGCTCTACTTCTCACTGTTCAGCTGAAACTGAAAAACTGCAAAATCTACATAAGAGAAACATGGTGGGGAAGGAGGGGGGTAAGAACATGGGACTCTTAAACAGATTTAAAGGAATCTATTAAAAAAATAATTGGAAGACCCTTTGATTAATTAATGTCCTTCTCCCATCTGTGTTTCTAGGCATCCTCATTCCTCCCTATAGGCTATCCAGTCTCCTGTTGTCCTCAAACAACTGCCATGCTATGTGTGTATCTGTGTGCACAGTTTCTTTATTTATATTGTCAACTATTTGGGGAGAAGAGTCTTGCTAATTTGGACAGTGAG
>NW_005841898.1:2564421-2590008 GCF_000455745.1 Alligator sinensis | reverse complement strand
TTGAGAGGCAGTGAAAAATGAAAATGAAGAGGCAGAGAATTGGAAGTGATAAAGATGGAGTGGTGGGGAAGTAAAGTTTAAAAAACCCTTTAAAACAATTTATCTCTAAGCACCTTGGCAGCTTGTTTTATTTGTTTGTAAATTTATCTTCTTTTTCACTTAAAATCTGAATATTTAATTAAAAACTTCCGTGTAATGAGAACAACCTGAAGGCATTATCTTTTAACTTATTAATAACCTGTCTGGAATGAAGTCCTTTGCTAGCCTTTGGCCTTGAAGATTATTCAAGCAAGGATCCAGATATTACTGTGTAAACAGAAAGTACCCTCAAGTTATCATTTTTAAAATGTATTAAAACCCAAATATAAACTGGAGACTGATGATAATGGTTTCACTGTCAGTTCAATTATTTCTGAATTCTACAATAGATGTTAATTTAATTACAGATTGCTTGTTAAATTAAAAGATATCTTGTCTTGTATAAAAGAAGTAGGGTTTATACAATATATGTTGAAGGTTGCTAGAAGTTATTCTTTCATGACATTTAGCTTTTTTGTGATTTACAAGGGCAGTGAGACATTTTTTTACATGTACCATAAAAATACTCTTCTGTTTGTTCATTTGAATTAGTTTGTTTTGATAACTCTGGAGGAAAATGTCTTCTGGATAAAACACATGAGTGGAGGACAAAAGAACATTGGGATATAGAACCACAGTAATCATTGGGACCCAAATCTTCGAAGCTATTTAATTGTCTGGCTTCCACTGATTCAGTCAAAATCTAGTAAGTTACTGACTTTCTATTTCCTTTATTTAGGAATAACACACATTGGGTGCATCTACACATGCAATTAATGCAGCCGAATAAACTTCAGTGCAGTTTGTGCCGGAGTTTCTCTCTCCTGGGTACCATGTTTGCATGTGCTTCCGGGACAGCAGCATGTTTAGCTGGGGTGGAACAGCCCTAGCTGGTGGGGTGCCTCAGGGACATAGGTGACGAGTGGAGGGACACCGGGGGGGGCAGGGGCAGCACATGCCCCACCTGACAAGGCTGCTGCTGATGGTGATGCCTGCGGGAGCTCTCCAGCTCTGCTGCCGCTGCCGACTGGCGGCACCTGTGGGAGCTCGCCAGCTCTGGCCCTGCCGCCAGTGCTGATGGTGGCATCTGTGGGAGCTCGCTAGCTCCAGCCCTACCACCAACACCAGCGGTGCCTGAAGGTGCCCCCCAGACTTGGGAGGCACCAGTTGCCCATACCCAGGGGTCAGCTTGCCAGCCCGGGGATGCTCTGACCTGGCTCAACATGTTGTCAAGGGGCTGGCTTGGGACATGAGGGTGTTTCAGTGCAGGGCTAGCTGGCAGCCCCTACACTGAAGCACACTTGTGTTTTAGCCAGCTCCATCAGCATCTACATGTGCATTGTGGTGAAGTAAATAACTCTTCCATTGGATAATACTTGTGGCTGTATCCACATGTGGTATGGACATTTGGTTCCCTAGGGACAACTAGCAGCGGTGCACCTTGTGCCACTCCTAGTTGGCCCTGGGGAACACTCATGCCACGCATGCTCTGGCATGTGGCAAGCAGTGGGCTGGCCTCAGCAGCCTTACCTGAGGTCCTGGGGGCCTCCTGGGGCTGTAGCAGCAGTGATTCTGCCACATGGAGCCTGGCTGGAAGCCATAGTGCAACTCCGGCTGGGCTGGCTCCGGTTTTGAGCGTTGCATACTGCCCCTATTTGTGTCACTCTGTATTTTTTCTGTGTGGGTTTTTTGACCCCTGGATATCCAGGGGTCAACAAAATGCTCTGTGCTGCTCCCTTGCAGTGTAGAGAACAAATGAATGTGTGGTATGTGGTGCTGCAGACATGTCTGCGGTGTGACATACCACATAGCTGTGCTCATCTGGATGTGGCCTATGTGTCTGGCAGTACTATCCTACAGCAGAGTTAATCAGTTTACTTCTAATAGCACTGCACATGTAGACAGTGATATTTTACTGCAGAGCTAATTGGTCAACTCCACAGTAAACATCTTGTGTAAATGCTTCCATTGACACTGAGAGGGCAATAAATGTGACACAAATCTAGTACTTAGAAGAATGGTACCTTGAACCTAGTTGACCAAGACTCTGGAGGATCTTAATAAGCTTTAGAAACTATAATGAGGTATGTGTCATGATAGCCTATAAGATTTGCTAACGAAAGGTATCATATTTATATTGTAGCATTCAGAGACCTCAAGAGAATCTGGCTGCTTACTGCATGTCCTTTGTTTCTGGTGGGAGTTTAGAAACTGCAAGACTTAGTACCATTGGCGTTTGGGTGAAAAATCAGAAACAGCCCAACTAACCTGGAGACCTAACTCTTCTCAAATTGAAGAAACTCATGGAGGAGTTTTCAAAGAATTAACAGGAGGGAGGAATAGACTTCATCTGTTTTTCCCAACTGAGACATGAGGAATGGTTTCCCTTCTATTCATGGAACCCTAGGGGAGAACTTAACCCTAGAACTAACTAGTGAGGAGACTCCCAATTCTGGGTAGTGCTTGTATTTCCTATTTTCTATGCAAGTAATTCTGCAGAATTCTTGTCTCTGAGACCAAGGTCTCTCATTGTGTCCAGTCTTGCACAACTAGGAACATAAATGGAGGGAGAGGCTATTTTCATCCTCTCCTTCTTTTGCAGATGTGTTCAGGGGTGCACACTATCTAATCCTTAAGCATTGTTTCATAGTCTTCTTTCATGAGATAGTTTATATAGAATGCTTTCATGATAAAACATGCTACATGAGATCGGGCAGATCATACATTCTTTATGCCTCCTCAACTCTCATTAAAGTCACTAGCAGTTTTGGATGTGTAAGGAATGCAGGCTCAAACTGTGGAAGTATAAAGTATTATTATAATTAAATTCCTTTAAACCCGTTACAAGCTCTTGTCTTTACTGATGTGTAACTTCCTGACAATTGTGACCTGTTAAAAGCGACCCTATTTAGAAGAATGACAGAAAAAAAAATTTAAAAATGAAAATCTGAGCATAATTTACATAATAGAAAGTTACATTTTCTTTCTTTTCGCCTTATAATTCAAGGTCAGTTTTCATTATTTTCCTGATTGTGCCCCACAGAAAAGGAATATGTGGCTTGAAACTGGACATAAAGGACAAAAGTTTTAAAAATGAGAGCTTAAACTTCTTAGTTCATATTGATGACCCTACTTAAGTGGTCTGGTTTGCAAATGCACTAAGTAACTCCGTTTGCAACACAACTCTTTGGAAAGTTAAACTGCTTATTTAAACACGTATTTTATATATGTAATTAGCTAAAATCTTTGGCTGAAAAATTTAAGACCAATTCTAATTTTTTCTTCTTAATTTTTGTTTTGTAAAACAGGACATGAAAATATTAATTAAAATGTTTGCAACCTTGAACTAGACATACTCCTGGGGACTCCACTATATCATAGAATCATAGAAAATTAGTGTTGGAAGTGATCTCAGAGGTCATCTAATCCAACCACTTGCTCAAAGCAGGACCATCCCCAAGTATATCATTCCAGCAAGGGTTTTGTCAAGTTGGGCCTTAAAAAACCTCCCAGGTTAGAGATTCTACCACGTCTCTAGGTAACCCATTCCAGTATTTTACCACCCTTATAGTGAGAGTTTTTTTCTTAAAATACAACTTAAACTTTTCTTGCTGCAAGTTGAAACAAGTATTTCTTGTTCTGTCATCTGCCACCACTGAGAGCAGTCTAGGTTCATCGTCTTTGGAACCACCCTTCAGGTAGTTAAAGGCTGCTATTAAATCCCTCTTTAGTCTTCTTTTCTGCAGACTAAATTACTCCAGTTCCCTCAGCCTCTCCTCAGAAGTCATGTGTTCCAGGCCATTACCCATTTTCTTTGTTCTTTGCTGGACTCTGTCCAACTTGGCCACATCCTTTCTGCAGTGGAGGGCCCAAAACTGAACACAGTACTTGAGATGTGGCCTCACCAGTGAAGAATAGAGGGGAATAATTACTTCCCTTGATCTTCTGGCAACACTTCTATTAATGCAATCCAGTATGCTGTTAGCCTTCTTGGCAACAAGGACACACTCATATCCAGTTTATCATCCACAGGTCCTTTTCTGCAGAGCTGCTGCTTAGCCAGTTGGTCCCAAGACTGTAGCAGAGCATGGGATTGTTCCATCCTAAGTGCAGGACTTTGCACTTGTCCTTGTTGAACCTCATGTGATTTCTTTTGGTTCAATCCTCCAAGTTGTTTAGGTCACTGGATTCTAGCCCTACCCTTGAGCATATCTACTACTCCCCACAGCTTGGTATCATCCACACACTTGCTTAGGGTGCAATCGATCCCATCTTCCACATCACTAATCAAAATTTTGAACAAAATTAGCCCCAGTACCAACCCCTGGGGCACTCCACTTGATAGTGGTTGCCAACTAGACCTCAAGCCATTGATCACTACCCATTGAGCCCAACAATCCAACCAGCTTTCTATCCCCCCTACAGTCCATTCATCCAACCCATACTTCCTTAACTTGCTTGCAAGAATGCTGTGGGAGACCATATCAAAAGCCTTGGTAAAATCAAGGTATATCATGTCCATTGCTTTCCCTGCATCCACAGAGCCAGACATCTCATCATAGAAGGCAATCAGGTTGGTCAAGCATAACTTGCCCTTGGTGAACCTGTGCTGACTGTTCTTGATCACTTTTTTTCTCCACCAAGTGCTTAGAAATGGATTCCTTGAGGACCTTGTCCATGATTTTCTAGCAACTGAGGTGAGGCTGACTGGTCTGTAATTCCCTGGATCCTCCTTTTTCCCTTTCTTAAAAATGGGCTTTATATTCTGGAAGCCAGCTATGCAAGTAAACACCCTGATAGAGCAAACTGAAATCAAACTTGTATCATAATGAGCGTTAATGCTTTCTGTTTGGTAAGTCAAATGCCACACACAGACAGATGCATCCAACCCTGATTACTCTTATGGTAAGAGTATTTATCTCAGAAAGCAGAATGTGACTACATATTTTTCATGTGCAAAAGAGTTTTAACATACATGCACATTATTGAGGCAATTATCTTTGCTTTTTTACCTTCTTTCAGAAATTTACAAGAGAATAATTAATTAATGGAATAACAAATCAAAATATATTAATCTATTCATGGTGTTGCCAGATTTTCCATAGTCAGTGATAGGGGAGTTATCCCAGTCCAGTTCCACAGAGGCCATTTTTTGAGCATTTCTTGTTAAAATGTAGCTGAAGAAACCAAATATTTCATCATTGTTACAGAAATGGCAACAGTGCAGTATTTGAAAAATGATAGACTGTAGGAGATACTTTCTCATCATGTTTTGATCCTCGGTGCCATGATGAGTAGCACTCCAAGAATGATGAGCATGCCTGCTGAAATTCTCCAGGATGGACCTGCTAGCTTAACTTCAACAAGAAAAGTTTTACTCACAGAACAGAATTGGCTGGCCTGTGAGGACAAGTATTCCTTAAGCTTTTTTTGTGTTATCTTTAAGGATACAGCATTTCTACAGTGGAAGCTAAGATGCAAGTTGGTCAAGCCATTTGCTAGTAGCCTAAGACTATTCTAATATCGGTGTTAAGACTCTGAGCATGCCCAATGAGAATGAGATGCTTCCAGAATCCTGGGCAGATGCAGCCTGATCTGAGTGCTAATGCAGTTAATAACAAGTGCTGTGCATTCTCTTCTGATAACCTGATGCCTTAAGTGCTTACTAATCATTACATTATCTTGCTGCACTTTTCATGGATGAACCGAGCCCTGTGACACACTTTGCTATTAATCATTGCTTTGAAGTGGTTGATCATTTTTTCATAAGTTGTACAACTCAGGCTTCTACTAGCAGAAATTTTTATTACTCTCTCAAATGAAATAGACCATTTTTAATAACATTTCCTAAGACTTGTGTTAACATAACTATTAACTACCTTAAATTTCCATATATCTTTAGTCTGATCTGATATGAATGTAGTATGAATGGATTTTCTGCCTTGTGCCTAGCTCATATTCCTAAAATGTTCACTGTATAATTTAGCAAAAGGGCACAAGTTTAATCACACTTCCACAACCTGTGAGAATCAGTGGGGTTTTTTCTGCCTTGCTCAGTAAATGTTCATGAACATGCTGGGGTTAACTTTGTTTTCCAGGCATCACACAGCTACTGATCTTGACTCTGTTAGTCAGTTTATACAGTCAGTTCTACAGAGCACTTCAAGGTTTGGCTAGCTGCTACTTTCTGTTTTAAATATAAGGGAAGCAGTAGTATTCCAGATACTACTATGCAGCTACTATTTCAAATATTGACTTTTTAATGGAGAACACTAGGGATGGCAGGGATGGAAAAATTGTTATTTCCTATTTGTGGAAAATAATTTATTTGATGAATTCACTTTTTTCTTTTTATTCTATTAACAGAATTTACTATAAACATATTTTATTTTTTATAAATGTATTATTCAGAACTGAATATAGTTTCTGGTGATGGGTTATTCTTTAATGATGAATTTTGATTATGAAATTGATGTGGACTCTGCAAGAGACTGGTGCGTTTACACTAGAAGCTACTTATCAGTCTCAAAATCCAAAAAACATACAGTTAAAGGAAAGGAGGGCAAGCCACTGAGTAAGGAAGGAACAGCAAGAACAGTAAACAGTTACCAAGGAACAGCAAGAAATTCCAAGGACAAAACCAGGAAGACAAAGATACAGGTCTCAGTGGTCTACATTGTGAAAATGTATAAAGTAAAATATTATCAAATTTCACAGAGTAGTAGAAAGTTCCCCTTAATTTGATAGTGGGAGGGGCAATTCCTCCCTATTTCGTCATGCAAAATATTAATGTATCTGTGAAAACAATATTAACTTGTGAAAGTCATACGTTAAAAGATCTGTTCAATTAGGTCCTCTTGGACTGTGCAAAGATTCCCAGTTTATCTGGACATCATTAACATATTTACTTTGTGGGAATATCATTAATTTCATGTCACCCAAGGGAGCTGAATAATGGTGTTGAGAATATGACAGGAAATATATTCACAGCTAGTGAGGAGCAAGGTAACATTCTTATGGAAATCATACATTGGATAACAGATGAAGTGAATGGTTACTTGCTAAATATATACATATATTGTGTGTGCACAGCACATGTGTGTGACTGATATCTCTGTAATAAATTACAGCCATATCATAAAGTGCATTTGTCATGTACCTTTGACTCCCTCACCTGCTTTCTGCTCACTAATCCAGTTCTCTTAGGACTTATTCTAACATTCCAGACCCTTAAGCATCTTCAAACAGCTGTCACTCTTTAAAAAACTAGCTAGAGGAATGTTTCCTCCCCACCTCTCTCCACCAAAATTACATTGGCATAGGGCCCAGGTTAGACAACTGTTAGTTCTTAGCCAGAAACAGTTCTTAGTTCCAAAATTCATGATTCCTTGAGGCTAGAAATAGGAGTTTGGTGCACACTTGGAGAAGGGGGCTTTGCCATTTTTTAAATAACCCCGGTCTTATAAATAAACATAAACATGCAAATATCACATTATGCATTCAAGCAACAATCTTAAGCTTCGTCTGTGGCCTCATAAAGGGCCCACCTCCAACCTAGCTTGTGTCATAACTACAGCTGAAGTATGTTTTGAAATCAATGACTGTGCCTAAAAGCATAATACATTTTCTAAATATTTAGATTTGTCACAACCCAAAGTTGTGGGTTTTTTTGTTTGTGTGCACTTCAGCATCGCTAAATCATGTTCCCGCCAAATTGCAGCTCTTTTGCACGGTGGAGTGTTCTGCTGCAACAGAGAACCCACGTGCAGGAGCTTTTCCCGCCAGTTCTGTAGCTTTCTTTGCATAGTGCATTTCTTTTGCATTATAGTAATGCGCGATGCAAGGAGTCCCTGCCATTTGTATTGGGATTCACGCCACATTATTGGCCAGTCTTAATGTAGGCACACATGGCGGCTAGCTATTGGCTTGCTAGCTGTACAAAAGGCTTGGGTGGTTTCCGCCCAAATCGGAGAGAGAGAAAGCATGTGGAGTTCAGGAAAGGAACGTGAGGATCTCTAAGCGCTGCTGATCCATACGAACCCAGCTTTTTCCTTAAGAGGGCAACAGAGGTTTAATTTGTCGAACCCACGGAGCTTCAACAACTCCACAGGACTTATTTACCGTCTCCTCGGAGCCTTAACGACTCCGAGGCAACTAACCTCTAGCCTCTCCCCGTCACCGATCGCAGCTCAGACGTATCCCTATCCTAAGGACCCAATTGTCGAGCCCACGGAGTTTAACAGCTCCGGGGGACCTGGGAACCGAGTAACAGTCATGGAGATACAGCTGCTCCATGGGAACTAATTCTTGAACCCCGCGGAGCCTGAATCACTCTGGGGTCAAGGAACCGAGTTTATTAGAGTCCTCCACCGAAAACTCAAGCGGAGCTGAGCCTGGAAAGCTGACCAGCCTACACCGCGACCACCTTGGGTGTAAGTAAATAATCTTTTCAATCAACCATTATGTCTCCGTGACTGATTCTAGCTAGAGCGTGTCATACCGCACCACGGCCTTTTCCAACCCCGTGTACCCGGGCTACCGGCCACAGCCTGTGTACACACAAGAGACGGGCCCGACTTGCCCCCGGCTCGCACATGGTGACCCAAATGGGATTGGAAGAGAGCTCGCACATGGCGACCCAGGCGAGATCGGAAGTCGGCCCGCACAAGATTATTCTATCCTCTTTGGTAAATAAGTAATTAGCTTGGTTTGGTTCAGTTCTTTGAGGACCTCAGTCTACCAGTATCTACAATTTATTACAGAAGAAGAATAGGTTCATGATACTAGTCTGTAGGGCTGTTTGAAGCTTTGGTAGCTGATTCAATTTGGAGGAGATTTGGCCCGATTAGGGGACCAAATCTCTGAATCTGAATCTAATCGGGAGACCAAGTAAAAGCTCCAAATTGATTTGAAGCATCCAAATTGATTCGGGAAAGATTCGGCTGCTTTGGAGATTCGGCCATAGACGGTGTAAGCCCCCCGGCGGGGGAGGGGGGGGGGGGGTGTTACTCTGGGGGAGGGGCGGGTGGGGGGCGGGGGGGGGGCAGGATGCAGGTGCGGCAGTGCTGGAAGCAGGATCTATGCCCTGCTGCTGTCCAGAGCTAGCTGCGCCTGCATGACATCCCTCCCCCCAGCTGGTATTTAGTAGCAGGGCAGGGCCACTACAGCTCCCCCCACGGGGGCAGAGGCAGGCACAGCTGGAAGAGCCACAGGAGAAGCCCCATGGCTGCTCTGCTTGGCCCCATACCCTGCCCAGCCCAGCCTCCAGCACTTAAGAAAAAACCCGAACAAAAACCCCACACTCACCGGCGGCAGCAGCAGCAGTTGGGGCTTCTGGGTATTCATGGCAGAGGCTCCCCATGCAGCACAGGGCAGTGGGGATCAGCCCCAGCTTGGCACCCATGCAGCAGCTGTCACTTCGCATGGGTGCAGCATGGCTCAGCAGGGTGCCACATGCTGTCTGGGAGCTGGGGTGGCTCCATGTGTCAGCTGGAGCCTTGCAGTGCTCAGTCCCAGTGGCCCCAGCTCCCAGGCAGCACACGGTGCTCTGCTGAGCCACACTGCACCTGCGCAATGTGACAGCTGCTGTATGGGTGCCAGGTGGGGGGGACAATTCCTAATGCCCCCCACTGCCCTGTGCTGTGTGCGGGGGGCTCTGCTACAAGCACCCAGAGACCACAATTGCTTATGCCAGAGCCAGCTGGGCTTATTTATTTATTTTTTTTAGTGCCAGGACTAGACTGGGGCTGGACAGGGGATGGGCCCAGGCAGGGCAGCCATGGGGGCTTCTCCCATCACTCTCTCCAGCCCCCAGCCTACACCTTAGGGAGAACCTGTAGCTGCTGGCTGTGCCTACCTCTCCTCGGCCGATCCAAATTGCCGAATCTTCTGAATCCAATTTGACCGAATCAATTTGGGACAATGATCCGAATCTCTGAATTGAATCACTGTCCTCTGAATTGGCCAAATCTGAATCCAAATCAAATACTTCCCTATTTGCATAGACTCTGTGTTTGGAAGGGCAGCTATGATGAAATTGGCTCCTAATAGAATTACAGATGTGGTAATGATGCTATTTGCTAATTTGCTATTTGGCAATGATACTATTGATTGTATATGAAGAATACGAGGAAAGATACTTAACTTGGATATTATCTGCCTTCTGTGAAGAGAATACAGTTTCTTTGTCTCTTGTATATGTATATGATTATAAGGTCACATATGTATTTTTGAGGTGTTTAAAAATACTGCAATATATTTTAAAACGTTGATTTAAAAGAATTACTGCTTATTTGGCCATTATAGCTTTGAATGTACAAAAAATGTGAGTAACAAAAAAGAATGGGACTAATAATCAAAGAGCCCCTGAAACAAGGGACAAGAATAGTGACAAGGAAAAATTAGCAGTTGAATCCTCTGACATCTAATGAAACAGACCCATCTATGGCTGACTCTTATCTTACCTGCAATCCTATCTGTGTATGTGCATCACAAAGGGAAAAGCCTAATGAATAGTGCCAGGGCATGTAAATAAGGGAGTCAGTCTGTTCTTTACATCTGCTGTTTCTGTGAGGGGAGGCCCTGACTGAAAGATAATACAACCAGCTCACAATATTATTGTGAAGGATATCAAAATCCAATTGACTTTGGAGTTGAAATATGAAATCTTGATTGTAAATAAGGCTCATTGATGCTTAACACTGTAAAGAACTGGAATGGCTCTGGGCAACAGCACTTGTACATAAAATTCACACAGTCCTGGATAACTCACCTTCTGAACTCTTTAACAGCCTAGTCTTTGCTTAGGCAGCGCTCCCATGGCAGTTTACAGGAGTTATGCCTGTAGGATCTGGCACTATCTTGCACCCAGTTAGAGTCTAGTATTTATTTATTATTTATATTTATTACAGTAATGTAAAGAGCAACCAGTGATAGGACCCCATTGGGCTACACGCTGTATGCACGTGCAGTAGTAGGTGATTTTTGTCCCAATGTGCTTACATCCAAGTCAGGGGGAAGATGGTAATCAATTTTGATGTGAGCGGATTAATCAATTGGCATCTATAGCTGTGGCCACTGCTTCAGGACCCCTTGTTGCATAGATGTGCCCAGCTGCTGCACAGGAGACTTTTGAGTGAGAGATTCCTTGTATCTGCTCTATCTTGTGCATCCTTGGAGCAGTTGAGCCCAATTTGGCCCTTTAAGTTTCTTTCCATAAAACTCCATGCACATCAGTGGGGCTGCAGAAATAATTAATAGTCTGAATCTATTAATTAAACATTATCAATAATATCTGGTTTATCATCTTTCCAGTATTTAAGTGGTTCTGGCTGTAGATTTTTTCTAGTGCTCAGTATTTTTAAATTTTCTAAACATTTCTCTATCAGGAGATCCTAATAGTGTGTCATGAACTTTTCCTGTGGTTTATCTTCAATTATCTATGTCTTCCTTCCACCCTACTACTTTATTATACCTTCTTTAACATTTTAGCAATTTCCTACACTTTCAATTCTTATTTATAAATAAGAATGTGACAGAAGTGGTTTTAACTGTCTTTGTCAAAATTGAGGTCTGGTTAAGCTGCTATTGAAAATCAAGTGATGTTAAAATTTCTTCTATGATGGATTTAACTAACAGACAGCCCACTCTCAAAGATGTGGAGTTCAGGAGCAAAAAGCCCATCCCTAAATCATCTATTCTATTGCACATACATTTTTTGGCTTAGCTGATTATACTGCAAATTATTTTATAAGTAGACAGGTTATGAAAGGGAGGTTTATGTTCAGCCATAGATAGCATGGAAATTATGAGCACTTTGCGGAGGAAGTTTGGTGTTTTTTCCCCCCAAAGCCATCCAGAAAAGCAGATGAACACTGTGCCAGATAAGGATCAATGAACTGAGTAGACATCACATAAAATGGGCGATTTTTATTTTCTAGGCAAGACAAACAATGAGTTATCATCAGCTGTAAATGGAAAGGCTGAAACTCTTCCTTTGCAAACTGCCCTAACTAGTTGGTACAGCCCTGTTAGGAGAGTGATATTTTCCCCATGTAGTGCCTAGTAAATATCTCAGACTTTGATTAGTATGAGCAACTGACCATTTTTCATCTTGCTCCAAAATAAAGGATACACACAAAGTTGTAGTGAGTTGCCCCTCTTTTAGCCCAACCCAGGAGCCAGTTTGCTCATAAAGTCCAGTCAGCGCTCAGTTCCAGTCCATTTATTTTACAGGGGGAAAACTTGTCCCCACAACAAACCAGGCAAGCAACAGGCAAATAACAACAAACAAAAGCAAAACCTCTGGTCTTTCTTCAGACCTCGGGAAAGAAGCTCAGTGCTTGTCTCTCAGGAAACCAGACTATTCTCTTCCTTCTTTGCTCTCCCTGGGAGCTTTTAACTTCTCCCAGGGCCAATTAATCATCCCTGTCAACTGACCCAGGGCTCCTAGGCAGGCAGGCTCCTCTGTCTAACCCCCTGCAGCTGGACTTCAGCTTCTGAGCCATGCACCTCATTACAAGAGTCTAAGCTGAACCATTCCTGGGCTTTAGCCTTTTTAACAAGGTAACATGAGAGATCAGCACAGACTCCAACCTCAGGTCTGTATTTGCCAGACAATTAGAATTGCCAACCCCAATCATTTATGTCCGGGCCCTCTCCCGATCCCATCCTCGTCACCATGTGCGGACGGCGAGGAGCGATCCGGACCCTTTTTCGCTCCGCGCGGGCTGTGGCCAGCAGCCCGGGCACGCTGGGTCGGAGAAAACAGGCGACACGCTAGAATTAGTCACGGACGCGTAATGGTTGATTTAAGATTATTTACTTACACCAAAGATGGTTGCAGTGCAGGCAGGAAAACTTGCTTGAGTTGCAGTTACAGATAGAAGAGAAGAGAGGCGGACTAGAGTTCCTTCCCGTGAACATTCTTCTAGCCCATCTGGTTGGAGGCTCTAAACAGCGAGCCCGTTGCGCCAACCGAAGAAAGTACTCGAAAAAAAGAGCTCTGAATAGACTCACACGAAGTTTGCTAGGCTCCTCTATAGCTTGCACTGGGTCCAATAGGCTCCGCAGCGCTTAGAGATCTTCATGAGACATGAAGTCTCCTCCTCCTGGTGTTCGTGGAGTCCTCCAACTTGGGCGGAAACCACTCAAGCATTTTATATGGCTAGCAAGCCAATCGCTAGCCGCCACATGTGAATAATTTCATGCAAGCCAATAATGGGGCTCGAATTATAATACAAATGGTGGGAACTCTTTGCAAAGTGCATTTCTGTGCTGCAAAGAAGAAATGCACACTGCAAAGAAAGCTACAAATTGGTGGGAAAATAATTCAGTGGTGCCAAAGCGCACACAAAAACAAAAATCACACCCTTGGGTTGTGACAATTTAGTCAGGCACCCTAAATCAGTGATTCTCAGCCAGGATTTTCTGGCACCCTGGAATGCATTGAATTACTTTAAAGGGTGTGGCAGGGTGCTACGTTAATTAGCACTGTTGTGTACACCAACATGATTCTCAAAATAAACCCATAGGGTGTGTCCAGACAAGAGAGCACGTGCCTGTTGCGGCATCACAAAGCAGTCTGAGATGCCACAAGAGGCACACTGGGAACAAAAAAATGTTCCCCATGCTGCATATTTGCAGCACAGACCCTAATTTTGATACCATGAAATCCTGGTATAAAAAAAAAACCCAACCCCCCCCCCCCCCCAAAAAAAAACAAACAAAAAACCTCTCAAAAACGTGCAGGGTACACTCCAGGAGGGAACTGAAGGCTCAGTCCTCCAGAGAGATGACTCAGTATGCTCGGGCAAATAGGAGTGGGGCTAGGCTGCAGCAGTGACCCAGACCCAGGCACTCTGTCTCAGTTAAGCAGGGATGTAGGGGTGGGGGAGACTGGGCATATGGGGTTTGTGGGTTTGGGTATGGGGAGGAATGTGTGGGTGTGGAGGGGAGTGTGTGTGTGTAGGTATAGGGGGGGACTGTGGGTGGGGGTGACTGCTCAGGAGGGGTGGGTCCCCTGCCAGCCCTCCGCATGGTGCACAGCCTCCCCCCAACAGCAGCAGTGGCTGTCCTGATGCTCAAAGCCCACTACTGACTGGCAGAGCCCCCTGGCAGTGCAGTATGGTCTCAGCCACCTAGGACCCAGCACCACTTGTGTCATATGACACTGCACCAGCCCAGCCCACTAGTATGTGTCCTTGCTCAAAACTGGGCCATTTTTGCTGTCACCTGGGGTCCTGGCACTTCACACAGGGGATGCACACCCTTGGAGAGAGAATTGGGGTTGGATTTGGGTTTCTTATTAGAGAATTTGCAATGTTTAAACAGGGAACATCAGGATCTCTGCTGGTGAGTCAAGCGGCAAAACCTGGGCAGAGGAGTCTGCTCGGGGCCAGCACCGGGGACCCAACTGGAGGCAGATGAGATGGCCGACCTCCTGGCTATTTGGGGCTAGAAGGACATGCTTTGACTGTTCAAAGCAGGCCACCACAATAAGCACATCTTCTGGGCAATAGCTGCTCAGATGTCAGAGTGCTGTCACCAGAAGACATGACAGCAGTGCTTCTGAAAGGCCAACTGTGCAGCCATGACCCACGCAGCAGCTCTCACTGGCAGAATTCTGCAGTGGGTATAGGGTGCAGGTGCCACTCCAGGTTAGGGCTGCTTCAGCAGTCCAGCTGGCACAAGGGGCTGGTGTCCCCAGATACCAACTGACTGGGCCTCAGAAGCTCCTGAGGGCAAGTAGCTCTGAGCTGTTCACCAAGGAAGCTTTTTATACTGGCCCCAATCTCTAGCTCCCTTTTGCTCTGCTCTGGTGCCAGGAGCCCTGGCTCCGAATCCAAGTTTACCCTGATAAACCATCTATCTGGACACAGGCATAGATTACAAATAGGAATCCATACTGTTAAAACTTTCTGACCTGTTGTGACCTTTCTGAGTTCTTTGCAACAGAAAAATAATTCTGTTATATTTCTGTAGTCAGAAAATTAATGAAAACTAAGAGCTGGTATTTTTGGGGTTGGGCTTTGAGTCTAAACAAATAGAGAACCACTGCTCTGTATCATTAGATTAATTCAGTGGTGTTCACCTCTGACCCACGAGCGAAATTTGGGCTCTACAGTCACGTCATCTGGCCTGTGGGGTTCCCTGTGGGTCTGGATATTTGGTGGCAGTGGAACACTGGCAGTGTTAATTGCTGTGGCTCTGGAAGTGTGGGGTCACTCCACAGTCAGATCAGGTGCAGGGTTGGGCTGGTACACACGTGCAGGGCAAAGGGTTGGATTGTTGTGTGGGGTTGCTCCATAGTTGGATCCCATACTCTGAATTGGGCCTGCATGCCAGATCACACCTAAAGACCAATGACATGTGTCACCCTCACAATGGATCCAGCCTACAAACCAGCCCCTAATAGCTCATGCAGCTCACAGGGCCACAAAGTCATGCACCACTGTTTTAATTTAAACTTGGTGGCTTTTTAAAAGTATACCTTGCAAGCTTTTTCTGTGTTGTTTGGTTTCTCAGCCTTTGGGTTATGCTTGGGTTACATTTTCAAGATTTCTTTTGCAACCACAACAGCTAGAAAATTATTTAAAAAAACAAAATAAAGCTGACATCTCATGCGTTCTCTTGATGCCAGTAGCTGGAGCCCCAAGAAAAACAAAGTACCTTCAGAAAATCATGAGAGTTGGCAGTACTGTATGAATGTTCCTTTAGGGCTTCATTGCTTTTGGATTCCCTTTTATAGAAAGCCAGGGCCACTACCTTATTATCCAGTGGAGTGTTAATATCATACTAAATTAGCAAGATTTAATTAGTATCTTCTAGCTGAGTTCAAACAGCAACAACAAAGGGTGTGATCACATAACACTTGAAGCCCCTTCAAAAGGGGTAGGTTTCTAAAGGGCAGCAACTAATATGTTCTAATTTGTTGTGTGTGAATGAGCTAAGAACAATTCAAATGCAGAAAACTTGCCCCAGTTTTAGCCCTTGATAAAGGAATGTTAAAGTTGGAGTGGGTTTGCTGCATTTGAATTGTTCTTTGCAGATTCACGCATAACAGAACATAACAGCTGCTGCCCTTTTGAAACCTCTCCTTTTTTAAAGTTCTCTGTGTTCCCATGTCTACACCCAAAGCGTGTTTTTCACTCTGTTACAGACAAGATCATGATATTTCTAAAATTACAGAAACTAGGATTGATGATCTCATCTCCCATTCACGTTTTATTTACAGAGTGCATCCATGGCATTTCACCCCAAAACACTATATGGAGGACCTATTCTCTCAAAAACAAATGTCAATGTATTGCAGTTTATAGCATGAAATGATCTCCCTCTCCCCTCAGCTTCCCCTTGCCCAGTCAATCTTCCTTTCTTCTTCCCACAATGGGTGTTCTTATCATCTCTCTTCAATTTTTTTCACTGGTATTTTTTATTCTGAAAATATTTGGGAAGATCTGAGAGGTATTGGGCAACTATCGTCTCTAAAGAAGTCAATGAAGTTGACTCTGTTTTTGGCTTTTTTCATAACCTGAGCTTGCCAGAATGAGTTTCTGACAGATGGTGCCAAGTTATTAAATAGCACATCATTTAAGTAATGGAGCTGTAACTGCATCTAACACTAATACATAATTAGCAAGGTAGCGTTTTAAGGAATCAATTTTAAATAATATTTTCAATGAAAAAAATTGTAATTTTTTTCTGGATTGTTTTGATTTATTTTTTAGCTAACAAAAAAAGAAAAGATTTGTTTAACTGACTTCCCCTCAAGTGTCTTGATACCTTTTCTGTTCATCTCAACCTCACCACATACACCTTGGACATCTGTGACACATCCACAATTGTACAACAGCGCTGCCATTTCAGACTTCCTTTGAAACCAGACAGGATTTTCACTATACTCCGCTATGTCTCTGGGTTCATATGCATATCAACCTACCAAGTAATGAGTTCACAAGAGTCTCTTCTATAAATGACTCACTTTTTTTTTGTGTTACAAAGGAACTCCTTAATTATCAAAGTGATAACCAAACTGTATCAACCCTAGGCACAAAAATGCACTCATCCACTCTTATGCTGCTGTGGCTGATAACTCAAAAGGTAAATACAATTTGTACTTTTTATTTAAGTATATGCATCCCAGATGAACTAGAAAACTGAAGCCGAAAGGCAATAAAATAGAATTTATTAGCACTATTTAAGTGGCCAAGTATTATACATCATAGAGAGACTGATGTAAGAAGGGCAGCAACAGAAGCTGTGTGGCTGAAAAATAGCTATTGGTTTGCTAGTACCATTGGCCAACGTAATTTTGTTCTAGAAAAAGGCAGAATACAGATCTTATGTACATGTGTTCCTTAACATCTAAGCCATACCTCTAACTCAGGAGCTGCTCTTCTTGTCATGCAGTGGATCGAATCATAGAAACTTAGGGTTGGAAGGGACCTCAGGAGTCCATCTAGTCCAACTCCCTGCTCAAAGCAGGACCATTGCCAACTAGATCATTCCCGGCCAAAACTTTGTCTAGCTGGGTTTTGAAAACTTCCAAGGATGGAGCTTCTAGCACCTCTCTGAGTAACCTGTTCCAGTGTTTTACTACCCTTCTAGTGAGAAAATTCTTCCTAATATCTAATCTAAACTTCCCTTGCTACAACTTAAGATGGTTTCTTCTTGTTGTGTCATCTGCCACCACTGAGAGAAGTCTAGTGTTGGGGAGAAATCACATCTTTTAAACCAAAATTTGAAGCTGGTCTAAACAGCTGCTTCTTTTCAGATTTCTCCCTGAAAGGTAAGGTGAATCTTGGCCCTGTCCATATCTGTCACCGGTTTAATTAATAATCACTAATAGGAAGACTTGTAGTTCACGAATGGAATGGTTTATTATAAAACTGGCAAGAACAGGTAAGTATACAACTACACAAGAGCACACGCAGTCCTAACGGTTCTAATTATCTATCAAATCCTATATTGAACCCGGTGATACCTAACTACAACAACTAAAGTGAGAGGACTGAACTTTATTATAAAGGACAGGGGAACTTTATTCAGTTCGGCTCTGGTTGTTGGGGTAGAGATGATTACACCTCAGGCAGTGGCTTCTAATCTTCGTCAGACACACACCGAGAAGAAAAAGAACCTTAATACCCAGAAGGGAATGGGGTAATGCTTACCAAACACAGCAGAGGGCCACTACTTTGTGTGAAACACACCCAGAAGAAAAAGCCTGGGGAGCCAACCCTTCCTGCTCCGGTGGCAGGCTGAGGATCCTTCATGGTGACAGCCCAGCACCAGGAACCTCCACAGTTCACACAGTTAGCTAGCCACTCAGCCTCTCTGTCTCTCTCTCCTTTCTGTCCACAAGCACCCCGACTTTTTTCCCTCTTGCAGTCCCACCTCAGTCCAGCCATACCATGCACCCCACACACCAAGCTCAAGCACACCCAGTCACACACATGCACTAGTCAGTCTTGCACCCGGTTTCTGTCAATCAAAGCCCCTTATAGGGGTTGTGCACCTGGCATGCCAGGGCCCTGCAGACGCCACGTGGGTGTGCGCACAACACTCTATTCATTTATATCTAAGGGTGTCGTATGGAAAATGACCAAACTTAAGACCAGCATGACATCATTCATCCTACTTACAGTCTCACCTGTGAATGACATTACCAACCTAACATGAGCCAGCCATGAGTATCTTAATTTGCTCTCAACACTAGCTCCAACCTCTTCCGAACCCCCCTTCAGGTAGTTAAAGGCTGCTATTAAATCCTCTCTCAGTCATCTCTTGTCTAGACTAAATGAGCCCAGTTCCCTCAGTCTTTCCTCATAAGTCATGTCCTCCAGCCCCCTCACCATTTTTGTTGCCCTCCGCTGGACTCTTTCCAATTTGTCCACATCCTTTCTGTAGTGGGGGGCCCAAAACTGAATGCAGTACTCCAGATGTGGCCTCACTAGTGCTGAAAAGATGGGAATACACACGTCCCTTCACCTACTGGCAACACAACTACCAAAGCAGGCCAGTATGCCATTAGGCTTCTTGGTAACAAGGGAACACTGACCCAGTCAGTCCCCAGCCTGTACTGGTGCATTAAACCATTAATTACTACTTTCTGAGCCCAATGCTCTTGCCAGTTTTCTATCCACCTTACAGTCCATTCATCTAGCCCATACTTCCTTAGCTTGCCTGCGAGAATGCGGTGGAGACCGTATCAAAAACCTTGTTAAAATCAAGGTACACCACATCCACTGGTTTTCCAGAGCCAGTCACCTTGTCATAGAAGGGAGTCAGGTTGGTAAGGCATGAATTGCCCCTGGTGAGTCCATGCTGACTTTTCCTAATCACCTTTTTCTCCTCCAAGTACTTAAAAATGGATTCCTTGAGGATTTGCTCAATGATTTTTCCAGGGACTGAGAGCGAGGCTGACATGTTTGTAGTCCCCTGGATCCTCCTTTCCTTTCTTTAATATGGGCATTATGTTTACCCTTTTCCAATCATCCGGGACCTCTTCTGATTTTTCAAAGATGATGGCCAATGGCTTTGCAATCACATCAGCCTACACCCTCAGCATCCCTGGGTGCATGCCATCCAGTGCCATGGACTTGTATATGTCCAGCTTTTCTAAGTAGTTTCTAACCTGTTCTTTCACCACTGTTGGCTGCTCACCTCCTGCCCAAACTGTGCTGCCCAGTGCAGTCGTCTAGGAGCTGACCTTGCCCATGAAGCCTGAAGCAAAAAAGGCACTGAGCACTTCAGCCTTTTCTGCATCCTCTGTCAAATGTTGCCTCTCCCATCAGTAAGAGACCCACACTTTACTTGATCCTCCTCTTGTTACTGACATACTTGTAGAACCCCTGCTTGTTACCCTTCACATCCCTTGCTAGCTGCAACTCCAGTTGTGCTTTGGCCTTCCTGACTTCATCCCTGCATGCCTGAGCAATGCTCTTATATTCTTCCCTAGTTATTTGTCCAAGTTCCTACTTCTTATAAGCTTCCTTTTTGAGATTTAGTTTACTGATGAGTTCCCTGCTAAGCCAAGCTGTTCTTCTGCCATACTTGCTAGTCTTCCTGCACATCAGGATGATTTGTTCCTGCACTCTCCGTAAGGCTTGAAGTACTGCCAGCTCTCCTAGATACCTCTCCCACTCAGTTTGGCTTCCCAGGGGATCCTTCACATGAGTTCCATGAGTGAGTTGAAGTCTGCTTTCCTGAAGGCCAGGGTGCTTACTCTGCTGCTCTCCATCCTTCCTTTCCTCAGGATCCTGAACTTTATCATCTCGTGGTCACTGCTGCCCAAGTTGCCATCCACTACTACACTCCCCAACAATTCTTCCCTGTTTGTGAGGAGCAGGTCAAGAAGAGCATGTCTCCTAGTTGGTTTCTCCAGCACTTGCACCAGGAAGTTGTCCCCAGTACTCTCCAAAAACTTCCTGGATTGCCTGCACACTGCTGTATTGCCCTCCCAGCAGATGTCAGGGTGATTGAAGTCTCTCATGAGAAGCAGTGCCTGTGATCAGGAAACTTCCACTAGCTGTTCGAAGAAAGTGTCTACCACCACTTCCTCCTGTCTGGAGGTCTATGGCGGTGGTTCTCAACCTTTTTCATACTAGGACCCATTAGTATAACTATCAGCTTGCTGTGACCCATACCTTCCCAGTCCTTGGTTAAGCAGGGCTGCATCATCACTTCAACACTCTTCTCAATATTCCTTGCCACAGTGTTACATAGCTTCCAGCTGGAGTGGAGCTAAACTGCCAAATGGATGGTAAGCTGTTTAACCTCAGCCAACTCTGAGCCAAAAACAAGACCACCCCAACCTCAGTCATTGAGCTCCAGTACACTGATGATGCTATAGTATGTGCTCACTCAGAAGCAGACCTTCAAGCAATAACTGATGTATTTACTGAGGTGTACAAGAAAATGGGACTGACACTTAACATTCAGGAAACTAAGTTCCTCCCCAATGAGCTCCTAATGAACAGTCCCTGGTTCAGGTAATTCAGATCCATGGTGAGACTCTGGAGAATGTTGAATATTTCCTGTGTCTTAAGCAGCCATCTTTCGCAAAAGGCTGACATTGATGAAGAAATTCAACATCACCTTAACTATGCAAGTGCAGCCTTTGGATGGCTGAAAAGATGGGTGTTCAAAAATCACAACATTAGATCTGAAACCCAGCTTATGGTTTATCAAGCAGTTGTGATCCCCACCTTGCTGTATGGAGCTGGGACATGGACAATGTACAGGAGACATCTAAAGTTGTTGGAGAAGTACCATCAATGCTTCCTGCAGAAGATCCTTTGAATCCAGTGGGAAGACAGACATACCAATGTTAGTATCCTCCTGCAAGCAAACACCACAAGTATTGAGGCGATGATCATCTAACATCAACTTAATTGGGCTGGCCATGTCATCCAGTTGTACGATTCCAAACTCCTGAAGCAAGTTATAGTCTCCCAGCTCAGCCAAGGTGTACTCTTAAGAGGAGGGCAGAGAAAAAGCTTCATGGATGTCCACAAGGCCAACTTAAAAAAATGGAACCTACATGGCAACTCATGGGTGACTATCACCCAGGACTTCCACAAATAGATGAGGAGTCTGCTGCATGGATCTCAGTACTTTGAAACCTCTTGACAACAACTGGAGATGGAAAAGTAGGAGAGACAGAAACAGCGTGCTGTGGACCAAATCAAGAAGCTAGTGCCACTCACGCCACATGGAAACACATGCCCAAGCTGCAGTAGAGTCTGTTGATCCTGAATAGGTGTCATTAGCCATCTTTGGACACGCAGATAACCCAATCAGGGAAGACAATTATCCTCAATTGCGAAGGATTGCAGAAGAGATATACGATTGATGGCTAGGAAAACTCATGGTTCCATTTGGTCTTTCTGTATAATTCTATGGTCCTTATTTCACCAAACTGTTTTTCAGAGGAAAAATATGAAAGCTGGTTCCAGCCTTTCACTCCATATAGGCTGAAAGGTTCATTTAAAATAACTTTTCAGTAGATGTACAAAAAAATAGAACTCTTGGTTCCAAAATGATACCTTTTATTAGACCAACTGAAATTTGGCAAGAAAATTGTCCTTTTCTGCAAGCTTTCAGGATCAAAGTCCCTTAGTCAGGCTCTGGGAAAAGTGTAGATGGCACAAGATGGTAAAAAGTCCCCATAGGTAGGAAATAAACTTCATTTTTGCACAGAGGGAGCTGAAGATGGAAGTCTGTCCCTCTGGGTCCATGAGAATGCCTTTGTGAGCTGTGTTGAGTAGCTCTTTGATGTGTTGATCAAGTAGAATTTCTTCCCTGGAGGTGTTAGATGGCAGTCAGGGAGGTAAAAAAACTTCCTTGTTGTTCTGCAATGAAGCTTAAAATCCAAAATCGGCTAAAATTCGGCAGCTTCCATGTTTCAGGGGTGTACTTGGTAGCCGTGGTGGTCTGAGACAAAAAGACATACAAAAAAATAGAACTCTTGGTGCCAAAATGGTACCTTTTATTAGACCAACTGGAAATTGGCAAGAAAATTGTTCTTTTCTGCAAGTTTTCAGGATCAAAGTCCCTTCGTCAGGCTCTGGGAAAAGTGTAGATGGTACAAGATGGTAAAAAGTCCCCATAGGTAGGAATAAAAGGTATCATTTTGGAACCAAGAGTTCTATTTTTTTGTATGTCTTTTTGTCTCAGACTAACACGGCTACCAAGTACACCCCTGAAACATTTTCAGTAGATGTGTATTTGCTTGAAAGTTCACCAGTGTGCTTGTAAATTTGTATAAAACAGAATCACTACTTGCTGTCTGGAGCAAGGAGGAATAATAAGAGCTCATACCAGATTATAACTGATAGCTCATACAAGTACTGCAGTAGGTTCAAATGATTTTTTTTTGTCTAAATAAGAAGACCACTGGCCCTTCCTTTGGGAGACTATTCATTTTCCATGAAGCCTTCCATTTTCCAGCCTGGAAGATTTCCTAATGGTTAATCTATTCTCATTACTTCATAATATTAGTATTGATTAATTTCTCTTCAGACAGTAGGAGGTGGCTACATACTTGTAACATTTACTACTAGCTACTGTAAAGGGAGTTTAGTGCTCTTGTTACTTTAACAGGTGAAAGGCTACAGACAGGACACAGGTGGCACTCAAGGGAAGACACCTGACTCGAAGCGTGGTTGGGTTTAGAGAATATATAAACCTAGGGCCTGAGCTGGAGCAGGCAGTTTTGTCTTGGAGGCCATGGAAGGAAGACCTCTTGAGCAAGAGGGCTGCAGAGAAGCTTGTGACTCACACCAGAGGCACACTTGAGCCTGGGAGCAGGGCTGGCAAGTAAAATATTATGGACATACTGGTGGTTTGGGATTGGGACTAGTGAGGAAGGTGGAAGTCCCAGCAGACCTGGGAGCAGATCCAGAATCCAGGAACAGGGTAGAGAGAGTAATAGGCCTGGGAGTAAGGCCAGAGCCCAGAAAAAGGGCAGAGGAAGGATTAGAGACAGGGATAGAGAGAGCCCAGCTCCAGAGACAGGGCAGGGATGGGGCTAGAGAGAGCCTGGTGCCCAGGGAGGGATGGAGAGAATAGACTGAAGCTGAGAGACCATTGAATTGATTAAGTCTGGGAGCAGGGCAAAGCTAGGAGCAGAGCATGAATTAGTTGATTGATAAAATCTGTGAGGCTTGGGTATGGCTAGAAGGGGAAATGAAGAGGCCACAAAAATTATCCCTTAAGGTGATGAGCAATTAGACTATAGCTCATGAGTGGATGAGGTCTCACTTGGGGATCCCAGGGGCAGCCTTCTATTTTTAAAGATATATTTACATCAAGGTGTGGCAATGTAACAGGGAACCCTAGCCATGTCACCAGAAGGCAGGTCAGTCCCTTTAAGAGCAGAACTTTCTGGGCACAGCCTGCTGGCAGGTTAGGGGTTAAAATCTCAGCCTGGCCAGCTAGTCAGGTGACCAGAAGAGGGCAGGCCACGACTATAAAATCACTGTGTTTGGCAGCAGTAGGGGGCAGTGGCCAAAGGGGAAAGAGGTTGCATATGAGAGCTCCACAGAGAGGCTTGGCTGCTGGTCCGACTGCCAAGAGAAGGGAACTGCTGCTGATCCTCAGAGAAGTGGCAGCAGTGCCACAGGGAGAAGCGTCACAGGCAGTGGGGAAGCAGAAGCACCAAGCCATGAAGAAAATGTAAGCTGGCTTGCTGCCTTTATGATTGATAGACCGGTGGTTTGTGGACAAGGCTGTAGGGGAAGAGGTGGCCTCGTTAGTGTGTTGAGCACTGTCATAAAAGGCCAGGGGGGCCTGGTGCACCAGTGTGTGCAGTTGCATACTTTTGCGATGGGCCAATGGGTGTTTGGGGGTGCTACCCAGCCTTGAATTTATGGCTCTCAGGCCAGTCAACCAACTTCTAGGCCAGAGAGCCTGGGCCCCATATTGGAGGCAAAAGGAGGGCCATGAGCCCCAAGATTAAGGAACTAGAGCCTTGGAGTCAAACCCTATCTGGTGGGTTTAGACTAGTAGCTCTAGCTAGAAAAGACAGGGGGGGGGGCAAGGTCCATGATGGCTGAGAACCCCAACATAGAAATACAATAGGCAGTCTCCCGCTTGTAAGAACTTCTATATAATATTTCCATCAAGACGTGGCAGAGGAGTTAAAGTGGGACATGAGAAGCATTAAGGGACTTCAAGGGCACCCCTCATAGGCCGCAGATAGCAATCAAAAAGAAAAAATGTGCCTCTGGGGAGGCCAACCTGTTACATTGGTGCATTGGCCGGGAAGTTTCCTACGGTAGTGTGTACCCTGAGATGATGGTACAAAGAGAAGGCAGGAAAGCCACTGCAGATCCTAGCCTCAGATTTAGGGGCACAACAACAGGTATTGGGGCACCTGTGTCAAGTAGCCCAAAGTCTGCAGGAGCAAACAGAAAGACAACAGGCATTGTTAGAAAGGATGCTGAGAGGCATACGAACTAGATGAGCACCCCGGGAGGGCATTTGTGGTTATGGTGCCAGTGTTCACCCAGAGCCAGGAGAGGAATGGCCTGCACTAACAGTGGATGTGAGGCTTGAGGGACAGAAGATATGTGCTATGTTGGATTTGGGCTCATCGCGCACAATAGTGCAGAGATGTGTTACCAGGAAGAGAGAGGGAAGTAGCAGATCAGATAATTATTCAATGCTTGTGTGGGGAGACCCAAGGACATGACAGAGTATCGGTTAGTCTGCAAGTGGGCGAGAATATGGGCCGGATGCTAGTCGGAGTAGCTGAGCGCTTACCCTATCCGATGATGCTGGGATGTGACTAGCCAGAGCTACTGACAGTGCTAGCCCATGAGAAGAGCAAAGATGAAGCTGTGACATATAGTTTGAGATGGGTGAGAAACTAGAGGGGCCCCACAGTGCTGCCCCATTTGGACTAGAGAGAGCCTCTGGAGAGAATCATAGAAGTAGGGTTGGAAGGGACTTTGTAGATCTTCAAGTCCAACCCCCTGCCTGGGCAGGAGGAAAACTGGGCTCAAA
>NW_005841898.1:2546785-2564250 GCF_000455745.1 Alligator sinensis | reverse complement strand
TTCTCTTCGTGCGGGGGGGGGGGGGGGCGGCGCTAGGGGAAACAAGGTCTCCCCCAAACCCTTCTGGTCCCCCCCCCATAGTGAGTTTTATAGATGGTCACAAGGTTCCCCCCTCAGCCTTCTCTTGTGAAGGCTGAATAGGTACAGGTCCCATAGCCTCTCATTGTAGGGTCTGCCCTGCTGTCCCTGGATAATGCTGGGAGGCCCTGTAGATTATGAAGTACATCAGCCAGACAGGCAAAAGAAAAAACAAGTATACCACGTTAACATGCTGAAGCCATGGGAAGAATGAGAGTCCCTGTATTTGACCCTTCAACCAGATGAACTGGAACTGGGACCCTCCTTGAGGGAGGGGGATGGGAGAAGTGAAGTGGAAGTGGCTCCATGACTATCTGAAGAGCAGAGGTGACAGGCAATGGAACTAGTGAGAGAGTATGGAGACATGTTCCAAGAGGTCCCCAGGGAAGTTTGGGGTGTGATGCATCAAATAAAGACCACTCCAGGCCAGGTGATCTGCGAAAACTGGAGGCGGATCCCACAACAACTTCAGGAGCAGATAAAAGATGAGCTCGAGATAATGTTAGAAAAAGGCATAATACAAGAATCTCGAAGTGACTGGCACAGCCCTATCATGGTAGTGCCAAAGCCAGATAGGAAAATTAGACTCTATATTGATTTCCGGAAAGTAAATGCGGTGGCTAAGTTTGATGCTTATCTGATGCCAAGGGAGGACAAAATGGTGGAGAACATTAGGCAAGCCAGCAATATCTCCACTTTGGACCTAAGGAAAGGCTACTGGCAGATCCCTTAGCACCCGAGGACCAAGAAAAGACAGCATTTGCCACACCATGGGGCCTATTCCATTTCCAATGCATGCCATTCAGATTATACGGAGCCGCCTCAATGTATCAGCGGCTGATGGACAGTCTTAGCCCCTTATGGGGGTTACACAGCAGCTTATATAGATGATATTATCGTGTATACCACAGATTGGTTGGGGTATTTAACAGCTCTGCAAGCAGTATTACAGAACCTAAGGAAGTCGGGGTTAACTGCCAACCTGAAGTGCACAACTGGGAAGGAGGAAACATGGTACCTTGGGTTCCAGGTAGGAAGTGGTAAGGTGCAACTGCTGCCAGATAAAGTAGAGGCATTAAGGAAATATCAAACTCCCTGAACAAAGAAACAAGTGAGGGCTTTCTTGGAACTGGCAAATTATTATAGGAAATTTGTTCCTCACTTTGCAGATTTAGTGGTGCCTTTGACCGAGATGGTAAGAGCTGGAGCCCTAACCAAGGTGAGAGAGGCACCAGAGGCAGAAAGAGAATTCCAGAAGGTGAAGGATGCACTTTGTACACAGCCATGGCTATATACACCAGAAGTCAATAAACCCTTTTTGGTACTGATAGATGCATCAAACTGGGCTATTGGTGTGGTGTTGGTCCAAATGGAGGAAGGGGAAGAACGTCCAATAGCGTACATAAGTAGAAAGTTGCACCCACCTGAAAGGAATTATGCTACAATAGAGAGAGAATGTTTGGCAATCAAATGGGCCATAGAAACACTCTGGTATTATTTGTTAGGCCGGAAGTTCACATTAATCATGGACCACACCCCACTGCAATGGCTATAAAGCATGAAGACAGATAATGCTAATCTAATGAGATGGGTTCTCAGTCTTCAACCATACTGCTTTGTGGTACAGCATCATCCAGGGACCAAGAATGTAAACACTGACCTCTTCTCTTGACAATATGAAGAAGAGGGTTCAGAGGGGAAGGAAAGACTCTGGACAAAAGAAAAGGGAGGGGGGGTGTGTAACAGGGAACCCTAGCACTGTTACCAGAAGGCAGGTTAGTCCCTTTAAGAGCAGAACTTTCTGGTCCCAGCCTTCTGGCAGGTTAGGGGTTAAAATCTCAGCCTGGCCAGCTAGTCAGGTGACCAGAAGAAGGCAGGCCACAACTATAAAATCCCTGGGCTTGGCAGCAGTAGGGGGCACTGGCCAAAGGGGAAAGAGGTTGCATATGAGAGCTCCACAGAGAGGCTTGGCTGCTGGTCCGACTGCCAAGAGAAGGGAACTGCTGCTGATCCGCAGAGAAGCAGCAGCAGTGTCACAGGAAGGAGCATCACAGGCAGTGGGGAAGCAGAAGCACCAAGCCACAAAGAAAATGTAAGGTGGCATGCTGCCTTCTTTAATTTCTATTTTCTTATGGTTAGATGGAAAACCCACTGACTGACTACATATATATATATATATATATAGTTGATTGACAGACCAGTGGTTTGTGGACAAGGCTGTAGGGGAGGAGGTGGCCTCAGTAGTGTGTTGGGCGCAGTCATAAATGACTAAGGGGCCTAGTTCACCAGTGTGTGCAGTTTCATAATTTTGGGCTGGGCCAGTGTGGGTTCTGGGCTGTTACCCAGCCTTGAACTTGTGGCTCTCTGGCTACAAGGCCACTCAACCAGCTTCTAGGCCAGAGAGCCTAGGCTCCACAGTAGAGGCAAAAAGAGGGCCATGAGTTCCTAGATTTGGGAGATAGGGTTTGACTCCAAGGCTCTATCTGGTGGGTTTAGACTAGTAGCTCTAGCTAGAGAAAGACGGGGGGCAAGGCCCTTGGTGGCTGAGAACTCCGACATAGAAATACAATAGGCAGTCTCCTGCTCGTAAAAACATCTATATAATATTTCCATCAAGATGTGGCAGGAGAATTAAAGTGGGTTCTGAGAAGCATTAAGGGACTTCAAGGGCACCCCTCATAGGCCGCAGATAGCAAGCAAAAGGAAAAAAAATTCCACTGGGGAGGGCACCCTGTTACAGGCAGGTAAGCAGAGGGGAAGTTGGCTATGAGAAGAGGATGAACAGTTGCTAAGTGGCTACCAGGAGGTATCACAGTCACCCTAGTGTAGGCCTTTGTTACAGCTACCATCATCAAGCTAGGTAACAAATTGAAGGAAAATAGAAAAATAGGTGGGTAGCCAGACTACTTTTGGAGTTTCTCCTCTGATAGTACATTCAGGGTCAAATTAATGACCCCTCTGATTAGCGTTATTTTTTCCTCAAACCGGAAATTTTCCCACAAACTGCATTTTCTCTCAGATATGATTTCTCTTTGTCTTGGTATCATCTGTATATTTCATTCTCTCAACCATTTCCAGATCATTAAATACTACCAAGCCCAACACTGACACCTGTAGGAGTACCTCATAACTTAGTACATGGCTGTTTATCATAATACTTTGTCCTTCAATTTGGTTTTCAATTCATGCATATGAGTTGTCATAGAAAAGCCCATGTGAATGAACTTTGTGGGTAAAATTGAAAAAATATGCATTTATTTCTTAACGTTCTTACTTAGAATATTCATGCTTGTCAATTCCACAGTGGGTTTTCCCCTTTCACTGTTGTTTGTAGTCAGAGACCAGAGCTTTCAGATGCATCGGAGACTTAGTACTGTTTCCTGGGGAGAAGAGCTCCCAGGATTTAATTCTTCCAAATCTGAAGCATACTAAATTGCATGATAATAACAAATACATTATCGTCCATTTTAAAAGAGCCTCTTAAAGTAATTGCCAATAAAAGCTAAGTTCAAATATTGCAATGAAACTCCCCGGGTAGGTCAGATTTACAAGCATGAATTATCAAAGAAAGGAAATTATCAGGTAAGCACAAATTTTCTATTCTGTTCCACAGTCACATAGAATGGTCCTCACAGTGGGATTCCCCATGTTATAATTACTCATCTGAAGGAAGAAAAGTGTTTCGGAAATGATAGATAATTTTAAATGCCAATTTTCGTAGGACTTAAAGCTTAGTTATTGAGACACCACAGACTGAAACACTCTCCTATTAAAAAATGTATGAGGTGCTAATTGAAGGTTGAGTTTACAATGGCTTCAAAAGGTAGAGAGAGAGGCCGTGTGTGGACAAAATGAGAGGCGTGTGCGCACAACACTTTAAAGTGGGCTAAATGCTTTCGCACTGTTTTAATGGTGTTTGCATGCCTTAGTTGTGTATTGCACATCAATTCCAGCTGCTGTAGGAAATTTGGTGGCTTAATGCACCTTAAATGACTTGGGGTGCAGGAAACTAAAACTCCTTCAAGGAGTTCTAGTTTGCTGCCCCTACAGCTGCAGAGTGAAGCACCGGGCTCCGTGCAGATGCATGGCTCTGCAGGAAGCCCTGCAGGTAGCTTGACAGCAGCCCGGGAAAGCAGCTCCACCCAAGAAAAGCAGCGAGCCTGATCTCCCCCACCAGAGCCTGCTTGAGCTGCATGGGGCCATGGTGTTTTTCTCCATGACTGTAGTGCCTCCCAGGAGTGCCAGATCTGGGTGCCAGCAGGCAGGTGCTACCAGGGGGCGGGCTGGAGCTGCTGTAGAAGGAAACACCAGCCCTCCCCTGTGGCCCAGGGACTGCCCCACCTGCTAGCAGCTTGCCTATCCCTCCCCTCCCCACCAGAGAGGCAGGTAAGTCAGCGGGGTGTATGCATATGCACCCCATATGCATGGGGTGGAGAGCAACCTGTTTAAATTCGCTGATGACACCAAAATTTGGGGGGAGGTGAGCACGCTAGCAGGGAGAGAGAGATTGCAGAAGGATCTGGATAGGTTACAGGGGTGGGCAGACAGGAACAGGATGCGTTTCAATACGGACAAGTGCAGGGTGCTGCACTTGGGTAGTAGGAACCAGCAGCACACTTATAAGATGGGGAGCTCCCTACTTGAGAGCACGGAGGCGGAAAGGGATCTTGGTGTCATTATTGACTCCAAGATGAACATGGGCCGACAATGCGAGGTCATGGTTGGCAGGGCTAACCGGACCTTGTCGTGCATCCACAGGTGCATCTCGAGTAGAGCCAGGGAGGTGATCCTCCCCCTCTATGCGACGCTGGTCAGGCCGCAGCTGGAGTATTGTGTCCAGTTCTGTGCGCCCCATTTCAGGAGGGATGTGGACAACATGGAGAGGGTCCAGAGGAGGGCCACCCGCATGATCCGGGGACAACAGGGCAGACCCTACAGTGAGAGACTGCGGGACTTGAACCTATTCAGCCTCCACAAGAGAAGGCTGAGGGGGGACCTGGTGACCGTCTATAAAGAAAAAACTACTTCACAGTTAGGGTGGCTAGGAGCTGGAACCAACTTCCAAGGGAGGTGGTGCTGGCCCCTACCCTGGGGATCTTTAAGAAGAGGCTGGATACTTACCTGGCTGGACTCATTTGAGTCCCGTTTTTGTTTTTAGGGTGAGTGGTTTTGTTTGTGTTTTTTGGGTTGTTCTCCCGCCCTGGCGGGGGGTCGGGCTAGAAGATCTATTAGGTCCCTTCCGACCCTGAAACTATGAAACTATGAAACATAACACAGGGGTTTAATCAGCCCTAAATTCAAGCGGTGTTTTTTAAAACACACTGCTTCAATTTAGGGCCCCCTTTTCATCTACACACAAGACAACCAAGTACTTAGACATAATTATTCCTTTTTTCTTATACATGCTGTGAGCCAGGGGTTGGCAGTCTCTGGCCCACAGCAGCTTGGAGAATCGACAGCATGCTGCAGCTGGGGCAGCAGACGAAATGTTTCCAGGGTCTTAACATCTGTCTGTTTCATGTGTTCCCTCCACAGGATCTGCTGATCACCAGGGAAGTGGGGGTGCAGAGATATGTGAGAGCTGTGTTGTAAGTAGTGGCAAAAGGTTGCCAAACCCTGCTTTAAGCTGTCTGGTGATAAAGATTTACCTTTGCTTCCTCTGGCTGTAGGTCCTCTTGGTTCTGACTGACCATTTGTAGATTGAAATGTCATCCTGTATCACATGTCCTATGCTATCCAATTTCACAGGTGTAGTGCCCAGTGTCTTTTGACTGGTTGGGGTTTGTGTCGGGCACAATCTGGTAAAGTGGCTCTGAGTCAGGGATGGACTGTCGCTTGCAAAGTGACTGTTGAGCACCTATCCAAACAGTGACTAATTTGCAGGATTAAGACTTTGGGGAAATAAACTCAATGGGTGCATGAACACATGAACTTTACTGTGGAGTAGATTAATTAGCTCATCAGTAAAGCATCACTGTCTACACATGCACTGGTATTAGGGTCCAGTAAACTAACTAACTCCATTATGAGATAATTACTCCACCGTAAGATAGTACTAACCGCGATAAAATGCATGTGTAGATGGGGACCAGGTGGGGGCCAGACTCCTGCCTGCTGCCTATCCACATGGCTCTGCAGGTTCAGTATTCTCCTGCTATGGCCAGCCCCTCCACTACCTGATACTGCCATCTGGAGCCTGGGGATGACCCTGGTGCCCCCTGCCAGCCCAGGCCTGCTCCGCTGCAGCTCAAAATTCTGCTGTCCTGGTACATGTGTAGACATTGTGCCCAGGAGCAGGTTATTCTGGCTCAAACAGCTCCACAGTTTGTTTCACCTTAATTTCACATGTAGATGCACATGCTGTAAGGGGAGGTCAGATATATTTTTATAGTGGTATGCCTTAGTAGATGGATTTCTTGTCTGTAACACCTTTTTGAGGCAAAGCATTTACATTTTTTAGCCATATTTTCTGCCTTACAAAAAACAAATTCATTTAATCTCTGTAAATTGTTGCATTCTTCCCCTCCCTAAAACTAAGCACCCCCTTGCATCTCACTAGCAAAGTAAAACTCCATCTTTTCCCACCATCCCCCAGATGAATCCATTCTCCCTTCCTAACTTCACCAACTCCAGCATTCCATAGAGTCCCTCTTGCTGATGCCCCTTGACTTCAAAATGTTCTGCTCTGATGGAAGCAGAGTTAGGAAATGAGAGGTAGGCTATGACCAAATATAAGAAGGGGTCTGGGGTGTAGGTTGCTGGATTATGAACTCAAAAAGCTGTGGCTGCTTGGCTTCCCTTTCTTGGTTTCAGGTTTCATCTTCAGGAATGGAAAACTCACATTTCTTGAATCTCCTTGTCTTCTGTCTTGTGGTATCCATCAGTTAAGACTACGAGGTAGACTGGATCAGCAACAGAACTTCTGTCTAAGAACTCTGGTTTCACTATGGTGCCTCCCGTAACATAAAACAGTATTAAACACCCTGTACTGAAAGCAGTTACAGGGAACAAACAAAAGGGAAGCACAGGTATGTAGCACACAAGCACCTCTTCCAGGCTACCTTCTTGTATTCTAGCATTGATTAATTAACCTAAAAATAATAATCTTTTAGTTCTAATACTTGCAGGGAAATCTTGTAAAATAGGAAGCACCAGTGCTTTAGTATCTAAAGAACAAATGCTTTAGTATCTGCTTGAATTTATAGAGACCGTGGAATAATAGGTCATAAATAGGTGAATTGTTCCTGCTCATCTTGGGGAGAGGCATTAAATGTAGTTAGTTAACTAACTTCATTAGTTAACTATTTCACTGTTTGTTCAAAGTATAGAATAAATGACAGTGCATTATGTATAGGTCTACAATCTATTCTGCTGTGTCACCCTCATGGCATAAGAAGAAATGAGGCAATGGAGTCCTTCAAAAAGGTAGTGAATTTAAGGAACCAAACATGGTATCAAAGGCCATTTATAGACATGCTCCAGGAGTTGGGCGGGGGGTGGGGGGCACTTTAATTAGAGCGGCTTTAATTAAAGTGCCTGGAGAATCATGTGTATTAGCATCCCCATGCAGAAACATGGTGGCAGAGGTGCTTTAACTAAAGCTCATTGAACTCTTTGAAGTGCCTCTGCTGCCATTTTTCCATGTGGGGACACTGCACATAACCTTGGAGTCTGCTGGAGCATGGTAATTACCTGCAGTGTGTCAGAGCAGCCTCACTGCACAGGTATAGGTACCAAGAGGTGCAGCTTAAAGGGTTCAGTACAGCCTGTGGTTGTATTTGAATCCCCCAATGGGGCCCAAACTGAAAATGCAGCCAGCATGATTGTGTCATGTATTTGAACAATCTTCTGCACATGGCATCTAAATCTGACAGCTCAAATAGGCCCAATTTATTTACTGATTTATTTTTGACAGAGCTTGGAATCCTAGAACCTTAGAAAAAATAGGGCTGAAAAGGACCTCCGGAGGTCATCTAATCAAGCCTCCTGTTCAAGGCATGGTCATTCTTGTTAAAACCATCCTAGAAAAGGTTTGTTCTAACCTTCATTCAATGATAGAGTTTCCACAGCCTCCCTATACAGTCAATCATGATGCTTAATCCATCTTTGTAGTTGGAAACTTTTTCCTAATATCCAGCCTAAATGTTCTTGTTCCGACCTTCTTCTTCCATAAATTCATAGATTGTAGAATTGTAAGGGACCACAAAGGATCATCGTGTCCAAACCCCTGTCCCCTTTGGACACAGAACAGATAGTTATTCTTTCTCCACTTTTTGTATTGAAAGACTATTATTTAAATGCCCTTCAGTCTTCTCTTCCCCAGACTAATAACCCCTGTTCTTGCAAGCTTTCCTTGTATACCAAGTGTTCTAGATCTCTAATAATTTTTGTTGCTCTCTGCTGCACTCTTCCTATTTTGGTCACATGAGGTACTGAACTGAATACTGCAAGGTAGGCCTTGCCAACAGTGAAAAGAGTGGAAGAATTTCTTGTCATGTCTTGTATGTAATGCTCCTGGTAATAAATCTCAATATTTATTTTTATGTATTTAATTTTATTTATTTATTCATTTGATTTAATTTTGTTCCCTTGCCTAGAAAAGGCTCAGGGCAGCTTAAAATAAAAAAAAAAACCAATATGAAATATAAAAACAGATACAATAGAATAATAGACTCATAATAATAGGCTACACTCCCTGAACAATGCCTGAAAGCTTTACCCTTCCTGATTTAAAAACAACAACAACAAAAACCCCCCTGCCCAAATAAGATCTTGCAGTATTCCTGACGATGTCCTTACTCTAAGTCCAGTCCATTTTGCAACCAAAAGAATTACTTAATATGTGAAAGGGTAGCAGAATTGAATAACATATCTGATTTCTGGAAATATATTTAATAAACATCTACCTGTGGCAGAGACTCCAACCCTCCCACAGAGCCAAGATCAGCCTGGATGCTGGGATTCTGTACTGACATAGCTTGAGAACTGCATGACTGTGAACAGTTTCTCACTCTTAATTTGAATGCTTGGGTTTTTTGTTTTTTTTTTTGAAGCAGTACTACTCTGCTGATTTCACATTCACTTTGTGGTTCACAACAATCTCCCAGTTGTTTCTGCAGAACTGTGGACAAGCCAGTTATTCTCCCATTCAGATGTCCTGCACTTAGGACAGAAGAATCAAATGCAGACATTGCAGTTGTCCTTATTAAATTTTCATCTGATTTATTTCACACCACTTCTCCAGTGTGTATCAATGTAATTTTAAATACTAATCCTATAGCATCTGCTTAGTCTCACCTCAAAATTTTCAGTCAGTTCCAAGCTGTTAATGAAGATATTGGACTCAAAGCAGAACCCTGGAGAATCCCACTTGAAATCCCTGCCCAGTTAGACACTGAGCATTTGAAGACTATAGAGGTCATAGATTTCTAAAGTCAGAAGGGACCTGGTAGATCATTTGGTCCGACCCCTTGCTCCAGGCAGGAAAGAGCACTGGGGTTAGGTAACCCCAGCCAGATGCCTGTCTAATCTTCTCTTGAACACCTCCAGGGTAGGGGAAAGCACCACCTCCCTTGGAAGCCCATTCCATATTTTGGCAAACCCTTACCGTAAAGATTGTCTTCCTTATGTCCAATCTAAATCTGTTCTCATTCAGTTCATGGCCATTTTTTCTGGTAACCCTGAGGGGTGCCCTGGTAAACAGAATGTCCCCTATTCCCTGCTGACCCCCCCGATGTGTTTGTAGGCAGCCACAAGATCGCCTCTTAGCCTTCTCTTGTGGAGGCTGAAGAGATTCAGATCCCTCGGTCTGTTCTCATAGGGCCTGCAGGCCTTCAACCATATGAGCATCCCTCCTCTGAACCCTCTCAAGGTTATCCACATCCCTCTTGAAGTGCGGTGCCTAAAACTGGATGCAGTACTCCACCTGCGCCCTTACCTATGCCGCATAGAGGGGAATTATCACTTCCCTAGACCTGCTAGTAATACTCCTGCGGTTAGCCTTGCTTATTACCCTGTCACACGGGCGACTCATGTTCATTTTTGTGTCAACCAGGACTCCAAGATCTCTTTCCACTGTTGTGGTACTCAGAATGGTACCCCCCAGTCTATAGGTGTGTTGGAGATTCTTTCTTCCCATGTGCAGCACCTTGTATTTATCCTTGTTAAATTGCATCCTGTTCTGATCTGCCCACTTCCCCAGTCTGTCCAAATCTGCCTGAATTCACTCCCTGCCCTCCAGTGTGTTTACTAGACCCCATAGTTTAGCATCATCTGTGAATTTGGACAAGGTGCTTTCAACACCTTCATCCAAATCACTGATGAAGATATTAAACAGTACTGGTCCAAGGACAGAGCCTTGGTAGACACCAGTGCCCACATCCCTTCCAGGGATAAACTAACCCATCCACCACCACTCTCTGAAGTGTCTCATAAGACCGTTTTTCACCCACCTTACTGTGAAAAAATCCATATCACAGCTACTCAGTTTGCTCGTAAGAATTGGGTGCGACATTGGGTCAAAAGCCTTTTTAAAATCCAGGTAAATAACATCTACTTCCTCCCCTACATCTAAACACTTTGTGACCTGGTCATAAAAACAGACCAGGTTAGTCGGGCAGGATCTGCCTGCTATAAACCCATGCTAGCTGCTCCTCACCATTGTGTTACCTGCTGGTCCCCTGCAAATGTGATCCTTTATGATTTTTTTTCTAAGGTCTTGCTGAGAATAGAGGTGAGGCTAACTGGCCTATAATTACCCAGGCCCTCCTTCCTCCCCTTCTTGAAGACAGGGACCATATTGGCCCTTTTCCAGTCCTCTGGGACCTGTCCCAAATGCCACGAGTGCTCAAACAGCTGCGCCAGTAGTTCTGCTATGTCATTAGCCAATTCCTTTAGTACCCTTGGGTGAAGATTTCATAGATATTAGAGCTGGAAGGGACCTCGGAATATCTTCGAGTCCAGCCCCCTGCTTCAGGGGCAGGAAGTCAGCAGGAGTCATAGGATCCCAGCAAGATAAACATCCAAATTTCTCTTGAAGGCATTCAAAGTAGGTGCTTGAACCACTTCCGGCGGCAGTCTATTTTAGACCTTGGGAGCTTGGACAGTAAAGAAGTTCTTTCTTATGTCCAACCTGAAATGGTCATGGAGGAGTTTGTGACCTTGTCATCCCTTGGGGCGCTCTGGTGAATAGACATTCCTCCAGATCCTGGTGAGCACCCCTGATAAACTATAGGCAGCCACCAGATCACCCCTGAGCCTGCGCTTTTCCAGGCTGAAGAGTCCCATAGCTCTCAGTCTCTCATCGTAAGGTCTATTTTCCTGACCTCTGATCATGTGCGTGGCTCTCCTCTAGACTCTCTCAAGCTTCTCCATGTCCTTTTTGAATTGTGGAGCCCAGAATTGGATACAGTACTCCAACTGTGGCCTCACCAAGGCTGAGTACAGCAGGAGGATGATATCCTGGGTTTTGCTAGAGAAGCATCTATGGATGGAAGCCACAGTTTTGCTTGCTTTACCAGCTCCAAAATCATATTGGTGGCTCATATTCATCTTGTGGTCAATCATGACCCCCAAGTCCCTTTTGGGCATGGTGTTAGCAAGCATAGCACTGCAAAGCCTATAAGCATGCGGTGGGTTTTTCTTCCCAAGGTAGAGTACCTTGCATTTTTTTGGCGTTGAAGGCCATCAGGTTTTAATCCACCCATTTTCTGAGCCTGTAGAGCATGCTGTGTGCCTTCCCAGGGTGGGGGAAGTGGGGTGGGGTTGCCTAGGGGGCAGAGCTTGGGGACAGGTGCCCAGCTCCCCAGTCTCTGGCCACACCATGGTAGATGTGCTCACCACAGCAAGGTTGGTGGGCAGGTGGCTCACCTAGGAGCAAGGGTGGCTACTGCTCTGCTGGCATGGGTGACTCCTCTTTCTCCAGTCAACGGGCTAGGCCAGCAGGACCCATTCATGGTGCTGTTCCCACTGCATACAGCACCTGCTCTGGGACCACATGGAGTTGGGGCAAGCAGCAGGGCAGGTCCCGGGGCTGGGGGGGTGTTGCTGGCTGATGGGGGCCTGAGGTGAGTGCTGGGGCAGGGGCACTGTAACAGGGCCAATTTTGCCTTTGGCCCACACACCTGTTTCTGGACCAACTGCCTGCCTTCTCTTCTGCCATGCCTTGATGTTAATTACTTCATAGTTGTTAATTAAGTGGGAGGCTGCCCATTTTCTTGCCCCGATGCCAGGGGGCACTATCTGTGGCTCCTTTCCTCCCCTACACCACAGCCCAAGCCTCACAGATGGTATTTATAAATTCCTCTCTATGTTGGGGTCTCGGCCACTGTGGGCTTTACCCCTTCTCTCTCTAGCTAGACCTGTCAGTCAAAAACCCACTAATCAGGGCTTGACTCCAAGTCTCTAGCTCTCAAAGACTCACTTAGGCTCCAGCAGCCTCTCTGACACTGAGGTCTGTTCAACCCCAAGTATTGTGTCCCCTCTGGTGCTGGGGTCCACTCACCCCTGAATATTGCACCCTCTCTGGTGCTGGGGTCCCCACACTGAAGTGGGACTCCAAATGAGTCCTCTTCCTCCCCAAATAGCCTCAGCCTGATCCTCTGGGTATTAACATCCAACGCAAAACATAGGCTTCTATGGCCAAACTGGCCTCCTGGGTGGGGCTGTGCACTTGGTGCTAGCGGGTTCACCACTGGCCTGGGCTCCTGGAGCTTCTGGATGATGTCGGGGGAGGGGACCATAGCAGGACTGCCTCCTGTCACCCTGAGGGGCCTTCCCCTGATGATATCTCATTGCAGCTACCAGGTCACAGTGGAGGCTAGGCAGGCCACCCATGCTGAAGTACATGGTGTGGCCCTGGCCAGGGTCCTGGGGTGTGAGGTTATGGTCCAGCTGCCACCTAAAGGTCATGAACTTCCCCCCGCCCAGCAGTTGTGGTCAATGATGGTGACTTACTGTGCCCACAAGGTCTTGACCTTTATGTGGCACTAGCACACCAACCGGTAATGCCCACAATCCTGCATGTGGCCTGACAGGCCCTCATGCAAGTGGGTGTTGGAGCACACTCTCTGGGTGAAGTGGTTTAGGACCTCAGCCTGGCCCCACAGTGCGATGAGGTCCAAAGTCTCCTTCTGGGATCAGTTCCACCCCCAGGAGGTGGTGTGTGCCATCGGGGATGATGCCAGCATGGCTCTCTCAACGTCCCACATGCCTGTGCGGTACAGTTCCTGTGCTGGTGGGCCTGGGTAGGTGCCTGCAGTGCCCAGTTCAGGGCCACAGGGTATGACAGGCAGGCAGGTGATAGGGCTGTGCCAGGGACTGGTGCTGGGCAGGCTGCTGCAGCTAACCTTGCACCACTCTTGCAGGACCCAGTGGCCAGAGGCTGGTTATAGGTGACCCAGGGCCCTGGAGTCATTGCCACGTGTTAAGGGCCAGGGGCTGGGGCAGGCAAAAATCCACCTCGCCCCCAGGTCTGGAGAGTCTCCAAGCCCCATAGCCCTGGGGTAGCCTGAAGGTGCCCCCTGGTGGTGGGGCTGACCAGGAGCAAATTTGCTCCCAGGTGGTGTCTACATGTGTGCTACTGCACAGTAACTATGGCATGGTTATTTTGTTACCTGCATTTGCAGGTAGCAAATTAACTATGGAGTAGACTAATTGACTATGCAGTAAGTGTCTGCACATATAGACAGTGATGCTTTACTGCACAGTCAGTTAGTCTACTGAGCAGTAAAGTGTCTTAAGGAGACACAGAGCATGTCTACACAACTTACTTTTGAGAATGTTATGGGAGCTAGTGTAAAAAGCTTTGCTAATGTCAAGGTATATTGCATCCACCGCTTTCTTGCCATTCACAAAGGCAGTCACCTTATCATAGAAGGACAGCAGGTTGGTTAAGTGTGACTTACTCTTGGCAAATCTATCTTGGCTATTTTTTATCACTTTGTTATCTTGCAGGTACAAAGACCAGGTGCCAAAGTTAGACTTACTGGTCTGTAATGCCTTAGGTATTCTTTTGTCCTTTTTTAAACATTGGCCTTATTTGCCCTTTTCCAGTCTTCTGCAACCTCACCCTGACATCCATGCATTCTCAAAAATAATAGTCAATGTCTCTTCAATTACCTCAGCCAGTTCCTGGAGGAGTGTATCTGGCCCTGCTGATTTGAAAACATCCAGTTTATCCTAACCTTTTCTTTCCCTAATCTAGTTTGATTTATCTATACCATACCCCAGCTGCTAAGTGAGCCCATCATGTGATAGTTGACCTTTTTTGTGAAGAGTGAAGTAAAAAAGGCATTAAACACTTTATCCTTCTCCACATCATTCATGATTAGATTCCTTTTCCCATTCAATAGGGGACCTATGCCTTCCTGGTTTTCATCTTACTTCTAACATGCCTTGGTCTTCCTGATTTTTCTCCCAGTATGTCCACACTATACTGTTATGGTCATCCTTAACAAAAAGGCCAATTTCCACTTTTTGTGAGATTCCATTTAAACTTTTAACTCACTGAAAAGTTCACTGTTTAGTCAAAAACATTTCTTATCCTGCCTTTGCATGAAGAAAGTATATGCTTGCTCTCACCTTTCTTTCTTTAAGGTGCAACCAATTTTGCTGGTTCCCTTTTCTCCTTACACTTGCTTCCTATAGTAAGTTTGCTAACATCCACTTTTCTGAAGTCTTATGTTTTTATTCTACTGCTCTTTTTTCTTCCATGCCTTAGAATCATGAACTCTATCATTTCAGGATCGCTGGGGATATCTACATATTCATTAATGTGCAGTAGTTACTGTGCATTAAATTTAGTACTTGCTTAATGAACTATTAATTAAATGCACAGTAACTACAGTTACTGCGTAGTAGCACTGATGCACAGTTTTATTGTAACATTTACTGCACTGTAGTTTAATACTACTGGGCAGTAGTACATTAGCACAGTTTTTGCCTGGTACACTACTGTGCAGAGTTATAAGGCTACTGCGCATTAAGCATCCTGTGTAGATGCACCCATTGTCACCCAAATTGCCTTCCATCTTCAGATTTTCAACCATTTCCTCATTTTAGTAAGTAGGAAATTGGGAAGAGCTTCTACCCTACTTGGTTTCTCTACCATCTGTACCAAAATGTTGTCCCTAAAGCAATCCAAAAATTTGCTCAACTGTTAGGTAATTTGTGTGTTACCCTCCCAGTAGACACCATAGTAAGGTCCCTTAGAAGCATGACTTCCTATGATTCTGGATGCCTCTTTTGTTTAATAAAGCCTTACCTACCTCCTTCTCCTGGATTAGTGATCTGTAGCAGACATGAAATATGACATCAGCCTTGCTGTTTTCCCTTTACCTTACCCCAGATACTTTCAGCAGGCCTATCTTCCACTTTGTTTTGGACCTCAGAACATGTGTTTGAATCTTTTAATATATAAGGTGACTGTAAGGGGACTGTGTTATGCTGCCTGGAGCCAAGTGGTCTCTCTGCTGCAATAGTAGTATTCTGTCCTTCAAAAATGTTCTGCCATGCCTTGATGTTAGAGAGAGAGTGGTATCAAACACTTTTGGGAGACAAAAAGGATTGATTAAAGGCTTAGGAGGTTGGCTTATTTTAGCAGGGCTCCACCATCTCCATACCCTGCTCTAACGACACCAGATGTTCCAGTCCTGTTGCTGCTTGCCTATTGGACTGAGGGTCCAGTCTTAGTCTTATGGACTCCTTTGTCAAGGGCGTCTTCTTTTAAGTTGGTTGCTTGTCCCATTCTTCCCTGCATGGGTCCCAAGACAACCGCCTCTTAATTCTAATCCCGCCTTAACCTTCAGGGTCAGGACAAATTTACCCCTTCTTGGGGTGTAATCTCGTCTGCATATCTTTTCTCTTCTAGGGTCCCAAAGTGGTTATCTCCACTCCTCAGGACTGGACTCACTGACAGAGCGGTCTCTGTCACTTCATTGGCTCTCTCCAGGTAAGTTTGGGGACTGAGGCTTTCCTTGGAGCCCTGGGATCTGGTCCTTCTCCTGTCATCTCTCGTCATCTTCTCTATCTACACCTCACTCCCTCTTTCTCTGAACCAACCCAGGACACTCCCTTGGTGTCCCTTTAAATTCTGTTTCTTCTCTGCTGTGTCCCTCGTTGCAGCGTCTGATTCACTGCCTTCTTGACTCAGCTGGTTTTCCTTTTACGTTTTTGGCATGGTTTTTTCTCTTCTTCTGCCGTGCTGTTCTCCCTGTCCCAGGCTCAAACTCCAACAGCTGGGCTTGTCATGGCAGCCTTTGAACTACAGCAGCCCCATCTGGTTCCTTTAATTAGTCAGGGCATGGTGTCTTTCCCACCTCATTCTGGTGAGGTTTCTTCAGCATTTCCAGGTAAGTTTTTGTTTCTTTGTATTCTTACTCATGTTCTTGTGGCAGGGTGTTTTGGCCACCCTGTCAAAGTGACACTGGTTCCTTTTCTGCCCAGCCTTTCTTGTGAACAAAAAGCAATATTCCAATCATGTGAACTATCCCACCAATCTCAGTTATCCATATTGCATCATAATCTACTTGTACAAGTGCTTCCAGTTCTTTGTGTTGTTCACCATACTTTTTGCATTAGTGTATAAACATCTTAGATGTCTGACTGCCTTGCCCATTTACCTCTGACATCCTCATATCGCTTCCTCTTTCTTGGCTTTTACTCGGGTCACCCTGCTACTTACTTACCTGTGGCTTTTGACTCCATTCCCTGTTGAATGTAGTTTAAAGCCCACCTCATTAGGTTAGTGAGCCTAAATGCAGAGATGGTCTTCCTTTTGTTAGGTGGGTTTTGCAGGAGAATCATTATGTTTTGGGGTTCTTTTCAATTGGACCTCTGAAGTCTGCTGGCCCTTTCTATTCTTCCAACTCTGTGAGCTCCTTGTTAGTGTACCGGCATGCATGTACTCCAGGTGAGGGACTATAGTTCCACGGTTCTTAACTGGTCACCCAAAAGTTTCATGATGGCTTTTCCAAGTATACACTACATGTAAATTTTTCCTGTCCAATTTATTAAGCTTACTATCCTGTGCTGTATTTTGCCAAATCTGTCCTCTGATCACAGCTGTGCAAAATACTACAGAGTTTCACCTTTGATGGGGAATTTACTCAACTAACATTTTGCAAAATTAGTGGCAGCACACAGAAATGGCTCTATGTATCTGTGTATCCTCAAGTGACAGTCTCTCCTAGGCAAGCGTGGGAAAATGATTTTGCCTTCCAATCAAACTGAAGAGCAGCAATGTACTGCTGACTGAAACAAGTCAAGCTGACTGAAACAAGAAGCAACATATAAGATTATACTGATAGTAAAACTTTCCAAGGAAGTGGCCAATGAACAGCATAGGATGGTATTACAATAGGAGAGGAAACTCACTGGTACATAAGTTC
>NW_005841898.1:2533445-2546754 GCF_000455745.1 Alligator sinensis | reverse complement strand
TAGGGAAACAAAATAGTATACAAAATATGATTGAATCCTTTCTCTGTTAGAGATAACTTATCTCTGATTCTATTGAACCTTAAGCTTCATTTTCTTAGGAAACAGGGGATTTTTCTCAAGCAGACACAAAATCTGTTTCATTCCAGATATTTCAGCTGTTCATTCAGGCTGCTGCTGTATGTTGGTGTAACTCATTTTTCTCTTATCAACCTACTTAAAGTTTTCTTAAAAGAAAGAATCAGAAAGTTTACCTGTGTCATTTGCTGGCTTCTGAAATCCTTTCACAGTTTCTTACTGTTGGCAAGAATACCCTCAGTCTCAGCACTGGATGTGCAGAGGTGTCTGTGCTTTGTCAATTGGTAAAAGGAACTGAAATTTGCTAAATCTGCTGTTGTCTCCTGGATGTAATTTATAGATTCTGTGCCAGCCCACAAGCTCCTTTATTATAATGAACAGTGTAATTAGTCTATAATTAGAAGTTAATCAAAAATCTATAAAAGAAGTTTCAGAATATTGAGAAGCGTTAAAAAAGTGACATTACTGTATATAGCTAATTAATTGCAGATTTCAAAATATATCACAATTAGTTAAATTCATTCTTAAAATTCCTTGTAATGTCTACAGCTGAAATTAATCTTCCTGTTCTCAACTCTGGCATTTCTATGTGAAATGGTGATATTTCAAGGAGATGGGTAGAACAGAATCTTGCAGGATGTTTTCAATCTCGTAGAGTTTTATTCTGAAAAGCAACTATTGAAACAACAATGAGGGAGCTTTGTAGACTTACCTGGGGAGTGTTGCCCAAGTGTGAAGGTAGCACGGGAGAAAATAAATGTGCTTGTTTGAAAAAATGTAAATGCAATGGAAGGTAACATTTGGGCCAATCAAAGCAGAAATTTGGTCTGAATGGGACATGATAGATATGCAAAGATAAGGCAATGAAGGTGGAGGCCGGTTTGTTGAGAAAGACAAGAGAAAGTCAGTAGAGTGATGCAAATTGAAAGGTGATGTTACTTGACGCAATAGCAAAACATCCCTCCCTGACCAAAGTCTGAATAAGTCACTGGAGCTGCAAAGTCACAATGAAGTTCTGGATGATTTCTGCATTTGTCTCCTCCCCCTTTTAATTATCCCCTTTAATTCTTCCCCTTTAATTCTCAAAGGAAATGTGTTGGAGCATATAGTTACTCAGAGCCCCATGATTAAACTGGCAGCAAAAATAAACTATGTTTGGGAATGAAAAAATGTAGGGAATTTTTCCCCTACTCCCATTTTTTAAGCTGAAAAAGTCACTATACACCTCTAGACCTATCAAAATACATGTGAATGCATGATAGAGAAAATTTCAAAAGTGCCAATCAGCGAGTCTAGTGAGTAATTCCTGTGGAACTGTATGCAACATTATATCCACTAACACCAAGTGGATTTGTTACGGTTAATGTTGTTATAGTGATTGACCACTTAGACTGACATGATAAACAGTGGCAATGCCTACAGTACATCTATTTTTAATCTTACTGGAAATTGTTTGTAAAGAGAAAATGAAAAATAGATATTTCTTATATCTCAACCAGTGGGGCAGTGGAAATTATGTTTAAGAGATAAAGGCAGCTCTGCAAGTTTTATCATACATCCAATTCTGTTAGAGGCACAGACAACATCACATTCTCTAGCAGATCTGTCTACAGAACTTGTCATACAACCAAAGCAGCAACCGTGGGGGGGAAATTCTTGCATACCAGGGCTCTTGGTTGATGCCATTAAGCGTGCCCTCATTTTTTTTTTTTTTTTCCTGCAGGGCAAAGGCCCCAAAGGCAGATCAATAATCTCTGTTCCATGGACATGCCAGATAGTCCCAGCAAAGCCCCCTGTGAATCATGGCAATTTAGTTTGTCATGTCTTTGTCTGAAGTAATGCAAAAAGAGCACGGAGGCAGAGGTGAGGCCATGGTTAGTGGATCTGCAACTATATGAATGTTTTTGTCAAACTTCATGCACATCTACGGTACTTCTGGGTGCCCCTGCTGTCATCCTGGAATCTGGGGCAGGATTTTGACACATCAACCTCACAGAAAAACCATTTATTTTTACAACGTATGAAGCTTTATTCTAGAGTGAAGGAATGTGACGAGCATTTAAGCTAGGTAGAGAATTTACTTTTCCTCTCCTATCTTGAGATGGTTACAAAAAGTTCATGAAGTTTGTAGATCAAACATGGAGATTGGCAACACTCTATTTATTAATTTAATTAATGTTATGACCTCTTGGACCTAATCCTGTTTTGGGACAATATGTCCTTCCAGCTGTTTGGTGGTTGCACTAGACTTCATTGCAATATTTGCTTTTCCATCAGTTGTAAGAAAATAAGAAACAATTTCACTGAAAGTTTTCAATAAATATTTTGTGCTTCTTCAGTTTGCACATGTACATGCAAATATACAATATTGAGTTGTACTTACACTTTTCAAATCACACTTACAGCTTCACACGTGAATACTACAGCTTATACCTGTGTTTTTAGACACAAAAATGCAGGGCTAGGTCAACTGAACAAAGACCTTAACATTTTCTGCCTCTTCCCTTCCCCATTCTTTAACTTGTGGACTAAACACACAGTGAAACAGCATGTCAAAAGTAAATGAGATATCAAATATTTGTGGCATAGTGGAAGCATTGCAGTCCAGGTAGGCAGTTTTCATAAACAGGTTGCCTCTTTGTCAGATTTTTCCATATCCCAACTTCCTGTTATCATGACCTGGGAATCCTCCTCCTAAATCCTCAAGTGTGTGTGTGTGTGTGTGTGTGTGTATATATATATATATATATATATAATAGTAATGGTGCATTAATGAACATGTAAACATGCTCCGTGTGACCCAACATTGCTGCTATTTGGGTGGTGCACATCTTCTCATTGTGCACCAGCTGACAGAAACATGTTAAAGTGTCAAAAAGTGGAACTGATTTTAAAACAGACTTATCTAAAGCAATTTTAAGGGCAGTTGGAAAAGCTTCTCACTAGCTGAGGCACAGCTGGACTGATGATATGGATGTGTACCCTGTCAGGAAAAGCAAAGTATCGGTTTTAAAAAGAAGGTAGTGAAGAGATGTAAAGTGGAGAGTACAAAGAGAAGTGAATGGAAACAAGAGAACTTTTTTTCGCCCCTGAGTACTTGCATTTCCCTAGAAAACATTCAGGGTATGCCCTTGCTTTGATTGATAATGTATTCCTCCAGCAGTACAACCCACCCTCCTGTTTTCCTTCATCACTGCAGCCGCACATTGTGCTGAAGGCTCGGGGGCCTTTACTTCCATTACTGAAAAAAACTGTTTCCTGATCAGTATGCTGAAGATCCTTTCCATTTGTCAAATATTTCCTCTTTTTATTCTTTGCCTTAAGACACATTGTGCTATTTGTCAGTATTAAACTGCATTTGCCTCCCAAGTTCTTCTGTGCCTGACTGCACTGCTACTTTGTTTATGCTGCTTCTGATTAACAAAATCTGGAGTCAAGCGCTCTTGTCTTAACGTCTTGTCTGATCCCTTGCTAATAACTTTTTATCAAGCTGACGGGAGGGTGTGTACAAATTTAGCAAGGTGCAGAACACAGGGAACTGATCATGAACAGCATGTGCTTTATCTGCCTGAAGATAAAGCACCAGGCTGTATTTACACCTGGTGTATACTTGTATGGAAAATGGGGGCTATGCACAAAAAACTCAGCTAGAGCAGAAAGCGGGGCAGATGAATGGACACTTGCCCTTTTGAGTCATTATTTTACTTCAGCATCAATTTTAATTTAGGAATAAAAACATGTTCTTAATGATTTGTGACACAAAATCCCACTGATCCTTTTTTTTTTTTTTTTGCAAGAATATGGGCATTGACTGTAGTGTCATGATCAAATTCCAAATAATGAAATGGCATTTTGCTAACTTAAAATGTACCCACAGTTTGAATTGGAAAAAAGTATTCTGGCTCACCTGTGAGACCTCTGGTATGAAGAGTGTTACTTGGTCTAAGTGGCTGCCATGTCCTCTACTTAAATGCAGGCATTTGTGGTAAGGGACATATAAGTAAGTATATATCTGAGGTTAATTGGTGGGAAGGCATTAAATATAATATCAGTTTTAATTTCTATTAACGTTGTTTTCTGAAAAGGCATTATTGCTTTTCCAACTCCAACAAGCTTGTGGGGCATCTCCTTTTTGAAGTATCTCTGAAGTTTTTGCTTACCAGAAGACTTTTTTTTTGTGCTGATGAAGAGGTTGGTCTTCTGCAGAGTGAAATTTGTACCACTGGAGGGTCTGCGTCTAGCCAAGCCCTGTGTTCTATCCCTTAGATTTTCTCAGAAATTAGAGTCTGGAAGCTGGATCTGGAATGGTTTTTCACAGGAGGGGAAGAAAACAAATTACAGAGAGCTTTGTAGCAGGTGGGACAAGTTTGAAATGAAACCCAGAGGAACTATGTAGACTGATGGGAAGGAGAGGACTAATCAAATGAAATGCTAAACAGACATTTACTTGGCTAGAAAAGACACATTGGACAGGCCAAGAGAGTCTTACTAGAAGTCAAGGGAGACAGAAAAAATGTCGGTATCAAATTGAAGATAGTCCAAGAGCAAGAAAAAGAAGAAAAAAGTAAGTTCTGAGAACATCTGGTGAGGCCAAGGATGCAGTCTGTATTAAGGAGCTAGGTACTGACTCAAGGTTGTTGAAAGAAACTGAGGATTGAGGAGATCTCTTTATTGTCCTGTGTAGAGCATGAGATGAGGCAAGGCATATGCATGACTTCAGCCAGGGCAAAAAAGTGTCTGAGCTTGAGTGGCAGGGCTAACCTTAGGAACATGCATATTGGCAAGCACTCAAAAGGCAGGGGCATTTTCTTCTTTTCTTCAGTAATTCTGATTTTAAATTCCTTCCCAGTCAATGAGGTTAATTAAGCAATAGGGAATGAAAGGAAGAGGACTGAATTAAACTAAACCAAGAAAAAGGCAGGCACAATGAATATCTATCAGTCCATATGCCTTGATGAGGGCTGTTCCTGCTCCCAGTACTGGTGTTTGATCTGTTCTATTTTGACAAGGAAGGCAATGGCTTTGTCTTAGCATGGTTGTACTTTTCTTTTTATGAATTAAAATAGGGCAACACCTGCAGTGTAACAAGGCTAAAACATCCTGCTGGTAAGTAAGAGCTGGGTCTTAAGAGTCACATACAATGGAAATACATTTAAATAGAGAGAGTGAGAGAGGGGAAGCCTTACAATGTGAAATTGTGTTTCTCTCTCTCTCTCTCTCTCTCTCTCTCATAAACAGCTTCAAACACAATAATCTTAAAATCAGTTTCTAAATTTTTCCTCCCACCCTCTTTTGTTCTCTAGTATAATTCAGGAAATCCCAAACCTATTATCTAATACTTCTCCAACCTCAAATGACTCTCATCAGAGATCTGTAGGCCAAAAACAATCTAGGTGGAGTCAAGCCACAAAGAATTCCTAAAATATAACTTATTGACCAAGAAAAACACTATTTTGTACAATGACAGGGATGGTATATTTGCTTCCTGGAAGCAGTATTCACATTATCTCCTCTAAGAACCAAGTGTCACTTTGCCAGAATATCTTATTCTCAGAAATATTTCCCCATCACTGCTAAGAATAATGATGGTACTACTCACTCTGTCTCACTAAACTTCAGTATCTGTTGGATTTTTTAGGATTTGTCTGGGGACTCGGGGGAGTGGGTCTTTCCCTCAAATGTGCATCACTCAAATGTTTTTGTGTGCATTACGACCATTGCCATAGGAACCTCAAGTTCAAAAAGGTAGGTTGTGAGAAGGGTCTATGAGTAACTTCAATCCTGGACAGCCAACAGGATATGTCATTACATCTTATACATCATTTTAGCCTTTTTTTTTTTTTTTTATTCAGTACCTCCTGTCAGTTATAGCCCTTGTGCTTTTGAGGTTGTCACAGAGCACTGAGGTGCCCTGCTCCCAAAGAGGGAAAAACTGCTAGGGAGGAAGCCCTAGTAGGGAATAGGAAGCCCAGCTGTGGGTTGCTGACAAGGTCAGCTGACCAGAAGGGGCAGGGCCTGGCTCCCTTTATAAACCCTAGGGGCTGGGTCCAGAGGCAGTTCCCTGCCAGCAGCCCAAGAGGAAGGAGCTCTGTCATGGAAGAGAGGGGAGGCCTGACTGCAGGAGCAGCGATTGGCCCTGCTGAGGGATGGAGTAATCCCCGGGTAGGCTTGAATGTTCTTATGGCCAAGCAGCTTCCATTTAAGTTACAGCCAGAGGGCTTGTGTTTATGTTGCTGTTTGTTACACCGGTGGTTTGGGATAGGCTATCAGGGGTTGGAGGAGGCCTCATGGGGGACTCACAGCAGAGTGTGAGGACCCCAGTGCCAGTGAGGGTGCAGCATTTGGGGTGCATAGACCCCAGCCCCAGAGAGAGGCAGTTGAGAAGTCCCAGAGAAGGGGGCGTTACGGAGTAGCCCCAGTGAGGGCATGGTGAGCCCCTAGAGAGGGCGGCGTGACCAAGAAGGCCCCGAGAGAGGGCAGCAGTATTGAGGAGCACCCTGAGAGGGGGCGAAAGCCCCAGAGAAGGGGGCAGTCACTGAGAAGCCCTAGTGTGGGCATGGTGATCCCCGGAAAGGGGGCAGCACTGCTGAGGAGCCCCCAGAGAGGGGGCAGTTGCTGAGGAGCCCCAGAGGAGGGGGCATTATTGGGGAGCCCCAGAGAGGGGGTGGCATGACTGAGGAGGCCCAGAGAGAACAAAAAGGGGGCCAGTTCGTAATTAGATTGAGACATAACATCTATTCCATCTGCGAGGTGTGGACTGCGGTGTAGGGGAGGAAACGGAGCCGCGGATAGTGCCCCCTGGCAGCGGGGCAGTACAAGGTCAGTCTCCTGCTAATTAACACCAATTAATCAATTAATAACAAGGCATGGCAGGCAAGTAGGCGGGCGGTTGCCCCAGGAACAGGTGTGAATTGTAGCAATTGCTCACTTTCTCTCTGTTCAAGTCCAAATTTTCTAAAAGGCTCCATTTTTCCCTGTCTGCTAGAGATTACATACCTTTCTTTTGCTATCTTGGAGTGCCCTAGGGCAATGTACTTAGCCCACTTCTTTTCCATGGAAATAATCGGCATTTTTATACATGCCCTGGGAAGTGCCAGAGGGCTCTTTAACTAGTGAGCTGCACTAATTAAAAGCACCCGAAGTCATGTGTATCAGCATCCACTGCACTGAAAAATGGTGGTGGGGCACTTTGAACTAAGCTCATAGAACAAACTTTAGTTCAAAGTGTTCTGCCACCATTTTTCAGTGCAGGGACGTTGATACACGTGACATGGGAGGTTGCTGGAGCATGTTTATTTCCATGCTGCAGCAGACTTGGTTGATCGAGTATGCCCCGATGTGCTGGATTTCCAGTACGTTGGAGCCAGCTCCCTGCATGTGTATAGGAGCCCAATGAGTATGGACAAGGCATGAGATTTCGAGGGAGGAATCGGGGGTAGGTGGGTGGGTGGGAAGCTGCTGGACAGCCGATTGGGCCCGGTAGCTCCCTGTATGTCCACATTAGGCCCATGCCACCATGGCCGGGCCCTGAGGCTTCCAAGCAGCTCCTTGCCCACCTGCCCCCTCTCCCCTTTCCCTGAGAGGAGCTTCTGGGTAGTCATGTGGCCATGCAAGCCCAATCTGGGCTGACAGGGGTGACATGGATCTGATCTGGACCAGCAGGGGTTGCGGGGACCCAATCTGGACTGGGGGGGGGTGAGATTGGCTCAATCCAGGCTAGTAGGGGCCAATCTGGGTTGGCAGGCACAATGTGGGCCCAATCTGGACCAAGACAGGGACTGATCCGCTAGCCTATATTGATGCTAGAGAGCCAGCAAACCAGGCAGGCATAGAGCACACTCGGCAGTTCCTAGGCATACTTCTGTTCACCAGCCCTCTAATGACAGGTCTGAGCCACCCACATTAGAGAGGATATTTATCCTTAACATGCCCACAGCTAACTTTAACACTGCCTAACATTTCTTAGAGTTAGAATGTGTTAATTGTAATGTGTGACAACATCCTTAATCTTCCATACTAGAAGTACTAGAAGCCTCCTGGCAATAGCTTTTTTTCACCTTTACTGCTCTCTTATTTTTCACAGTTCTATTGTGATCTTCTCTAATTTGTGTAGTATTTAAGAAATGTCTTTAGTATTCAAGAACATTTGTGAATTACCACTCCACATAATGAATTTCCTCTCCATATAACATTTGTTCTGCAGATAAGTCTTGTAAATGCTCAGAATGAAACTTTCATAGACTATGAAGCTCAGTCTTTGGACTTGTGAGTTTCTTTGAAACATACCCTGGAGGTATTATTACACTGGGAAGAAATGCATCTTTACTTCTACACTGTCACCTCCCAGCCTATACTATTATATCCAACAAAATGTTTCTCTACTATTTTTTTTTTATATATAAGATACTAACTTGAAATGGAGAAATAGCATTTCTCCATTTTGCTGTTCAGTGTAGAAGCTGCATTCTTTTCTACCTTTTACTGCTCTTATTCAAGCTCTTGGCTCACCCTCACAGTTTAATTTATTAGATATAATAGTAATGATACTGAAGAGAAGATATGCTGAAGTCAGCTATGTTTATCACAATGTAGATGATACAAATAATGTGGATAGTATGCAATACCATAGAAATGTTCTGGGAAATCAGGATGATTATATGGCTATTTGTGTACAAAGGAATAAAATGTAGCAAATAGTTATAATCTTTACAATCTAAGAGAACTCTCTTGTGAGTTCATTTCTGTGTTTTCTTCTATTGTATTCAGCATAATATTGTGCATGTGTATAATATGTATCCTGCTGCATCCTTGAGCAATGACCAGATGAAGGTTGCCTATTCCTAAACTCAGGTTAACCACAGAGCAGTATGCTTTAGTAATGACAACACTAGCATTTTTAACCTCACTTGTAATTGGTAACCTTTCTTTCTGTATCCCCACATTAGAAACTAAGACCAAGTACAGAAGTTACACTTATTGCACAGTAGGTATGCAGAAAGCACTCTACTGCTGTAACTGGATAGATAGTTAGGGAACGCAGAGCACTGCAAAAATGGCAGATCCTGCTCTAAGATAACCCTAGATGGATGTCGTATCAGATTTAAGCACTGATGGTTAGAGTGCTATAACGAACATCTGTAACACATCCCATTTTGACTCATGTTGAGTTGTATTCTTCTGGCAACCCATGGGCTTTGTGGCACCCTGCTTACCTCCCCCTCCCCCCTTGCAGGCTGATGGTCTATCTTTGGCCAGAGCTTGTGTGGTCTGCACACGAAAAGTTTGGCAGCTGCAATATTTAAGTAAACCAAGGGGCAACAATTTTGCATGTGGCATTCCGGGGACTCCATGTTTTGGGGACAGCCACCCTGGGACTCCCTGTTTTGTTATGTTGAGCCCCCCATGGCTGCCAACCACCCTCCCCACTCAATGTCATAACTGCCCGGTGCAGGTATGATCTTTCCCCACTCTCTCAATGTTAATTAAAAAGAGGTTTCCAAGTTCCAAAGAAGACAACACTGCACAGTTTTTGTTTATAAACACGCAAAAAGTTTGGCAACTTCAATATTTGATTAAAATGAGCACATCTCTTCCTTGTACCACAGTCCCCCACATCCTGGTGTATACCCTTACCAGGGGTTGGGGAGGGAGAAAGGAAGGGGGACAGTCCCCAGGCAACCTCAGTTCTTGGCAACAGTGCCCATGACATGGGGCCAGAGGAGCCTGTGGCAGGAGAGCTAAGGTTGGTGGTAGGGTGTGAGAACTCTAAACCCTCTGGCCCTACTCATCCAGGAAGGACTTCTGTTCTTTGTAGATAAGGAAGCAGTGAGCTAGGGCTTCATGGATCCAGACAGCCTATTGCCACATACATTAGTGAGGGGCTTGCCCTCTCCCCCATCCCTGCACCACATGTACTCACAGTGCCAGGCCTAGTCCATAGTTGAAATGCTTCTTCCAGCTCCCCATGGGGCCTCATGAGCCAGGGCAGTAGGTCAGGTACCTGACAAGGATTGGGGAGGCAATGATATCACAGATGATGAAATCAGGGACCCCAGGAGCTTAGCAACTGCCCTCCATCATGCGGAATGAGGAATTTAGTAAGAGGCAGGCATCATCCTCCTTAATCTCATGAAAGTTGGTGGCCCAGTCATGCCCTGGATGCCTGGGTTCTGTGTGTGTGTCAGGGGTGGGGGGAAGATGCCTGCGCGCGCGCACACACACACACACACACAGAGAGAGTGGGTGCAGGGTACACTGAATGGGAATGCAGGTGGTTTGTGGCCATCAGGGTGCATGCCATGACAAGCAGCTGCCATGTCAGATCCAGGTGGGTGGCTGTGATGTCCCTTCCAGCCAATTATGGCCAGTTCAGCTCTGCTCAGGAGTTTTCAGTGGCCCAGGGAGCCTGTAGGGTACTCTGGGAGGTATGCAAGAGCCCACCCCCACCTGCTGAGCTCAGGCTATGCAGGCAGTCTCTGAGGCCCTGCCACCACAACGGGTAATGTGTTCTAGTTCCTCCTGACTTGAATGGGAACCCTTAGAGGAAAGCTCAAAAGTTAGAATGTTTTTGCCACTGGCTTCTTGAATGCCTGTACTTAGCCTAAAAACCTTGGGAGGTACAATACAAGAGGAGGTGTGCTTATGTATGGCATTTCTCTTCAGATGAGGTCCCAGAACTCTTGAGAAATATTGAAAACAAATAGTATGTTATTAACCCAGTGCATGCAGATACCTATATTTAAGGTGAAACAGTAGGTGAACAATAAGGTGAAACAATAATTGTCTGAAACAAGTCATTTAGACCAGACATTCTCAACATTTTTCATTCTAGGCCTCCCCACCCCCCTCCCCTTGATATAAAAACTCTGGGGCCCACCTATGCCACCACAACTGTTTTTCTTCATATCTATTATGTGAGGGGGTGGGGGGGGAAGCATAGATGAGTTGGGAGGGCACGAGGGGGCACATGACCCCCCAGGATTTGTGCACCCACAGTGGGCATTGGGGTGCAGCCTGACCAGACCAGCATGGGCAGGAGCCACCTCCACAGCCCAGAGCACAGGACCTGGTGCTGGAGGGTGCAGCAGGGTGGCAAGGCCTGTTGTCACCACCACTGGGAACCCTGCACCAGCCCTGCCACCAGTAGTGCAAGGAGTAATGAACTGCGAAGGGGGGAGGGGGGGGCACGCTGCCCCTGTCTCCTCCTGCTGCTAGTTGCTTGCACCTGGCCACAGTTCTACCCCACCACCATGGCCCAGCCACCAGTACCAGGGCCCACCACTCCCCCACTCCCCTCAGGCCACAGCTCTACCTCAGAGGGGAGGTGATATGGGGGGCAGCAGCATGGACTCCCTAAAACCTGATCATGGTCCCCCCTTGCAGGGGGCTGCTGACCCCCAGTGGAGAACCACTGATTAAGACTGTCATCAGGATTCTGACATTAAAACTTATTTCTCTTAGGATGGGCCCTTGAACAATCCATTAAGACATGCTTTGCCAGAAGTAGGTGGTGAAAAACAAAAAACAAGTTAAAATTTCACCAGGAGCCAGTGGAGGGCACTGAGAGTTGAAATGTTTGAGAAAAGGCTGGTTTCTATTTAAACTCAGGCAGTTGTGTTCTTAGTAAATTGCAGTAAAGTGCATAGGAGCCCATAGGGCACCTTGGAAATAGAGAGTTACTTGCAGTAATTGATCCATGGAATAACAAATGCGAGTGCCAGTGTTTCCATGTCTCATCTTTCTCCTCCTCTGCTTTTGGAGTCTTTTTAATCAAATAGTTTTTAACATGCCAACATTTTGTAAATGATAAAATGAAGCTTTGTCAAAAATAATGTTGGATAGCAGGACTGCTTTGCCACTGTCAGTGCATTAAAGGTGGAATAAAAGTAACATCAAATGAAAATGCCTGAGAGGTAGGGAGTGCATACATAGCAGTGCAACACAGGAAAAGACCTTTGATTTAATGAGGTTCAATTTCATAAAACTGCAGGTCATCAAATAGGAATGTCAGAGAAGCAATCAGACAGTCCTGTGACTTCCATCTTGCTGTTAGAGGAGACAGCTAATTAAGCTCGGGAGGCATCCTGAATAAGAATGAAAGAACTGGGGCCCCAAGCTTAGCCAGGGTTACATTATGCTGCATGATGCTGAACATATATGGCATGATTTTCTATGACAGTACTGAAAATGGGCAGCTCTGCTTCCTATTAATACATGTGTAGCTAAACTTGCTACTAACAATTTTCAACATTGGTAATTTTTCCAATATATACCAGGCATTTGATTGGTGCAATAATAATAATAATAAGCAATTACTACCAGATAACATTAACAAAGTCATTTATATTTTCCCATCCTCAGAGCACTTTAGATGGATTTTGGGCTTTTCCAGACTTTCAGTCCAATGATTGATTATAATCAATCATAAAAGAACAACAGCAATTTCAAATGTTGTTTTGCAAGCTTATCTACATGTCATGTGGGTCTTTGATCTTTTATCCTATAAGATTCAAATAGAGGTGGGATCAGAGTGAAAGCTCTGGTCTCTAATTAGTTAACTTTGCAACTCTTCACATATTGCTAATGTTTAGGATGGTTTTTTTCAAACATACTCAAGGTTTACATAGCTATTGTGTAACTCATAGTATAATATCTGCGAAACTGACAATTTCTGAGTTGGGGAACTGTCTGCATACAACATATCAATTCTGGTTAATTTATTAAATGACTATCACTGAAGCCTTTGGTGCATTGGGAGTCAACCATTGACTAAGATCCTTGAAACATATCACCCACTATATTTGGATGAAGCATCAAAACAAACAGAAGTGTCACCTTAAGGGCTGTGCAGGAAATGGTTATACAGGAAAATGCCTAAGCTGGAAGAAGGCATTTCAACCAGGTAAAATCTACAGGGACCAGGTAAATCTACAGCTGAGAAATGGAAAATCTCCCCAAAAAGAGATCAGAGGGACAGAGGTGTTACAGCAGAGTTTGAAACTATGAAGTAGGCCTTGGATTGAGGAAGAAGATCAAAGGGGCATACTTTGGTAGCAAAAACATCCTTTTAGTATCATCAGCCAAAGAAGATTCATAGATTCATAGATGTTAGGGTCAGAAGGGACCTCAATAGATCATTGAGTCCAACCCCCTGCATAAGCAGGAAAGAGCGCTGGGTCTAGATGACCCCAGCTAGATACTCATCTAACCTCCTCTTGAAGACCCCCAGGGTAGG
>NW_005841898.1:2516811-2532543 GCF_000455745.1 Alligator sinensis | reverse complement strand
GACATCCACCCCTCCTCCTGTGTCCAGGTGTTTCGTAACCTGGTCATAAAAAGAGACTAGATTGGTCAGGCACGATCTGCCTGCCACGAACCTGTGCTGGTTTCCCCTCAGCATAATTTGTCCTGCCGGGCTCTCACAAATGTGAGCCTTGATAATTTTTTCAAAGACTTTGCCAAGGATGGAGGTGAGACTGACTGGCCTATAGTTGCCCGGGTCCTCCTTCCTCCCCTTCTTGAAAATGGGGACCACATTGGCCTCCCCTTCTTGAAAATGGGAACCACATTGGCCCTTTTCCAACCTTTTCCGAGGTGCTCGAAAAAAGATGTAATTCTTTGGGGTTAGGGACAGAAGTTACACACAAACCAGTTCAAGTGATCAGAAGTGGATTTAAACCTGAACAGAAGTTCTACCAGCCCCAGTCACTGCCTCTGCCACTCACCTGCAGCCAAGCAGGGAGGGAGGTCATTCCTTTCTCTGTCTCCTCTGCCCCTGGGGATTGCAGCTGGGGTTTGCTCTGGCTGTTGCCTCCACTGCTCATCCACAGCCAGGCAGGGAGGGGGTTAATTTCTCCCTCTGTCCCCTCTCACCCTGGGGACTGCAGCCGAGCTCTGACAGCCCTGGCTGCTGCCTCTGCCAATTACTTATTGTGTGGGGTGAGCAACAGAATAAGCCCCCTACCTGTCCCCTTCACCAGAGGTTGGAGGAAGGGCCAAAATAAACACCTGCCTGCCCCCTTCGCCTAAGGGGGCAATGCCAGCTGGCCTCTGGCCCCCCCCCCCCCCCCCCCTGCCACTGAAGCAATGAGGGGGCAGGGACTGTGACAGAGGAAGCAGCCCCTATCATGCTTTTCCTGGGGAGTGCAAGCCTCTTCCTGGTGGAAGGGCTGCTCTATGAGCTGGAGCAGGGCAGGCAGAGCTGTTTCAGACTGTGCAGGGTGATCAGCAGCACCAGGGCTCAGAGGGGTGGCCATAGCCCCCAAGGCCACTCCTAGCATGCTGCCACCACTCACCCCATGCAGTCTGCAGCAATTCTGCCTGCCCCACTCTCACCTGCAGCACAGCCCCCCCATCAGGAAGGGGCTTGCACTCCCTGTCAGGGTCCCTGCCCCTCTCTGCTCCTGTGGCAGGGGTTAGGGGCATGGCCAAAGGCTGGCCAGCATGACCCCCTTAGGGGACAGGGCAGGGAGGCAGGTTCTCCCTCCAGCGTCTGGTCAAGCGGGCAGGAAAAATGGTGTGCATGTCTCCCTCTGCTAAGGCAGAGATGGAACTGGGACTAGCAACCCAGAAAAAAGATAACAAGAAGTCCTTTTTTAAATACATAGGGGGCAAAAAGAAGGTGCCAAATAATGTGGGCCCTCTGCAGGACATGCTTGGTAATCTGGTAGTAGCACCAGATGACAAAACTAATCTCTTTAACAGATTCTTTGCTTCCATTTTTCTAAGCAGGGACAGGGACATCTCCCCCCACTGGGATTTGGGATGGACCCAGGGGAGGTGCAGCCGGACCCAGGGGAGGTGCAGCCAGGCCCAGGGTCAGGGAGGACCTAGTCAGGGAACTTCTGGAGGGACTAGATGTGTTCAAACCAGCAGGTCCTGATGACCTCCACCCCAGAGTAGTTAGGGAACTGCCAGAGGTCATTGCAGGACCCCTGGCACATCTTTACAAGCACTCGTGGTGCTCTGGTGAGGTGCCAGAGGACTGGAAAAGGGCCAATGTGGTCCCCATTTTCAAAAAAAGGGAGGAGATGACCCAGGGAACTATAGGCCTGTTAGTCTTACCTCAGTCCTGGGGAAGCTCTTTGAGAAAATTATCCAGGAGCACATCTCCGAGGGGCCAGCAGGGGAGTTTATGCTTGGGGCAATCAACATGGGTTCATTAGAGGCAGGTCCTGTCAGACCAACCTGGTGGCCTTCTATGACCAGGTCACAAAAGCCTTGGATGCAGGTGTCACGGTGGATGTAGTCTTCCTGGACTTTAGGAAGGCCTTCGACACTGTCTCTCATCCCATCCTCATTAAAAAATTAGGCATCTGTGGTGTCGATGCCTACACAGTCAGATGGGCCACAAATTGGCTGGAGGGCCACACCCAGACAGTGGTGGTGGACAGGTCATTTTTGACCTGGAGAGATGTGGGCAGGGGTTCCCCAGGGCTCAGTCTGTTCAATATCTTCATCAGCAATTTGGACGAGGGGATGAAAAGCACCTTGTTCAAGTTTGCAGATGACACTAAGATGTGGGGAGAAGTGAGCATGCTAGAAGAGAGGGACAGGCTGCAACTAGATCTCGACAGGTTACAGAGGTGGGCAGATGAGAATAGGATGGGTTTCAATACGGACAAGTGCAAGGTGTTGCACCTGGGGAGGAAGAACCAGCAGCATACCTACAGGCTGGGGAACTCCCTTCTCACCAGCACAGAGGCAGAGAAGGATCTTGGAATCACTATTGATTCCAAGATGAACATGGGCCACCAATGTGGGGACACAGTCAGGAAGGCTAACCTCACCTTGTCATTCATCCATAGATGCATCACGAACAGGTCCAAGAAGGTGATCCTCTCTCTCTATGTGACATTGGTCAGGCCACAGTTGGAGTACTGCATCCAGTTCTGGGCGCCACACTTCAGGAGGGATGTGGACAGCATCGAGAGGGTCCAGAGGAGGGCCACTCACATGATTAGGGGGCAGCAGGGCAGGCCCTATGAGGAGAGGCTATGGGACCTGAATGTGTTCAGCCTCCACAAAAGAAGGCTGAGAGGGGATCTGGTGGCTTTCTACAAGATGGCCAAGGGGGAACAGGAGGCAATGGGAGAGTTCCTGTTCCCCTGAGCACTACTGGGGGTAACAAGGAACAATGGCCATAAATTGACTGAGAATAGATTCAGGCTAGATATCAGGAGGCACTACTTCACTGTCAGGGTGGCTAGGAGTTGGAACCAACTTCCAAGGGAAGTGGTGCTTGCCCCTACCCTGGGGGTCTTCAAAAGGAGGCTAGACAGCCACCTAGTTGGGGTCATTTGACCCCAGCATCCTTTCCTGCCCATGGCAGGGGGTTGGACTAGATGATCTGCTTAGGTCCCTTCTGACCCTACCAACTATGAAACTATGAATCTATGGAAGGGGGATTATTCTGCCATTCGCCCCGCTCAGGGAGTGATCAGTGGAGGTAGTGGCCAGGGCTGGCAGATCTCGGCTGCAGTCCCTTGGAAGGAGAGGGGGTGGAGGAGGGAATAACCTCCCTCCTTGCCTCAGGGGGCCCTTTAGATATGGCCCCACTCTTGCTGCTGCAGCAGTAAGGGTGGAGCACCAGGCAGACCCTGACCTGGGTCTGTGCCTATGAGACAGGGAGGGAGAATTAAACCCCGTCCCTGGCCAATTCACTTGAGGTTACTGTTAGGGCCTCACCACACCTTCCCCAGCACAGCTTCTTTGCAGTTGAGGGTATGCTCTAGTGCTCCCTGGCTTCTAGCCTAAGACACTGCATTTCCTGAGTCGAAAGGGAATGTCTATTCATTTGCAAGTTGGTTGAATTTACCAGGTTAGACTAACCTGCAAAGATTGAACCAATTCAGGCTCTAGCTTTTTGAATGTCTGTCCCTAGCCAGATTGTTTCCAAAATGAAAAAAATAAAGCCCTGTGAGCAGCTTATTAATGATAAGGGATAGGACAGGGGAGTCAAAGGCAGGTGAAGAGTGCCAGGAGGAATACATATTATACATGTAAAACAGAAGTATAATTGTTCTTTGCATGTTCTTCCCATGTTCCCTAAATAAACTCTGGCTGCTATTGTCTTCCAATTACCTACTGCTTAGTATACTACAACATTGTAGTGTTTGTTATATCCAACAATTTGTTACTTTTTTAATTTGAAGGCTGTTAAGGATGAGGCCTCCTTACAGCTCCCTGCCATGTCTGTGGTTTCTAATATGAGAATACTTATAGTAGTTGCATTAACCAGTCTGGTTCACAGTCCTGTGTATTAAGAACATGATTATTAAATGCTCACATTATGGATTGCTATAGCTAAATCAAACATTTTATGGGTTTCCTATTCCTAAGAAAACATTTTCTCCATATCAAGTCTTTTCAGTTGAGGCAAGTCCAAGAGGGAAAGGCTTCTGAATGCCCCAGAGAAAGTACCTAATAACAAATTTATGAATAGCTCTTCAAAATTTCACTTAAATACGATAAATCTCCTATATGGGTAGGAAGTGTGCATGTCTCCCTTTCCTTTTAAAGCAGCTATTTAAATGTTTTGCCTTGTGATGGGCAAACATCCATTGGTTTTAGTGGTCTGGATTGGATAAATATCCAAAGTAGGGATACTTACTCAAGGTTTAGCTGAACTCAAATGAACTATTTGGCTCTAACATTTATAAGAATGGGCTCATGCTAGCTTTCCAGCATATCTTGGAATCGACCAAGTCACACACTGTGAGAACAGTCTCTTTCTCCCCCCCTTTTTTTCTATTTCATTACCCAGCCAAACCAAAGGAAAACAGAGGACAGAAAAATGAAACACACAGTTAGCCAAGCATTTCCGAACAAACCTCATACATAACCAGTAGAAAAGTACCCTTAGATCATCCAGTGCTCTCTGCCAGTGAATTAAAGTTTCAGGTTCAATTCAAGGGTTGGTTGGAGGTTCAGGTCATTCCATCTCAAGCATTTCTCATACCTCTGCTTATTAGTAGGCCCGGACAAATACTTGAGATGGAACCATATAAATACATCAAACTGAACCCTGATATTTCCTGGAAGAGAATACAGTTACCTTTAACACTTTGCATCATGTCACACCGCTGTACCAGGGTCCAATGTTACACAATCCCAATCTCAGAGCATAGGGAGGAGGGGAGGCCCTATCACATCCAGGATCAGGATCCTGTCTCTGAAACTCAAGAAAGCTTTGTTCCAAATCCTTGTATTCTGTGGTGAAGGTCTAATTGTGAATCCCCACCCCAATTCTCAAGGGTACATTTATTACTTACCGTAATACACTCCCTGAGCCATATTCACCTCTCAGGGGGTGTCAACACAGCAAACCAAATGTGCAGTTGGGCTAGCTTAATCTAGTTATTGTGTTCTACTCACCAGAGTAAAAAATTTTCAGGACTTTATTGTGTGCTCCCAGTAGCACATGCTATAGCTCAAACTATTCTGTTTTCACTGCTATCATTGCCTGTGCTAGCCAAGTTAAGCTAGCACAGGTTTGCTAGTATGTACTACACTTGCACCTTAATTTTGCTGAGTAGGCATACTATTTAGATCCATGCAAACAATTGCCAATGGAGTTGGTGGAGATGTGTACACTTATCTCAAAGGAAAATTTAATATTTTCTGTGTTTTAAGCAATCCAGTACCTCTCTTGTGCATCATACTGAATAATTGTACACATTGGGGGGTTTTTTCACCTTCACTTGCTTTTTGAAACTTGTTGTATTTGTTCTTTTAAAATAATATAAACAATATGACCAAAAAGTTAGTAATAGTTCTATCCAGGGGAAAGTAGACAAAATAGCATCCAGATGGAAAGTTAAAGTGGTTTAAAAGAATGCAATTGCAATTTGCAATCAGTTAAAGTGAGGACAACAGCCGACTATGGCAATTCCCTTTCTGTTTGTTGTTGTGATTGCTATGGATATACACTGAAATGACAGAGTAGTTACTGAAATGGCATATATTTATATCTTGAATAAAGCAGCATACATTCTGCATCAGAAAATAAATGCAGCTTTTCTTAAGGTGAACAATCCTTGTTCTAATATCATATTCTAATACATATGCTCCATAAACTCGAATAAGTATGTCATCTTAAATCTACCTCTGCAGGTGACAGAGGAATTTGTCTACCAGTAAAATATTCCCACTGTGAACCCCATCTTTTTAATTAATTATTTGTATTACAGTCAAAAGAGATTGTGGCCAAATTGTGCTAGGTGTGCTGTACAAATAAATAAACAGGCCCTGCCTTGAAGTGAGTGGCTTACAGCCTAAATGGGAGAGAGACAAATGCCCATTATCATCATGCTCAGAAACAAGACTTATTAGCTTGGGAGCAGCAACATACTAGTGCAGTTATCCTTCTTCCAGGAAAATAGTCTATACATGCAGAATTACTTCACAGAGGAAAAAAACATAGATGGATAACTGCTCTAGAAAGGACAGGAAAGTTATATGAAAATGGCAAAAGGAGAAAACTTGCTCATCTTAGTTCCATTTGAGCCTCGCACATTAGAAGAGCAGGGCTTTCAAAGGAAATACATTAAGAGGCATTAGCATATCAGGGAAAAAGCTAAAGCCCACCAACTTGATGGGAAGGGTGGGAAGATTATCTACTGAAAGGGAGAAGGAATGTAGAAATGTTTCTAAAATAAAAGCCTGAAAATCTGTAGGGTACCATGTTTCAGTATGCTTGCTTCAACCCTTCAGTATGCAGAAGGGCTAGAAAGCAAAGGAAACTAAAAAAACCCCAACAGAATAAGGTAACTAAACAGGCGAGGAAGGAGAAGAGAGAGAGTTACATTGCCAGTAGAAAGATTCCTTATAGTGCAAGATATCGCAAGACATCAAGAGAAATTTGCTCCAAATTTGTGTAAATCCTGAGTAATTGTAGTAGCTTCTGTGAGGCAGAGACACGTGCAAATCCAGAGGATCTCGCAGAAGTCATTGGAGTTACTTTGGATTTAAACTGGTTTAGTTAAATAGGATTTGCCCCTGTATTTGTACAACCATAAAGCTCATCTCTTTTATTCTGTAGTGCAACTAAGGGGATGAAGGCAGAGACGACTAAGACAGCAGTCCTATGTGACAACTTTTGGCGGGAGGGACTGAAAAAATAACAGTTGCTGTTGTCTGGCTGCTTTTATCTTCCATTTTGGAGCAGTGGCTGAATTATTACCTTTATTTTTGTCTCTGTTTTGACTTTTTGCCATAGTGGTAACTTACTTGCTAGAGCTCAGCTACAAGACACTGTCCACCCTGTTAAAACATTGTAATGTGTCCCAGAATCATGTCCCCTACCTGTCTATGTTGATGTGATCCAAGCCTTAATACAAATGCACCCTTGTTTTATGTTTTAAATCATTCAGGTTTCAATTCATACTCAAAAAGAAGTAAAAATGAAATTCAAATCTAAAATAAAGGCAAGGAAGTCTGTGGAAAGTAAGTGTCAAAGAGTTCAGAAATCCTGAACATCAGCCTGGGGATTCTATATCATATGTCTTTCCCTTAAAAGAAGAGCAGGTCTCAGTATAAACAGCCAGAATGTATCTGGCCCGGAACAGGTAAATTAGGAAGCAGAGGGGACACAAGGGGTAAAATTCAGCCCTACTAAACCTTGCTTCCTTGTTATGGACACGGTCCAGGGATCACATGCCATCGTTTTTCAAAGATTGGTGAGAATATACTTCTTGTTAGTCTGTGGGGAAATTTGGCTACCTAGGGCCTCTGGGCCTTTTTTGTCTGAGTGAAGACTCTTCTATCACTACTGTGGCAAGTGGTTTTAATTATGGAACATAGTGGTTCATTACTATTGGTGGTTCATTACTATTACTAGTCCCAGATGGAAATGGGACTAGCTACCCGGATCAAGAACAACAAGAAGTCCTTTTTTAAATAAATAGGGGGCAAAAAGAAGGTACCAGGTAACATGGGGCCTCTGCAAGACACGCTAGGAAATCTGGTTGTTGCACCAGATGACAAGGCTAACCTATTTAATGATTTCTTTGCCTCCATTTTCCTGAGCAGGACCAGATCAGCCCGTCCGCTGGGACCCCCTCAGGCCCCGGGGGAGGCACAGCCAGGCCTAGGGTCAGTGAGGATCTAGTCAGGGAACTTCTGGAGGGACTGGACGTATTTAAATCACCTGGTCCTGACGACCTCCACCCCAGAGTGCTGAGGGAATTAGCAGAGGTCATTGAGGGACCCCTAGCATGGCTTTATGAGCACTCGTGGTGCTCTGGTGTGGTGCTGGAGGACTGGAAAAGGGCCAATGTGGTTCCCATTTTCAAAAAAGGGAGGAAGGAGGACCCAGGGAACTATAGGCCAGTTAGTCTTACCTCGATCCTGGGTAAGCTTTTTGAGAGAATTATCCTGGCGCATGTCCATGAGAGACTAGCAGGGGAGGTTATGCTTAGGGGAAACCAACATGGGTTCATTAGAGGCAGGTCCCGTCAGACGAACCTGGTGGCCTTCTATGACCAGGTCACAAAATCCTTAGGCGTAGGAGTAGCAGTGGATGTAGTATTCCTGGACTTCAGGAAGGCCTTCGATACTGTCTTTCACCCCATTCTCATTAAAAAACTAGGGGACTGTGGTGTAGACACCTACACAGTCAAATGGGTCGCTAACTGGCTGGAGGGCCGCACCCAGACGGTGGTGGTGGATGGGTCATTTTTGACCTGGAGGGATGTGGCAAGTGGGGTCCCCCAAGATGGGTTTCAACACTGCCAAGTGCAAGGTGCTGCACCTGGGGAGGAAGAACCAGCAGCATACCTACAGACTGGGGAACTCCCTTCTTGTCAGTACAGGCAGAAAAGGATCTTGGAATCATTATTGATGCCAAAATAAACATGGGCCGACAGTGTGGGGACGCGATCAGGAAGGTCAACCACACCTTGTCATGCATCCACAGATGCATCTCAAGCAGGTCCAAGGAGGCGATCCTCCCCCTCCATGCGACACTGGTCAGGCTGCAGTTGGAGTACTGCATCCAGTTCTGGGTGCCACACTTCAGGAGAGATGTGAACAGTATTGAGAGGGTCCAGAGGAGGGCCACCTGCATGATCAGGGGGCAGCAGGGCAGGTCCTGTGAGGAGAGGCTGAGGGACCTCAACCTGTTCAGCTTCCACAAGAGAAGGCTGAAGGGGATCTAGTGGCCTGTTACAAACTAGTCAGAGGGGACCAGCAGGCATTGGGGGAGTCCCTGTTCTCCCGAGCACTACCAGGAGCGACTAGAAATAATGGTCACAAGCTGGCAGAGGGTAGATTCAGACTAGACATCAGGAGGCACTACTTCACAGTCAGGGTGGCTAGGAACTGGAACCAACTTCCAAGTGAAGTGGTGCTGGCTCCTACCCTGGGGGTCTTTAAGAGGAGGTTAGACGAACACCTCACTGGGGTCGTTTGACCCCAGTACTTTTTCCTGCCATGGCAGGGGCTAAGACTTGATGATCTGCTCAGGTCCCTTCCGACCCTACCAACTATGAAACTATGAAACTATTGTCAGTACAGTTATCATCAATACTTAATTGTTATTCTACTTTATATATAATTATGATGCATTCCTCAGTCTGCACTTGAAACTAATATTGAAGACTAAGGTAGTTTAAATCTGATACCAATCCTGTGCTTCCAGATGGACTAGAAACTTGATTGTAGGTACTTAATAATGCTTGAATAAGAGAGGTACACTTCTGGATATGCAACACTCCCGTTTCTTATCATTGCCAGGGTGTGAAGAGGGCACAAGTGGTGAAATCCTGATGCCCTGAAATCAATGGGAGTTTTGCCACTGACTGCAGTAGGAACAAAATTTCACCTAAGATGCTCAGGACCAGCCATAGACTATATGAGGAGCTAAGGTGAAAAAAAGAGGAGCTAGGGTTGGAATTGTAGCAGCACCATTGTTTCTTTTAGTTTTTGAGCACTGGAGTTAGACATTGAGGATCAGGGTACTTCACAGTAATTTATCCTGACACTAATGGACCTACTGTAAATATGCACTAATATGTTCCCTTGGAATAATGCACAGTACTTAAGGAACAAACAGGAGGAAGAGGACAGACATGGTCCACTGTGGCTTCTCCTTACGCATTTCTAAATGAGGAGTGGCTTGAGCTCTACAGAGAGCTAGACAGGGAATTATCTTTATGGGGGATGTTTATGTGACACTGATCTTCATATTATCATAGCAAGAAATCAGGCTGAATAAAAAGGCTCCTTTGAAAAGTTGATATCGTATGATCTACACCATTCCACTTGTAATAGAAAGCCAAGCTAGAAACAACATTTCAACTCTATAAAGATCTGAGTCCAAATCTGTGTCCTACTCATTTTTAACCAGATCCTGGTTTAGGAATATTTCCACTGACTTTAATTAGAGTTTTGCCTAGCTACATAAACATTGAGTGAGGCCACTAGGATTTGGCCCTTGAATCTGTTAATACAGTCATATGAGGAAAGTGTTAGTTTAACAAGCTAAACGGAACAATGTGGGGAAACTTGATATTGCCTTTTTCAAATAATCCATGTATGCATTTAAAATTCCTAGGTAGATGGAAAAAATGACTGAATCCTGTTGTCTTATTGAAATGCATGATCTAACTCCCATGACCTTCAATGGGAGCAGGACTAGTTCTTCAGTTAACTCTAGTTAAACTGGTTCTATATTTATCAATAAAAAGTGAAATAATAATTTGTTTCTTAAAGCCAATGATTTGTTAAAATATATTTTTCAAGTGTGGAGTATTTTGGTCAACAAATACTGACCAAGAGAAGGTCCCTGTTGTGGTTGCTTTTACATCCAGAGCCATAGATGAAGAGTTCTAGAGCTGCACTGCACCAGTATCCATGGCCAGTAGCATTCTGAGGAAGTACTGAGGCAGGTGAATGACTTTTGAGGAACTGAAATAATTGCTCTTAGAAGTATGTCTAATTGTACACATCTTCTTAGAGATGTAGGAAGTACTCCTAGCATTTGTCTCCCAGTGGGTGCATCTACACATACCATTAGTGGAATGTGATAAATTCTGGCACAGTTTGCACCACTGAAAACTGCCCCCAGGCACATCTGCATGTGTGCCTGAGGCAGCAGCACTTTATTCCAGGAAGGATCAGCCCTGAGCTGGCAGAAGGCCCAGGGGGGTCAGCCCTGGGCTCTGGGTGGCAATGTTAGGTGGTGGAAGGGCTGACTGGGGCACAAGGGTGTGAGGATAGGTGGCAGACAGCTTCTGTACTTTAGCACCCTTGTGCCCCAGCCAGCCCCATGTCACCAACATGCATTTTGTACAACCACTATATTAAGGGGCAGTAAATTACTCCACCACAGGATAGTACTATCCCTGACAGTACTATCCTACAGCAGAGTTAATTTACTACACCCTAATATGGGCGCGTGTGTAGACTGTGATGCTTTACTGCAGAATTAATTAGTCAACTTCTCAGTAAAGCTCATGTGTAGATGCACCCAGTGATAGTCAGTATACACGGGAAGCTTGTTCTTGGCCATGCCCTTACTCAGCCAAATCCCCTCTAGATTTCACAGCTCCCTCTGGTCATAGTACACAAGGCTCAGGAAATTCAGTCTCACCAAATTTAGGGGTTAGGTAAATAAGGATTCTGTTACTTTGTCTGTCTTATCATGTTGCTTTTGGTCAGCCAGAATCTCTCCTGGAGCACTGAAAAAACATGATATTTTTCCTAGTGAAAGGAACAAAAGGACAAAGAATATCTCACTGAATCTACATAACCCTAGGGCTGGCATCTGAAACTAGCTTTACAACATAAAACACACCTTTTGCCAATACATTATCATTCTCACAAGTGCTAAATAACTTACAGGAGGGTTTTCACATTGGTCCCAAAATACAATAAAAACATTCATAAAATGTCAAATAGAAAGGCCCCAAACACACAAATCTTTCAGTTTCTAGTAAGATTTATTATTAATCTGCAAAATTTCATTCAAATCAAATGTCATGTACCAGGTTTCACTTCTTCAATAAAAAAATAAGAAGATGATGAAGTAGAAGCATTTTCCTGAATTTAAGCTTTAAATCTCTCTCTAAGTAGGTCCACTATGACAGTGTCAACTTGTGGGTAATGTTAAATTGCATAGATGTGAAAACATCAGAAAAGAAAGTTTCCACATTTGTTGTTATCAAGGCAATAATAGTAATATATGAACCTGTAGCAAGTTTGTCCAAGCTCATTTAGGTTATTATACCTGATATGTTTAATTTAGAAACATGTCTTGGTAAAAGAGAATATACTTCTTTTGATAAAAGAAAATATACTATGTCCCCTTCCTCACATCCCACAAGCCTGGAAGGAACTGCCTATGTTAATATACTCAACAATGACTGACTCAAGTTATTTAGACTCATTGACAGTTTGGAGGATCTGTTAATGAACATGCATAGACAACTAGATGAAATAAATGTTTCCAGACAGCATAATCTGCCAAATTCTATGTATGCTGATAGTAGGAAATGATATTATTTAGCTTGCAGAATTCAGTCAATTCAGAAGATTAAGTGGTCACTTAATCACTATGTATAAGTATCTACACAAGGAAACATCTGAAACTGGAGAGTTCTTAAACCTAACAAAAGCATAACAAGTTTTAATAGCTGGAAGTTGAAGCCAGAAGCATTCCAACTGAAAATAAGATGCAGTAAACCAATGGCTAGAAACTGAAGCAAGAAACATTCAAAATGCAAAAAGTGAGAGCTTCAATTTGTAACTGGGTGACTTTCTGAAAAATATGGTCTAGTCTAGTGATTCTCAAACTTTTTAGACTCAAAACACCCCTTAGTAGACTCAAGGCACCCATTCCTAAATTCTTGTGAATTGATTAGCATCCCATTTAAAAAACAATGTATTTATTATAGTACCTACCTCCTTGCAGAGGGGCTGGGCAGTGGGGGTGAAGGAAATGGCTAGGCAGTGGCTAAGCTTGAGCCTGTTATTCTCTGCTCATCTACTCATACCTTGTTTATCTCCTCACACCTTGAAGCACCTTTCAAAGGATCTCACAGCACCCCTGGGTGCCCCATCACCCTGGTTGTAAATCACTGATCTAACTAAGGCACAAATAAGTAGGTTTGGTGCAAGAGCCCTTTTGTGAAATTCTGTGTCCTGTGTTATATCAGAGATAGCACAAGTGGTTATCTCTGGCCTTAAAATGTATGCATACATGGGCATGTGATGATGCTAGATATAATATTCTTGGAGTCAACATATATGAGATTACATCATATTAAAAAAGTAACTATTGTATATATGGAGGTTGTGCAACTGCTATGTTGTATTCTAAGAGCAGTGACATGATTTTTATAAACACTTAAATGACCTTATTAGTGAGGTAAAGTTGATGTGTAGTTATGGTAGATTACTAGAATTTTCCATATTACTGTGTTGATCTAAAGCTATTGACATGTGAATGGGAAATCTGCTCTAACCAGCAAACTTTTATCCTAATTCCAATTGACAGTAATTTCTTTCCAGGGCAAGGCAGTCGGTTTCCGGGATTATAGTTGGTTTCTTGAATGGATTTGCCTTGAGGTGTAGTTACTTCCAGTTTTCAGCTAAAGATTCCTAGTATTGAGCAACACTAGGCACCTCTACATGAGAAGTTTACTGCAGTTGCCTAATTAGCTCCACAGTAAAACATCAGTGTCTACATATGCAGTACTATTAAAATAGAGTAAACTAATTAACTCTTTTGTGGGATAGTACTTGTAAACACAAGTACTATCCTACAGCGGAGGTATTTACTCCACCACAATGCACATGGAAATGTTGACAGAGCTAACTAGGGAATGAGGGGGATTCAGTGTGGGGAGCTGCCTGCTGGTTAGCCCCACACTGAAGCATCCTTGTGCTCCAGCCAGTCCCTCCACAGCACATGGAGCTGTGCTGGAGCAGCCCTGGGCTGTCAGGCAGACCTGAAGGGCTCCCTGCCAGCCGGGGCTGCTCCACCCCTTCTCAACATGCTGCACTCCTGGGGGGCAAAAACCATGATGCCACAACTACATTGCTATAGCAACATGCTCCCTCACTATAGCATATTGCTATGGCAATGTAGTAACTAAAAATAATCATGTGCCCCTGGCATAGCACAGTACGGGCTGTTACTGCCCCATAATTTAGTACTTGCAAAAGGTTCCAAAAGGAAGTACTAAATGACAGCACAGTAACAATGGTGCACTAAGGGCATGTGTAGATGCATCCACATCGTATTTAAATTCAATGTGTGTGTGATGGAGTGGAAGAAGGACAAGGAGAATCTTACCTGCAAAGTGAGTGGGGAGTGGCAAAACAGTGGCAAGAAATGGCGCCGAATAAGAAAATGAACACAGGGGAAATCCCAACACCAGTCATGCTTCATAAACATGTGCTGCTGCTGCTTGTCAAGGAGGAACCCCATGCCCGGGTTAAAAGCAGCCCGGTATGGACTGCAAGTGATGTCTGGAAGCCCTGGGAGGGGCAAGTGGTGGAGAACAGCCTGTCGGCTGCAAGCCCACAGAGATGGCTTGGAGGAGCTGAGCGACTTACCCACAAGATTGTCCTGGCAGTCGGGAGCCAGGACGCTGAACCTGAAAGAGAAGACAGAGACGGTAACAGAGAGGACTTGTGAGCACAGTGAGGCAAGAATAGTTCAAAGTGAACCACTCTGACCACGGATCCTAAGGTCAGAAGTGTCTCACAGGACAAGGACTGTGTGGTTCGACTCCAGGCTGAGAGACTTTAAAGAATGGACTGAGATACAGAGTAATCTTTGAGTTGTGTATTGTTTTGTTTTATTCATTATCTACCCCAGAAGGCACTATAAGAGAGTATAGTCCTTGTGACCTTGAACATCTATTTAAGACCTCAGAGGTTGGTGTAAGATGGAATGTAGAGGAGGTGGAGCCCTGGAAGACTGTGCCAGGGCTGGATTAAGGACAACATCCATCATGATTAAGAGCTTCCTCCCAATTTGTATTGAAGAACAAGTTGTGGCAAGTGAGAGTGCTTGGCCTTACTCCACTTCCAGTTATACAAGGCTAAGAGCAAGCTGTCTGCTCATAAGGGAACTGAGACTGAAAGAGATCCAGTGGAAAAATGGAGGTGTACCTCACAAGATAGGCACAGGGGCTTCTACAGCATGCTTAAAAGTAATGCAACACAGCAGGTGAGTCTAGACAAGATACTTACTGCACAGGAGCTCGTTACTACTGTTTTGTAGTGTCACCAGGCCTGAACCATGATGCGACACTACTGCACAGTAGTAATAAGCTACTGCACAGTAAGCATCACCAAGTAACTGTACCAGGACACTACTACACCGTAATGCAGGTTACTGGGCAGTCATTTAATACTTGTTTATGCAAGTAGGGCATTTTGTGTATGCATGCCCAGTGGTTTTCATAGACATCAGGGCTGGAAGGGACCTTGGAAGATCATTGAGTCCAGCCCCCCGCCCAAAGGGCAGGAAGTCAGCTGGGGTCATAGGATCCCAGCAAGATAAGCATCCAGTTTCATCTTGAAGGTGTTCAATGAAGGCGCTTGAACCACCTCCGGTGGCAGGCTGTTCCAGACCTTGGGGGCTCGGACAGTAAAGAAGTTCTTCCTTATGTCCAGCCTGAAATGATCTTGAAGTAGTTTGTGACCATTCGACCTCGTCATCCCTTGGGGCGCTCTGGTGAACAAACATTCCCCCAGATGCTGGTGGTCACCCCTGATAAACTTGTAGGTGGCCATCAGATCACCCCTGAGCCTGCGTTTTTTCAGGCTAAAGAGCCCCAGGGCTCTCAGCCTGTCATCGTAGGGTCTGCTTCCCTGACCTCTGATCATGCGCGTGGCTCTTCTCTGGACTCTCTCAAGCTTCTCCACATCCTTTTTGAATTGTGGAGCCCAAAACTGGACACAGTACTCCAGCTGCGGCCTCACTAAGGCCGAGTACAGGGGGAGAATGACGTCCCGGGATTTGCTTGAGAAGCATCTATGGATGCAAGCCAGCATTTTGGTC
>NW_005841898.1:2495342-2512918 GCF_000455745.1 Alligator sinensis | reverse complement strand
AGGGGGTTGGCCCCCTCTCTCCACGGGCCCCGCTTACCCCGGCTGTGCTGGGGGTCGGCAGGGGGCTCCGCGGCTGCTGGAGGGTTTTGGGGGGTTTCTGGGGGGCTTCGGGGGAGCGGGGGCGCAGCGAGCTTTCACCTGCGCGTCTCTCGCCGCTTCCGAGCCTAATAAAAACATCCAGGCACACATTTATAAGACTTTGATAGAGAGTGTTCATTTCAAGGATTCTACTTCCTGGCTTCAGAAGTAGCAAGCCTCATTTTACCAAAGTTAGGAGTCACCAGAAAAAAAATTAAGCAATTAAATGGGGATGGTCAGAGGACTACGCAAAATTTAAAGTGACACTCCATGTAGCCAGAAGACTGATTGATACATTAAGATATAACACCCTAATGGTCTTGTGGGGGTCCATAGGAACCATAGAATGACCAAACTGTCCATCTGGAAGATAAAAAAATATCTGGTATGCTACCCATGCATATAGTATGTTTTAAGACATGTTTTGTTTGTAACATTTTGTTCTAAATAAATTTGACTTTGCTATAAAGAGACTGGCTACCAAAATAACTTTCTCCTAAAGAAGAAAATGAACCTGTAAATGCTAAACATAAACCAGACCTACTGAGGTAATTATGCTGGATCACAGGAGATTGCTGTCCAAGGCCTGGTTTGAGACCAATAATCACAATTTCATCATGAGCTTAAGATGATGACTAGAGCCTTGAAAGAAGATATGCTTATGGAGATGAAGAGTGGTTAGAGGGAAAGTAACTTGGCAACTGCAACACTTCATAAAGGTAGCATCTCAATATGAATTGTGGAAGATTATATAAGTAGTGTCATTGACCTGTATATGCTACAATGGTACTCTCTTTGGGACTGCCCTTCCTCTTACACTATATCGATACTGTATATATTGTAGGGTAAATGCAGAGATACACAATATAGTTTTTTAAAAAGAAGTATAGGTGCGGTAGCAGAAAGCAGTAAAGCCTATATACAAAAAGCAGTAAAGGTGCAGCAGCAGACACACCATTTGGAAAGCAGGTAAAACACCCATGCTGAGTTCGATAGTCCAGTAAAACTGCTCTGGGGACCCAAGATAATGCTGTGAAAGCCTAACTCAGGTTTTTCTATGCTACAATGCAATCTGAAGGGTATGCATACCCTTTTGAGGGAGTGGACAAGTAGTTGCCATTCTGCAGTTTCAGATAATTTTGTAATTCAAATGTCAGTGGCACTTTATAATTGTCTCATGCACTAGGGACAGACATTACACATAAACCAGTTGAAGTGATCAGAAACTGGTTTAAACCTGTAATACAATGTAAATTCAATGCACATAAACCAGTTTCAAAATGGCTGAAACTGATTTAAGATAATCCTGGTTGAATATAGTATCAGACTTCACTGATTTGGGTCAAACTGTTTTATGCAATGCCTGTCCCAGACCCCTTCCTGGTTTAAGTTAAATCAGAGTCCCCCAGCATCCCAGATGCTTTGCAGCCCTGGGCTGAGCTGTCTTCTCCAGAGTATGGGGCTTTCCCCACCCCTTTGCCCCCTAGCCAGACCTCTGACAGAGACTTCAGGCACAGCAGGGTCTGCCTAGCTCCCCCTGTCCCCCCCACTTGCTGCTCAAGCAGGGATCCCCCCTTCCCTCCCTCCCTCTCATATTCCTCAACACAGACCCCAGCCCTGTGGACTCTAGGCATGGGTATGCTAGCTAATGCTGAGAGGTGTCTGTGTGTTTGTGTCTCCAATTTCAGTGGGAGAGGCAGATAGAACAGTGTCCACTTAGGGCTTTTTGGAGGTAATCAACAGGTCAGCTGGTAATGTTCCTCCATTTCTTCCTTGGAAAAAGCTGTTTAAGAAGAGCTTGAACTAATGAGAGGCTTTTGTTTTGTTGATGAATGCTGTGTTATCAGTTCCCTGCTGGCTCCCTCACCTGTCAGGTTTGCAGACAGTATGAAGAAACAGGGGGAAGGAGATTAAAAAGCTCAGTATTATCTATAGATGCATGCACTGCACTCACCCGCTTTGCCTCAGAGTACTAGCCCAGGGCTGGGGTCTGGCAACAATCCTGCCCCTTGAGCAGCAAGCGGGGAAAAGCCTGGGATGGCGCAGGTAGGGTTGGGGCTTATACCCTTCCCTAATCAGAGTGTCCTGCCAGGGCATGACCATGCCCCTCCACCCCCCAGCTCAGCATAATGGGAGGGAAGGGAGGGAGGGCTGCTTTAGCATCTCCTGGCTTCTAGCCTGAGCTACTGCAGGCATGTGCCTACATTTCCTCAGTCCAGAGAGAATGTCTGTACAATTACAAACTGGTTCAACTGAGGCAGGTTTGACTAACCTCCAAAAATTGAATCAATTCAGGCTCAGGTTTTTTGAATGTCTGCCCCTATCCCTGTAGTCTAGAGGAGTAGTAGTAGTAACATTATGGTAACATAACCACAAAATAGGCCCCATCTACAGATTATACTTAAGGCATGATTAACCAGTTACTCATGCCTTAAGTGGTCATCAGGCCATGCATTCAATCAATTAATGGTGTGATAAAAAAGGGAATAATCTGCAAATTTATTTTACAAGCTATGTGTAATAGCTTTGTAGCTGATTCCTATCATAATATTAATTGAATGTATGGCATGGAGCCCCTGTGGCTGGGAGCCCTATCAGCTGATCAGAGATCCCAAATGGGGGGACTCATGTGCACCTCTGAGTCTAGAAGTTCCCAGCTGATTCTGGCTCCTGGACTTTGTACTTGGGAGCCCCATCAGCTGACAAGGCTCCTAGCCATGGGGGTGGCCCATTCATACCTGTGGCTGGGAGACAGCAGCTGATGCCATCTCCCAGCTGTGGAGCTGCATGGCATGAAGCATGACTGCATGGATCACACATCAGAGCCTATTGCACCTTTACTTGTACATCTAGAGGGGCCCATATAGACATGTAATGTATGTGTTTAATTTTTCATCTGTTGTTTTCTGTCAATCTATAAATCTTCAGTAAATTAAAATATTTTAGGGGAAATTAAATCAGTTATCTCTTTGGTAGTTAGGACAGAGAAACAATTCACATCTGAGATTTCTGACGGTGTGCAGTATATGGCTTTGTTTTAAGTTCAGAAAATACTGTTGAGTCAATGGTGAGAAACAAAAGGACTGGAACTCCTGCAGAAATTTAGGCATCATTGACAGAATTTGAAAAGGTCATAGTGTTTATTTTATTTCAATTAAATACTTAAGGTTCTGAGCCTCATCTAGTTCTTTTGAATAGCTAGAGTCTATCAAACTTGGCCAGACCTCATATTTTTGGTACTTTCTATGAGACCATAAAAGATTATGGAAATTGCTCCAGCAGTATCCTCTGTTCCTCCAACCCCGGGCATTTGTTGTGTTTTTTTGTTTGTTGTTTATATTGTACATAAATATATATGTAGAATGGATAAATGTATGGCGCGAACCTTTGGTTTATAGTTCTAAGTCAGTGACAAACTCCATCCTCTTTTTCTCTTGATATCTGTAATATCTTGATATTTAAAAGGAAAGAAGTTCCACTCCAAAGTAATGTAAGTGGAGTGACAAATAATCAAAAGAAGGGTCTTGTGCTAACATAAAGACAACACTGTAATTGTTATCCTGTCAGTGAGATTGACAAAAATGACTATTTTATCAGAGTTCACAATCAGTTTACAAGCAGAGGAAAAAGTGAAGCAGATGTATCTGGAGTAGGAGACACTCATGGTATGTTGAAACAAAACCTGAGATGTGTAGATCAGTACCATTTCAGGGCCTGAGCTGTTAAAGAGAAAACTGGAATCAATAAAGGCAGTTAGCCATTTCTAGGACATATGGAGTTATATTTTGTGTCTTAGAAGTGCATTAGCAAATCCTAATTTGATCTGTATTTCTCACCTCTTGGTAAGGTAGTGTATGGTCAAAATTAATCAACAGAAAATTTTTCCCACCAGAAAATTACATCTGACTATTTTTAAATGTTCGTCGGAAATTTCAAGAATGTAAATAACAAAAATGGTTGTTAAAGCTTTAAAGAAATCCAAATAGGTTAGAGTATGGAAATGCACACTTAAGATATCAAAACAACTTTAACGTTACCCCACTGTAGCACCAGGAGGGAAAGAAGTGAGAAAACTTTAAGGGCTTGCCCATGCATGCAGACGTGTGCTTGTAGCAGCTCAAATAGGAGCTGCACAGATTTGATCCAGGGATTTTTGCCTCAGTACACATGCCTGGACATGTACTTTGGTAAGTTGTGCCACTTGGGGCAAAATAACCCTGCCCAGCTCCTTCCAGATCTGCAACCAGGGGGAGTTAGAGGCTGAGACCAGCATCTATGCTGGCCCCAGCACTATAAAAACCTGCCCTAGCAACCAGCTCAGGGCTACTTGCCCTCAGGAACTTCTGAGGCCCAGCCAGTTGGTATCTGGGGACACTACCCCTTGTGCCAGTTGGACTGCTGAAGCAGCCCTAACCTGGAGTGGCCCCTGCCCCCTCTACGCACTGCAGCAGTCTGGCAGTGGTGGCTGCTGCCTAGCTGTGACCTGCTGCCACCTGCGGGTGGGCCCAGACAAGCCTGCACATGCCCGTTGCAGCATCTCAAACCCCTTTGAGATGCTGCAAGATGCACATGCGGGAACATAAAAACATTCCCCGCACTATGAATTTGCAGTGCAGGGGCAAAATTAGATACCTGGATATCTAGGGGTCAAAAAAAAAAACAGGCAAAAAAAGTGGGGCAGGCAACCAGAGGCTCAGTCCTCCACAGAGATGCTCTGGTAGCCAGACACAGCATCTCTATGGCTGGCCCAAGCATGCTGCCTGCTTGTGCTGGGCAAGCAGTGGTGCAGGATGCAGGGACCTGGACCCAGCTATTTGCCAGGAAAGTAGGGGGTTGGGGGGGCTGGAGGAGTGGGGAGGAGGAACATGGAGGGCCCACCCACCCAGCCCCACCCTCCCTGGTCACTCCCCCAGCTCCCCCATTTCCTCAGCTTCCCAATTGTTTTCCCTGCTCTCCCCTCATTTCCCTGGCTCTCCCCTGGTTTCCCCTGCTCCCCAATTGTTTTCCCTGCTCTCCCCTCATTTTCCTTGCTCTCTCCTTGGTTCCCCGGCTCTCCCCAGCTCCCCAATCACTTCCTCACCTGCCCCCCCACTTCATAGTCCAGGCTTACCAGCAGTGGCAATCGGGGCACATGGAGCCTTGTGAAACAGCCTGCCACCCCATGGTGTGGGACAGCAGGGGGCAGCAGGGATTGGCCCAGGCTGCCTGGCACCATGCTGCTGCATCATGCAGGTGCGGCCTGGCTTGGCAGGGCGCCGCATGGTGCCACATGCTATCTGGCAGCTCAGGGCCACTATGACTGTCACACAGGGCTGGTGCCACTCATCCTCAGCAGCCCCAAGCTGCCCCACAGTCTGTGGCACCCTGCTGAGGTGGGCTGCACTCGTGCTGTGTTGGGGGGGCTGTGACATGAGTCCCCATTGGCCCCAATGGCCGCTGCTGCAGCCGGTGAGTGCAGGGATGCTGGGACTGGGCAGAGCAGTGATCAGGGGGCTGGGACCAGGTGGGGAAATGATCCAGGGATGGGGGAGGGAGCAGGGGCTGGGGCTGAGCAGGGAGCACATGGGCCCTGCGGGCGAGGGTGATAGCCCCTACAGGGGAGCATGTGGCCCCTGTTGAGGAGCTGTGGGCCCCTGTTGAGGGACTTTGGCCCTTGTTGGAGGGCTGCAGCCCCTATTAGGGGACAATGGCCCCTGTTGAGGGGTCATATTCCCTCTTGGGGGGCTGTAGCCCCTCTTGGGGGACTTTGACCCATGTTGAGGGGCTGTAGTCCTGTGGGGGGAGCAGTCTGTGAGCTGTGCAGAGGGCAAGGGACCCACACCTATAGAGCAGCCCCACTATACACTCCTCCACACCCACAGGGCCCCCACAAACCCCACATCTCCAAGCCACACCCACAAACTCCTTGCCCACATACCTGGCCCTGTGGGTCAGAAGTGAGGGGACTTGGGTGAGGGGCAGGCTGTGGGTTGAGAGTGAGGGGCAAGGACAGCGGCTGGGCACTGGCATATCAGTGCTTCTCAGCATTGCACATTCTGGTTAGTGAAGGGGGTAGAGACGGATCTGATTTTTCTCTGACATAAAAGCCAAAAGTCATTTCAAACTATAGATATTTAATGTATTTTATTATGCACTGGTAGGCATCCAGATTGCTTTAAAATTGTAAATATATCAATAAAACATTACCCAACTGATTTGATTTCTCTCTCTATATATATGTCTAGTGGTCTTTTCTTTTACTTGTGGAAGAACATGGATTTGGGGGTATTTTAAAGAGTGATTTTGGGATTTTTTTATCAGGGATTTTGCAGTTTTAAAATAGGGAACACCAGAATTTCTTTTAGTGAGGCAAGTGGCAGGACCCAGGCAGAGGAGCCTACTCAGAGTTGGCACCCTGGATCCAGCTGGAGGCAACTGACTACTTGGGACCAGAAGGACATGCTTTGGCAGTTCAGAGCAGGCCACCACACTGAGAACATCTTCCAGACCATAGCAGCCCAGATGGCCGGGCAGTGGCACACATGGCAATAGTGTTGCACAAAGGCCAACTGTGCTGCCACAGCCCACTAGCAGCTGACCCAGAGGTGCAGGTGCCTCTATTGGCCATGCAGTCCCCATCTGGGTCTGGCAGGCATGCAACTTTGGGGCCACATGTTGTCGCAGGTGGCAGCAGGTCACAGCCAGGCAGCAGACCCCACTGCCAGACTGCTGCAGTGGATAGAGGGTGCAGGGAGCTCTCAGGGCTGCTTCAGCACTCCAGCTGGCACAAGGGGTAATGTCCCCAGGTACCAATTAGCTGGGCCCTAGAAGTTCCTGAGAGTGAGTGGCCCTGAGCTACTAACCAGGGCAGCTTTTTATTCTTCCAGGGCCAGCACAGGGCAGGTTTTTATACTGCTGGGTTTTTAAGCTGCCTTTAGCTTAGGTTTTTAAAGATGCCTCTAGCTTCCCCTGGCTGCAGATCCAGGAAGAGCCAGGCAAGGTTATTTTGCCCCAAGTGGCACAATTTGCCCCACATCAAAATGCATGTTCGGGCCTACGTGCTGAGGCAAAAAGTTCCGGCTCAAATTAGCACTGCTTCTATTTGAGCTGCTGCAAGTGCACGTGCCTGTATGTGTGGACATGCCCTGTGACAGCATGTGCCCCCTTGGATTAGCAGCCCCATGGCTGTGCGCCTGCCAGACCCAGATGGGGTGCTCCTGCTTTGCCATCTGGGCAGCTATTGCCCAGAATATGTGTTCCCTGTTGTGACCTGCTTTGAACTATCCAAGCGTGTCCTTTTGGCCCCAAATGACCAAGAGGTCAGCCACCTCATCTGCCCTCCAGCTGGGTCCCCAGTGCTGACCATGGACAGGCTCGTCTGCCTGGGTCTTGCCACTTGTCTCACCAGAAGAGATCCTGGTGTTCCCTGTTTAAAAACTTGCAAATTCTCTGATAAGAAACCCACATTCTGTCATTAAAATACCCAAAATAGTCTTCTTTTGCTATTAAAATGAAAGGCCACTATATATAGAGAGATCAGTTGGGCAATGTTTTATTGATATTTTACAAGTTTAAAGCAATCTGCCAGTGCCTCTATCATCATAATAAAATTAATTCTAAATATCTATACATTTTGGCATTTACTTTTGGCTTTTTTGTCATAGAAAAACCAGAACTGTCCCTACCACCTTCACTCACCAGGATGTGCAGCACTGAGCAGCACTCATATGCCAGTGCCCCACCCCTGCCCTTGCCCCTCACTCTCAACCCACAGCCTGTCCCCTCACCTCTGACCCACGAGACCAGGTATGTGGGTGAAGCGTTTGTGGGGGTGATTTGGAGGTGTGGGTGGATTGTAGGGGGACTGTGGGTATAAGGGGGCATGTGGGTGGAGTGCAGCCCCCCCCCACAGCTCAGGGATGGCCCCCCCACAAGGGCCACAGCTCCCCTTCCCAGGGGGGCTCACCCCTGAAACAGCAGCAGCTGTTGGGGCAGTTGGGGCCCTCCTGGCACAGCCCCTCTGTGCAGTGTGGGGCAGTGTGGTGCAACCCGGGCTGCCTGGCATCTGGTGCTACCTGTGCCACATTGTGAGGGCCTGGTCTGGCATGGTGCAGCATGGCATGACATGGGGCCATTCACCTATGGGCATCTCTGGGCTGCTCAGGCTGTCACCCAGAGGCCAGCACTGCTTGTGGGGACCACAAGTCATGCTGGGCCAGGTCGTGCATGGAACTAGACAAGCCTAACAGCATGTGGGGCCCATCCATGCAGGACCCAGCCTGGCATGACACACAGTCCACACAAGCAGTGCTGGCCCCTGGGTGACAGCCCAAGTGGCTCAGAGATGCCCAAAGGAGCACGGCCCAGTGCCACGCTGGGTCAGGCCCACACAATGTGGCGCAGGTAGTGCTGGGTGCCAGGTGGCTGGGGCCGTGCCGTGCAGCCCTGTGCCACATGGGGGGCTGTGCCATGAGGGCCCTGAGTGCCTTGATGGCCACTGCTGCTATGTCGGGTGGGGGGAGCTGTGGGCCTTGCAGGGGGCAGGTAGGGGACCCACCTATCCCAAGCAGCCCTCCCCCCACAGCCCCATTTCCCCTGAGTGCCCCACACCCACACAGTCCCAACTTCAGTCCTCCCACCCCCAGTCCCTACTTACCTTACTGGGTCTAGGTCGCTGCAGCCTGCACTGCTCCTTGCCCTGCATGTGATGCAGCAGTGGGGCAAGAGGCATCCATAGAGGTGCTCTGACCAGCTACCATAGCATCTCCTTGGGGGACTGAGACGGGCTTTTTTTCTTTGGTTTTTTTTTTGATAACTGCTTTTAGACGCAGCAAGAGAAACGTGTGGGCTCATCTGGATGTGCCCTATGATTTTAAAGATCTGTTGAATGAATCTAGAAGAACAATTTTAGTATGTTAAGTGTATCTTTATTGCCTGCTTCTATTACAGGACATGTTTATGTGCCTTAATTCTATATGATTTATGTTAACATGCTTGGATTTGAGTTTTAACCTGAATTTCCTTGATTTTTAATATTTATTTCGGGAATACTTACTCCATACTGATACATATCATCAACTTTAACTCCATCTTAAACTACTTAACATTTTATTATTAAATAAGTAAGATTAATAAACTGATTATATGACAATATAATCTTTTCTATTCCAGCATTGTGAAAGAGATGGATATATAGCATTCTTTACCCTTGTCTTTAACAGAAAAACCATGTCCACTTCTCAGGGTATGCTGCCAGAGACTAGCAAGTGTACAGGTGTAGAGGGACCCTTGACTAGGTTCCTTTGGCTAAGTTGGCAGCTTCCCCTTGGGATTCTGGTGCTTGTAAGGCATGCTAAATGATCCCATGAAATAGCAGGATATTTGTACTGTGCTTGGGTTCTGAGTCAGTAAGATCTGCTAGAATATGGAAGGGACATACATACTTACACCCTCACAGAGCCAGCCTGTTTTTTCCCATGTTCATGCACAGTATAGGCAATTAAATGTATACATTACAAATATGTGACACTAATTGCACCATATATCTCCCCAGGTGAAATGATCTGAAAGGGAAACATTTGTTCCAGCCTAGAAAAGGGCAGTTTTGAGATGGGTGAATCCCACTGTTGCTCACCATCAGTAACAGCAGTATTCAAGCAGATCTCCTCTGTCACGCTGGTTCAGTTTTGATCTCCAGCTCATGTTCATGGCACTCATACAGTTCTACACATCCCCAGCAGGGCTGTGCTTTCAACCAGCTTCAGATAAACATAATGCAGACGTAATCTTATTAAAAACAAATCGACAGGTTATTACAGCAGCCAACTGCATTTGCTTTAAACCAAAGAAGTGAGGGGGGAGTGAGGTCGAGATCAAGAGCACCATACAGATGCATAATTTCATTGTAAAATAAATACTAGAGTGGAGACTTTCATTTGCTTCTTCATAGAGAGATGACAGCTAGAAGAATAAGGATAAGTGAGCTGCAGTGGATATGAAGAGAGGAGAAAGGGAAGGCAAACATAACTAAAACTGACTAGAAGGCAGGGCAGGGTAGCACATTAGGGTGCCTATACACAAGTGTGGAGGCTGCTCTGATGCTCTGTAATTACAGCACATCAGAGCAGACTCAATTAATTGAGTTGCCCAGGCCGGGAGCAGGACAAGGCCGTGGGCAGCTCATCCGGGGGGCAGTGAGGTGGGGGGGAAGGGGTCTAGTTCCCCACCACTGCATGTGCTCCAGGGGGGGGTGGAGGGTATGTGCCCCCCAGATTTGTGTGTGGAGTGGGCATGGGCTGCCTGCTGCACGATCAAGTGCCCTACTTCTGGAGCCTCTGCAGCCCAGTGGATGGGACCCAGCATGGCAGGGCAGAGCAGGGGTGGGGAAGGTTGGTGCCACTGGCAATGTGTAGGTGGTGCATGCGGGTGCGTGTGTACCCTGAGACTGGCGGTGCACCCCCTGTGAAAAGTGCCACCGACGCTGCCAATAGCACTTGCAGGTGGTCACTGCTCACCACCCGCTCCTCCCCACCACTGACACTGCCATCTGTAGCATCTTTGGGCAATTCCTGATTCCCACTGGTCAGTGCTGCTGGTGGTATCTGTGGGTGGTCACCAACCACTGGTCAGTGCTCGCCACCTCCCCCCCACCCCGCCACTGACACTGCCGCGGCCGCCTGCAGGAGCTCCCCACTCACTGCCTCCACGTTCCCGCTGCCGCTGCCTGACTCTGGTGGCATGTGTCATTCATAGTTGGTGCTACTATCATGAGCCCCATGCTGCCATGGTGAGGCACTCTCTGTCCACCCAGTAGCAGTGGGGGTAGCGGTGCAGAGTTGTGTGCATGCACACTCAATTAATTGAGTCTGCTGGAGTGCCAATTACCAGGGACCTGGGTTTTCCATTTGCCATGGAAAAACATGGTAAGACCCGGATTTTCTAATTTTAAGGAGAAAAACCAAAATTTTCTCTTTTAAAGGAGAAAAATGCAAGAAATAGTGGGTTTCCCCTGCCAGGCTGGCAGAGTTGCAGCCTGCAAGGGGCCGGGGAGAGTGGGAGCAGGGCAGTTAGGCAGGGGTGCCATGTGCATGTGATCATGCACACATGCAAGTGGCCACCAGGCAGTCTGGAGAGCAGCTCCCTTCAGGTAAGTTGGCAGGGTGTAATGAGGCACCCATATTGAGAGAGGGACAGAGTAAATTGGACAGATAAATTATGGTTTTATCAGAGAATCTGCAATTTTTAAACAGCAAAAAACAGGATTCTTGGTAATTACTGTGCTTCAACCAACCTCTGAATCTTGCGTATCAATGACTTCAAAATGGTGGCGGGAGCACTTGCATAACAGCTCGTCAAACAAGCTTTAGTTCAAGCACCCCGCCGCCAGTTTGAAGAGTGAGGACGCTGATACATGGGCTGTCCTTTCCCACCTCTGGAGCACATGTAAAAGTGCCCTTAGAGACTAACTGGTTCAGAGTGGCATAAACTTTAGTCGGCAAAAGCTTACTTTGTCAGATGCTCTGTAAGTCCATTCATAGCATCTGACAGAGTAACTCTTATACCTTCCTGAACCAATTTGTCTCTGCCTTGCCTTGCCTTTTGCCTGACTTCAGACTAACATGACTGACTATCCCTCCTAAAACCAACTAATGGCTACAGACTGGTACAGGGACTGCAAGCATGAGACCATACTGGTTTGCATTTTCTGCGTAAGGATCTGAAAAGTCCTTGACAAACACCAATGAAATGAACTGGCCAACAAACCTGTGAGATAGGAAAGATTTATAAAGTCCCTACTTTATAGATGGAAAAATAAGGTGCCAAGCTAACTAGTTAAAGGTCATACTGATAGCCCATGGCACAGGTAGGAATAGACCCCTTGGATTAAGACCTGACTTCATTGAAATCAATCAATGTTTGCAATATTAGCAGCACCAAATCACAGTTTTTATTGATGCTTGCCAAAGTTCTGTGAACCAGTTCATTCTGATGGAGCATAAATGTGCAGAGTTCTTTGAACAGTGTGCACTTTAGCCAGCAAAATGGGCCGTTCACCAATTCGAAAAAGCAACACTTTGGCACGATGAAGCCTCAGATTGAAAGTTATAGGCTGATTAGTACAGGAGGATATCCAAAAGGGGGAAAATGGGAAACAGAGAGATCAAATGATTTATCAAAGACAAAACAAAATAAAACAAAAGGTTTGCTTTTAAAATGCAGTTCCTCTGGAGACTACAACATGCTCATAGAGATGTTTGAGGCTTTTTTTGCTCACTGTTAGCAGAGGTTTTCCCCTTCAACAAAAATGAGATTAAAGAAAAAACTTCAGTATTCTGGAAAAAAATGTCCTCCTGTACAGCTAAAAATAGATTATAGAAGAGATAATAGTTGTGTAAATAGTTGTGTTTAAGTGTACAACAGCACTCCCTGCACCAATTTAAATGACCTGGTAATTCGGCACCAACCCAAGCAATCATTCCCTCAGCAGGATTTATGTTTTGTGTTGTCAAAAAGCAGCCAAAGCCTAGGATATAGCTGGATGTTTGGAACTATTTCTTTTTCATTGGAAAAGACCACCAGATTGTCCTTTTTTAAAGGGCAGAATTACCAGTTTCAGTAAGATTTTAGCTAATCCTCCAGGGTCTTATGCTAAATCTTATTTCTCCAGCTGCTTCTGAAGCACTTAACATGCCACCTTGTAAAGGTGTGTACAAGAGATACCCAACATCATTATTATTAAAAACAACCAGTTTAGCAGAGCAGCTCCAATTTTATTCTCTGCTTCTTGCCTTGTAAATAATTAATTAAACAGAGGTTTCTGGAGTTTTAATGGGATTCCCAGAGACACAAGAATAAGGGCTTTTCTTTTTCTTTTTCAGTGGGCAGGCTCAGATTCAAACCAAAAGCCACATGGTAATGTCATATCCTTAAATTATCTGGATAAATGCCGAACAGTACATCTGAGTTTGTAATGCACCTTTCATTGACAACTCGGGAAGACTTTTGATAGACCTAAGTCTTCAAGTTTTATGATTCCACATGCAGCATGACATTTCATATCAAAACTCTAGTTGGCAAAAAAACACATTCTAATCTCAGGAGCTAAGGAGCTGTAGAGGATTTTTGAGTAATTCATTACAGTGGTCATATGACTGAGTTTTACATTCTGTTGCAGTGCAACAAATGGGTAGCCAGTTGTGGTTTCATTCATCAAACTAAGGTTGGGGCCACTGGCAATGTGTAGGTGGTGCATGCGGGTGCGTGTGTACCCTGAGACTGGCGGTGCACCCCCTGTGAAAAGTGCCACCGACGCTGCCAATAGCACTTGCAGGTGGTCACTGCTCACCACCCGCTCCTCCCCACCACTGACACTGCCATCTGTAGCATCTTTGGGCAATTCCTGATTCCCACTGGTCAGTGCTGCTGGTGGTATCTGTGGGTGGTCACCAACCACTGGTCAGTGCTCGCCACCTCCCCCCCACCCCGCCACTGACACTGCCGCGGCCGCCTGCAGGAGCTCCCCACTCACTGCCTCCACGTTCCCGCTGCCGCTGCCTGACTCTGGTGGCATGTGTCATTCATAGTTGGTGCTACTATCATGAGCCCCATGCTGCCATGGTGAGGCACTCTCTGTCCACCCAGTAGCAGTGGGGGTAGCGGTGCAGAGTTGTGTGCATGCACACTCAATTAATTGAGTCTGCTGGAGTGCCAATTACCAGGGACCTGGGTTTTCCATTTGCCATGGAAAAACATGGTAAGACCCGGATTTTCTAATTTTAAGGAGAAAAACCAAAATTTTCTCTTTTAAAGGAGAAAAATGCAAGAAATAGTGGGTTTCCCCTGCCAGGCTGGCAGAGTTGCAGCCTGCAAGGGGCCGGGGAGAGTGGGAGCAGGGCAGTTAGGCAGGGGTGCCATGTGCATGTGATCATGCACACATGCAAGTGGCCACCAGGCAGTCTGGAGAGCAGCTCCCTTCAGGTAAGTTGGCAGGGTGTAATGAGGCACCCATATTGAGAGAGGGACAGAGTAAATTGGACAGATAAATTATGGTTTTATCAGAGAATCTGCAATTTTTAAACAGCAAAAAACAGGATTCTTGGTAATTACTGTGCTTCAACCAACCTCTGAATCTTGCGTATCAATGACTTCAAAATGGTGGCGGGAGCACTTGCATAACAGCTCGTCAAACAAGCTTTAGTTCAAGCACCCCGCCGCCAGTTTGAAGAGTGAGGACGCTGATACATGGGCTGTCCTTTCCCACCTCTGGAGCACATGTAAAAGTGCCCTTAGAGACTAACTGGTTCAGAGTGGCATAAACTTTAGTCGGCAAAAGCTTACTTTGTCAGATGCTCTGTAAGTCCATTCATAGCATCTGACAGAGTAACTCTTATACCTTCCTGAACCAATTTGTCTCTGCCTTGCCTTGCCTTTTGCCTGACTTCAGACTAACATGACTGACTATCCCTCCTAAAACCAACTAATGGCTACAGACTGGTACAGGGACTGCAAGCATGAGACCATACTGGTTTGCATTTTCTGCGTAAGGATCTGAAAAGTCCTTGACAAACACCAATGAAATGAACTGGCCAACAAACCTGTGAGATAGGAAAGATTTATAAAGTCCCTACTTTATAGATGGAAAAATAAGGTGCCAAGCTAACTAGTTAAAGGTCATACTGATAGCCCATGGCACAGGTAGGAATAGACCCCTTGGATTAAGACCTGACTTCATTGAAATCAATCAATGTTTGCAATATTAGCAGCACCAAATCACAGTTTTTATTGATGCTTGCCAAAGTTCTGTGAACCAGTTCATTCTGATGGAGCATAAATGTGCAGAGTTCTTTGAACAGTGTGCACTTTAGCCAGCAAAATGGGCCGTTCACCAATTCGAAAAAGCAACACTTTGGCACGATGAAGCCTCAGATTGAAAGTTATAGGCTGATTAGTACAGGAGGATATCCAAAAGGGGGAAAATGGGAAACAGAGAGATCAAATGATTTATCAAAGACAAAACAAAATAAAACAAAAGGTTTGCTTTTAAAATGCAGTTCCTCTGGAGACTACAACATGCTCATAGAGATGTTTGAGGCTTTTTTTGCTCACTGTTAGCAGAGGTTTTCCCCTTCAACAAAAATGAGATTAAAGAAAAAACTTCAGTATTCTGGAAAAAAATGTCCTCCTGTACAGCTAAAAATAGATTATAGAAGAGATAATAGTTGTGTAAATAGTTGTGTTTAAGTGTACAACAGCACTCCCTGCACCAATTTAAATGACCTGGTAATTCGGCACCAACCCAAGCAATCATTCCCTCAGCAGGATTTATGTTTTGTGTTGTCAAAAAGCAGCCAAAGCCTAGGATATAGCTGGATGTTTGGAACTATTTCTTTTTCATTGGAAAAGACCACCAGATTGTCCTTTTTTAAAGGGCAGAATTACCAGTTTCAGTAAGATTTTAGCTAATCCTCCAGGGTCTTATGCTAAATCTTATTTCTCCAGCTGCTTCTGAAGCACTTAACATGCCACCTTGTAAAGGTGTGTACAAGAGATACCCAACATCATTATTATTAAAAACAACCAGTTTAGCAGAGCAGCTCCAATTTTATTCTCTGCTTCTTGCCTTGTAAATAATTAATTAAACAGAGGTTTCTGGAGTTTTAATGGGATTCCCAGAGACACAAGAATAAGGGCTTTTCTTTTTCTTTTTCAGTGGGCAGGCTCAGATTCAAACCAAAAGCCACATGGTAATGTCATATCCTTAAATTATCTGGATAAATGCCGAACAGTACATCTGAGTTTGTAATGCACCTTTCATTGACAACTCGGGAAGACTTTTGATAGACCTAAGTCTTCAAGTTTTATGATTCCACATGCAGCATGACATTTCATATCAAAACTCTAGTTGGCAAAAAAACACATTCTAATCTCAGGAGCTAAGGAGCTGTAGAGGATTTTTGAGTAATTCATTACAGTGGTCATATGACTGAGTTTTACATTCTGTTGCAGTGCAACAAATGGGTAGCCAGTTGTGGTTTCATTCATCAAACTTCTCCTCACTCATAATCAAATAGCTGGTGTGCTACTAGAATAGTTCTTATAGACTCTAAGGTCAAAAGGGACCTATGTGATGATCTCTTTTGATCTATGCACTGAGAGGTCTTGTTGAAGCAATAATCTATGGTGAGTTCTTTTTTGATGTACTGCTTTCCCAAGATAGTCTCCAGTTCTGACAACTGTGGAGTATATACATTCTTCCCATCTTTATTACTTACACTTGGTTGTTAAAGTACATTTTGTTGAATTACAAGCATTTAATCAGACAATTCAAACTTGTTACAATAAGCAGTCCTTCTTGTTATGTGCTACTTCCCTAATCCTTTTGTTATCTGCAACCTTTTCTAGTGAAGATTTGATATTATTATCACATTGATCATTGATAAAAATACTGACAAGTATTGGATGAGAAACCAATGCCTTAGTTCCCCTGCTAATAACAGTTTCTCACTCACTCATCTGTGGTTCCTTGTAATGTTTAATATTTTTCCATCAAAATGTCCTATGGTACTTACCATATTTCACAGTGGATAAGTAGAGTTTTTAAGGCCAATTTTTAACTCTTAAAATTCAGCCTCAATATATATATTGTATCAAGGCCTGTGGGCCTTGCCATCACTATGGAGATGTCTCTTGTCCAGGCTTTGAGCTCGGCCAGGTGCCAGGCATGGCACTCGGCTGGCAAGGCCCCATCCCCTGTGAGTGCACTACGAAGACGCAGCTTGGCTGGGCACTGAGCCCATCCCCATTCCCTGTGAGTGGCACTGCCTGGGTCATGCCAGCCAAGCACCAAGCCCATCCCCATCCCCTGTGAGCTGTGCCAGGCTCGGCACTCAGCTGGTATGGCCCAGGCAGTCTCGCTCACAGGGGGCAGGGATAGGCTTAGCACACAGCCAAGCAAAGTCTCCATAGTGCACTTGCAGGGGATGGGACCACGCCAGCCAAGCACTGAGCCTGGCACTGCTCGCAGAATCAGGGCGAGGCTTGGCACTTGGCTGGCACAGCCTATGCAGTGCTTCTTGTGGGGAAATGTGCCGGGCTTGGTGTTTGGCTGGCATGGCCTCATCCCCTGCATGTGGTGTTGCCTGGGCCACACTAGCTGTGTGCTGAGCCCAGCCCCATCCCCTGCAAGTGGTGCTGCAGCACATGTCAACCCCCTGGGGACCTGGCCCACAGTGAGGGTACACAGGGGCTGGTAGAATTCAACCCCATATTTCTTATTCCAAAAGATTGGTCAGCTTATACACCAGATCTATGGAGTTCCTAATTTTTTGGATCAGAAAAATGGGGTCAACTTATATACTGTGTTGACTTGTACACTGTGAAACATGGTAATTAAATCAGTTACTGAAATCCAAGGCCACACCCCCATAAGCAGGAGTGTGTGGTTGCCATGGGAGAAAAAGCAGCACAAATTTATGCTGCTGCTTTTTTGCCCTGGCGCACAGCCCTGGGTTAGTGTAGGG
>NW_005841898.1:2483418-2495317 GCF_000455745.1 Alligator sinensis | reverse complement strand
GGGGGTGGGCGGGCCCCGTGGGCTGCCCCAAGAAGCCTTACCTGTGGTCCTGGGGGCCTCCCAGGGCTCCAGTGGCAATGATCTTGGTGCACAGAGCCTAACCAGCAGCTGGTACATGGCTCTGCAAATATGCAGTGTGGAGAACCAAATCACATATGCGGGGTGTGCTTTCAGAAAAACCTAATTCCTTCCTTGCTCAGTGTTGTATTGCCCTGATACTGGGTCATGCAAGCAGCAGATCACTATTTCTTCTTACAGTTCTCTCTCCTGATGTCTAATCCTTATGTGTATGCAGAGAGGAAGGAGTACTAGGTGCACAGACCTTATTCATAGCCCTTCCCTGAAGTTGAGATGTGGAGAACATGGCTAAGGCAAAATGGGTGGGGAAATAAATTTTCTATATGTCCCTGTGAAGCTACATATCAAGTAACAAAAGCTAGTGTCTGTGGGCCTGATTCTGATCTGAGATAGTTTTTGTTACAGTAACAGTATTTGGATCTTAGGGAGCATTGGATTTGCAGCTGAATAAAAAGGGTAGCCTAGCAAGCTGCTAACCACAAGGCAGAATGGTATGTTAAAAGTAACATTGCAAGACGCTTAGGCAAGCATTTTCCTAACCATATAGTAGTATTGTAAGATATGTAGCTCATTGTGTAAAAGAAACAGGATGCAAACCACCAGCTATCTTTAGAAGATAAAGCAGATTTTGCTTATGAATGTTTATGCTAAGTAGCCATCTTAACTGTGTCAGCCATTTTCAAGTGAGTCAGTGTAAGTCTGTGCGCTGTGAATGAGGTCTTAGGAATGTGGAGATGGTACAATGTGGGACTGAAAAACAGACTGGAATGTGAAAGACAACATGTAACTGGTAACAGAATCCAAGATAAACGTATGTGAAAAGGTGAATGGTGATTGGTAAAGAAGCCTCCAGAAGCTTCCAGGCTTTCCTCGAAATCTGCCCAAGTGAGCAAAAGAAGCAAGGGTCAGGGTCTTAGGTTTGTGTTCATAGCAAAAAGACATGTAAATAAGTGAAATGCATAGGCAATTCCATGCTAATGAAACAAACAGCAAACAGAGGTGGAGTTTAAGATGGGAAGGAATAAGGGTGGAACAATGAGGGACATAGGTGGGGTAAATGTTAATGAGCATAACCCAAGGTGTATAAATATGGAAAAAACTAATGTTCGTTGCTGCTCCCCAGTTTGTTGGAGCTCGCCCGAAGCTGTCTCCATTTTGAATAAAGCTGTTGACGAGCAACGTGTGCAGGTGATGTGTGCATTGATCTGTTGTCTCCCTAGTCATTGGGCATCTCATGGAGTTGAGGTCTAACAGTTTTTAACTTATGTAACTAAACTGACTTCAATGGAATCATGGGTGGATCCTGAAGAAATGGAGGTGTGAAGGAGATGGGGGTTCAGCCTCACCGCCTTTGACTGTGCAGCAAAGAGAACTCATTGCACATATACCATACAGCCAAAGGGGGTGTGGCTTCAGCTCCTTGCTCTGATTGTGGAATGCGTTATTCAATCTTTGCAGATTAGTCTAAACTGCATAGATTGAACCAATAAGCAAGTGAACAACATTCACTTTTGATTCCAGAAATGCAGCCACATGCCTGCAGTGGCCTAGGCCAGAACCCAGGGGATGCTAGCGCATGCCTTCCTGCCCAGATGGAGCAGACATCTTGGCAAAGGCTAGCCCATCCACCCTGTGGGGGAGAGTTTGTGGGGGAGGTGCACAGGACTTCTGGGTGGACAGTGAGTTAACTTGCATTTGGAGGTGATCTGGGACAGAAGTTCAATAAAGTGATTTATCCTTAATCAGTTAAGTTTGATACTACACCCATCCAGGTTTATCTTAAACCAGTTTTGGCCATGTTGAAAGTGATTTATGTGCACTGAACTTCTGTTGTATTATGGATTTAAACCAGTTTCTGATCACTTATACCGGTTTACTTATAACTTCTGTCCCTAGTCTATGAGCTCACCAGCTGGTGTTCAAGGGGTGTGTTTTGAGTGCCTATTTTCAAGCAGCTTTACAGCCTGCTGCTCTTTGCTCTTCCCCTCCATTCCTCCCACACATTCAGCACAGGAAAGGAGGACAGGAGATGAGCTTCTGGAGCTGAGTCATAGCTGAGTTAGAGTCTCAGGGGATGAGTATTGCTGCTGGCCACTCCTTCCCTTCTTTCTCCCACAGCTGAATTTAGTAGGGAGGACAGGAAAGAGGGAACAGCAGCAGGCTATGAAGCTGCTTGAAAGCAGGGACCCACACCAACCAGCCAGTTAGGTCATAGAGCTATCAGCACATGCAAAGTTCCCAGCTAAAGCTCCACTGACATACTGGTGAGCTCTGACAGCTTACTACATGTGTAGTATACAGCCAAATAGGTGTGCATGACCATGCCACTGCACCCCCTCTGGATCCACCCCTTAAGGCCACTTGCAAGCCAGGTCTCACTGCTTTGTGCTGCTCCAACTCCCTGCCCTATCACCCTGCATTTCCAGGAAGCCCATTATAATTTTCCGTGGTCAGCCTGGATTGGCCTTTTAAATCCAGGACTGTCCCAGCTAAACTGAGACATGATCACTCTAGTTAGATACTACCTTCTCAGAAGGTAAAGGGATTTGCAACTTGGCATTTTTATTCAGTTTTAGACAGTTCCAAATAGCTTCATTTTAAAAAAATTGTCAGTGATCTTCCACCAGGCTTTATATGAAGTTCACTGATGTTGATAGAAATAAACCAATTGATTTCAGTGATCAGACCCATTCATTTTATTAAAGTCAGAAGTGGCTTTTTGAATGATCTGTTATAGCTTTCTGTATAACAGGCCCAAGGTTCCACCAAGAAATTTCTACATCAAGGCCAATAACTTGTAATTAGATTATAACCTTTCCTTTAGAAATCATCCAGTGTTGAATGGAAGAATCCATGTGAAGGAAGAGTTTATCAGATCAGTTGTTAATCTGTTCCCTGGTTAGTTACCGTCTCTATTAACAATGTACATCTGATTTTCTATTCAAACTATGCTGACTTCAACTTCCAGAGATTGGCTTTTGTTACAATTTTATCTGTTAGATTACAGAGTTCTCCATGATCTCATCTCTACTCCCTGTACATAGTAACTATAGAACATGATTTAGTCATATTTTAAACTTCTCTTAGATAAATGATACAGAATGAGCTACTACAATCCTATTTTATGATATACTTTTTTAGTCCATGAGCCATTTTTGTAGCTTTTCTCTGAAGCTGTCTCATTACACAGTTGGCACGTCTACACAAGACACTACATCACCACAGGAATGAGCTATGGTGATGTAGCCTGTTGCTATGGCGAGGTAGCATTGGTGGGCACAAACCATGATTCCGATGCTATGTTGCTGTAGTGATGAGCTAGTCGCTATGGCAATGTAGCGTCTAAAAATAACCATGTGCCACAAGGACTGTGCAGTACCGGCAGTTACTTGCTGAAGCAAGAACTAAATGACTGCACAGTACCAAATGTACAGTCAGGGGCATGTGTAGACATTCCCAGTATGATGCAAACGAAAGGGGGAAATGAATGTTGCTCAGGAGCATAACCAAAATGAAGAAAAATTAAACATATATACTATGCGCACGCGCGCACACACACACACACACACACACACAAATATTCATCCAAAAGTTTAAACTAGCATAGGGGTCAAAGATTTAGCTTGTGTAGGTACTCACAGGGCTCCTACAGGGGTAGGAACTTTGGGGTTGGACAAGTAGGGGTTGGGCCCACCACCAGATTCCCAGCTAAGGACACATGTTGGGGGTGTGTGTTGGTGGTGGTGCAGGGAGCAGGGAGCAAGTGGCAGCTATACTAAGCCCTATGCTGCCTCTACCACCAATTGTCCTACCCCTCCAGATTCTGGCTATAGCCTATGAGGATTCCCATTATATGGATCTGCCCCTGGGGCCTGGGTAAGTTGACACCTCTGGTTTAAACAAGCGGAAACAATGGAGGTGAATGGTATGTCTGAAAATAAGAGAGGAAAGCATGAGGAAGAAAGGAGGGGGGTAACAAAAAGAAACAATTATGAGGGCAATACTAAAAGATATCTGTTGAAAAAAACCCACATTTTATACCTTGATTAATATGGGACGAGATGGATTGAGTTCCAGGGCCCAAGAAAGAAAAAAATCTATCACAAAAATGTGCAGTTAGCTTCTGGTCTAACACATGATGCTGGATTCACAAAATGGTGGCTAGAGGAGCAAATATTAAATTGGCTGCAGCACAAGGAGCCAGTGTCCCTGTTAATGAATTAAAAATGCAACTGCACCAACATAAACTCATTTACAGTCACCTCCTGAAGAATCAATAATCAGGATTTCAATCTGTTCAGATGAGCCATAGATAAGAAAGAAAAAAGGAATGAAATATTATAAGAGTAGTAAACAGGGTAGCAAAACCTAAAAATCAGCATAAAGGGAACTTTTGTGGGAGCAAACACATTTGTCTGCTTACACTCTGAGGAGACCTGAATTTGTTTGCATGGTATCACAATTTTTCTGTATATGACTGGTCTAAAAAAAGGCACCAAACTGCTTTATGATTAGTCGTAGAACAATGCACAGGGAGTAAATAAGCTGAAATAACATGAGCTCATGCTTCCAAAAATGATCTGTGAATGATATCTAGGAGATTGGCATTAGAAATGAGGGTTGGTGACAGTTTTTTTGGAAGTAAAAGGCTGAAAGTTGGATGTTCAACTTCTCTGTTGAGCTTATTATAAAACACAGATAACCGGTGAATCAAAATAAAGATCTTTCAGTAAGAGACGGACTGACCTTCCCACCACTGAAGGAAATACCACATAGCTTCCAGAGAATCAATAGAAATAGAAGAACAAGTGCCGCCTCCTCCTTCTCTTGAGGCAGGAACAACGATTCTTCTTGTGCCTGATACCAACTGTGCTTGGACTAAAATCAAGGTTATAAAATAATAACAGGAGCAAATATTATAAATTGTTCCTCCTCCCTCCCACCCGCGTATAAATTTAAAGCAAACAATAATAAAACAAACTGGCAGCTGGCGTTTTCAGCTGCCAGCTCCAAAGACCTCATAAAATAAAACTTTTCTCCATATATTTTTCTCTCCCTAGTAGTTATTTTTTGCTTTGTTTATTATTTAGGTACATTTTCTAGTAAGTGGACCATTTAAAAGTGAAACACTGTGGTGAACCAAGCTGAGCAGCAAACACAACTTGCCTAGAGCAACAAACAGATTAACAGATTTTTAATTTTACTAGTTCTCATCTGTATAGTGTCTATCTGTGATGGATGAAGTGGCAAAAAAGAAGGAGAAGAAGAAGCAGAAGCAAGAAAGAACAGGGAGATCAGGGGGGGAAAGCCCTAAACTCAGGATGCTAAAGAAATTAGTCAGAATTGTCATTATTGTCTTCCTGGATTACAGTAGCACCCATAGGCTAAATTTAGAGCAGGTCTCCTGTGTGCTAAGCACTGTGCGAATCCTTCATAACATGTGAAGCATATCGTGATGATAGTCAAGTCTAAAGAAACAAGGCAGACAAAGGGGTGGGGAAAAGGAGGTATTATCATTCATAATTTACAGACAGGGAACAGATTGATTAGGGAATGATTTTCCAAAGGCACAAATAGCAATTAGGCATCTAATTGTTTCTTGTGACTGAAAATTTCTCTCTAAGTGACTTTTCTCAGTGCAACACAGGGAGTTTGGACTACAACTCCTGAGTCCCAGGAGCTTGGCTTAGTCTTGAAGCCCTCTTCCTTTCCTTGCGCTACTATGCCAGATATTGCATCACTGTCATCATCATCACTTTTCTCTTGTGCCATCTCTTTTACATCACTGAAATTGCCAAAGCAAGGAATGGTTTTTCAAGAATGTATTAGGAATGCTGGACTGGAAGAGATCACTTTGTGTCATTGAATCCAGCATGCTATAGAGGTTTAATCCAAAAGTATGTCCACTCTGTCCTCCCATCCTCCAAAACCATTTTTTAAAACTCTCTAGGATCAGCATAGACCGCCCCCACCTCCGCTGCCACAGGATTGAAGCTTTAGTACACATGATGGTGACAGTAGATGGCCATGGATGAAAGCCAGTGATAAAGGCTAAGTACAGACAATCCAAAAGCCCAAGGCTAAATTAGTTCAATCTTCATAGGTTAGTTAAGTTGCATAGATTGAACCAATAAGCAAGTGAACAGACTTTCACTTTTGATTCCAGAAATGAAGCCTCATACCTACAGTGGGCTAGGCCAGAAGCCAGGAGGTACTAAAACATGCCCCCCTGATCAGATAGAACAGACATCTTGGCCCAAGGCAAGCCTACCCACCCGCCCTGTCGGGGGGGGGTGGGGGCGAGGTTTGCAGGGGAGATGCAAAGCATCCTGGGATACTGGGATGCTATGAGTTAACTTGAATCTGGAAGGGATTTGGGACAGAAGTTCAATAAACTGATTTAATTTAAATCAGTTAAGTCTGATACTATGTCCGTCCAGGTTGATCTTAAACCAGTTTCAGCCATTTTGAAAGTGGTTTATGTGCACTGAATTCTGTTATATTACAAATTTGAACTGGATTCTGATTACTTATACCAGTTTGTGTGTAATTTCTGTCCCTAGCCAGACAGAACATCTCTGAAAAAAATGGTGGTCTGATTTTATTATGTGCATTAAACTATTTCATATTTTTTCTGCTTAAAACTAATACTCAAGTGCTGATGGCTGCTGTAAACAATGCCCTTTCCTAAAATTCTTCCATCCTTCACTTGTCATATTTTTGTCAGTCATCCTACACCCTCTGTCATGCTTTTCTTAAAGAATAGCTTCTCTGATTGAGACTCAGGAAAATAACCAAGCTCATTTTCTTACTCTATTGCTTACGCAGGACTCTATTACCACTATATATACTCTGCTTGGTGTTGCTTCCTGGCATTTTCTTTAGACAAGGTTTGGAAACCCAACACTTCAGCTTCTTTCTCCATCCTGGTTGTAAATAATAGTAAATAAAACCTATGGCAACTTTCTTCTTTGGGTCTCCATTTTTGTGAAAGGCTTGATGAAAAGCAGCTCAGCCAGAAGTACTCTGGCACAGCATTTTGGAGACTCAAGAAGATAAAGGCTGTCCTTTCTGCAAAGGTTGTAAATCTCATGGTGCAGTAAGCATAATATAAGACTTGGGCCTAAACTCTTGCCAAAGGGATTCTCAGGTTCAAATTCTTAACAATCAGTCCTCAAAAGTAAGGATGTCTGTGGATTAGAATTGTTGCTGTGCCAATCACCCCACAATGTTTTACTATATACAGCATTCAACATGCACATATGTGGACACCATATGTTGTGAAGAGGATGAGATTATCAAATTTTCCCACATATAGTAAGTATTTGTCATGACTGTGTTTCATTTTAATTGTCTTGTGTTGCCTACTGTTATGTTTTAAAGGATTTGTTATTTCTTCAGACATTGCCTGTTTAACATAAAATCTTGCTGTAGCGCCCAACAGTAGCTCAGCATTGCATCAAATTGATTTGATGAGATGCATTCATATTAGGATAAATTGGAAAAGTGAAAATAGTTTTAAAATGAGTGTAAGAAAGCAACTTCAACCTGAAAAAGTTTTCAGAGATGCTAAGTAAATACCTGCCATGATATGTGACCACAATATTCCCATACCTTCAGAAACATTCATTACCTTGAGTGACTGCAGTAAGCAAAACCCTTCTAAAGATCAGCATCCATCCAATGGATAAAACCTACTCTTCTATGTCTTCTTTGCTCTGTTGCCACCACTTGTACCCCATGTCTCTTAGGATAATATCAGCAGTGTAGGAATAATTTTCAAGTAGCACAAAGATTTTGGGCAACAGTCTACATTAAACATTATACTTGTAAGCAGAGCCCAAGCATCATTTCTTTAGGCCCAGTACAAACATGGAAGGTGGGCCCCCTCCCACACACACACCATCCCATATACTTAAAATCTCATGAATCATGAAATAAAAATTTCTATTTTAATTCTGAAATTACATTCTACATTGTTGACTATTTTATAACTTTTTGGTTGTTGGTCCTAATAATGGTATTATCAAGTTGATGTTTTGATTTGTTTGTTCTAATGGACCAACATGGCTGCAAACATTTTATAAATAGACCAATTCACTTTAAAGCTTTATTTTTCTGGACTTTTTCACTGCAAACTCATGAATTATCTCCCCAAAGACAATTCCTCTTGCAAGTTCACACTCGATAGACAAAATAGAAAGGTGGCTTAACCGTTCTTGTCCCATAATAGAATGCCTGCAGTTTTTGATGAGTGCTAGCTTGCTAAAACTTCTTTCAGCTTCTGCTACAGTCACTGGCAGTATGCAAAAGATCTGCATGGCTATGCACACTTCACTGAAAAGTAGTTGCAGTTGTTTTTGTAAACCTCATTTAATAAGATAAGTAGGGGTAGTTCATACTCTTTTCCAAAAGTAGATTTGAAGATTTGTCATCATGAAATCTTTTACTCTTCTTGCCTCTCTTCTTTGGTAATTGTGACGAAGTTGCCATGTCTTCTACTACAATACATGCGTCCTGTAGAATTTTGGGCCACTGATCTCTAAGTTGTTTTACTTCTTCAATAATATCAGCAATGAGAGCTGCCTCTGATTCAAGAGAGATTCCCCTGGCTTGTAAAATCTTGTTTCTGTCATCAATACTTGAAAGAACCTTGTACCAGAAGCTAGCTAACAAAAGACATGAAAATGAGCTGAAGTACCTTTTCAGTGCTTCCAGCTGTGATTGAGCTTTGTGTGTCAAATTTAATTCAAGAGCACATTCCAGTGCTTCCAGAATACCTGGAAGATACTTTGTGAGTGGACGGATAGCATCAGCACGTGCACTCCAGTGTATGTCTGACAGAAAGCAGAGTGAGCAGCGTATCTTATCTGTTATAATCTTCCACCTCACAGTGCTAACACTGAAAAACAAAAAAAGTTGCTGCACACAACCAAAAAATGTTAATGTTTCAGTACATGCTGCAGCAGCATTAACGCCTGCAAGATTTAGTGAATGGAAAGCACAAGGAGAATGCACAGCAAGTTCATTTTTGGACATAACGCAGGCCTGAACACCTTTTATTTTCCCTGACATATTAAAGCCATGATCAAAACCTTGACTTCTACAGTTATCAAGAATGTTATGATGCTCCAAGCTGACAATTAGCATTTCAGCTATCTTTTCTCCATTTTTTAAATCAAAGTTGATAAACTTAAAAAACCTTTTCTTTAATGTTAAATGTATCAGTATCTTTGTTGTGAACTACAAATTGGAATATCAACATGTGTTGTTCTTGGTGAGAGACATCAGGAGTAGCATCACATACGATAGAATCATAAATGGCCTTTTCTCTCTCTGCAAGGATGGCCTTCTGCATACTCTTACCACGTCATTCAATAAACTCATTCTGACTCTCCCATGAGAGATAATGAGCCTGTCCTTGCATTGTTTTGCCCTCTGTTCGCTTCTGTTTGACTTTGGCCAAATGGTCACAAGTGATACTGTCATAATGAGCTATTAACTCAAGTGTTCCAATTATCTCTTTGGAACACTAAACCACCTGAAGCAAGATATAAGGTAACATCCAAGGATCTTTCCAATATTTCTTTCCATCTTGCTGCTTCTGTTAATATTTGTTTTTGAACCTCACTGTCCACTCCATGTCCACCTGACAGTGACTGCTGTAATTCCTTCCACTGGCAGTAGCAAGTTTTCTGTTCTATGCTCTTTTCATGTTCAGGAAGTTTATCATATAGCTTTTGCCATTTTTTCACACTTGGTGAATACCCTTCACTTTTTGCCAGCGTACTGGGTTGTTTTTGTCTCCCTTCAGAAAGTAACTGACATGAAAAACAATATAGCGCTTGATTGGTAGGACTCCAAACAAGCTAGTGTCTTGGTAGCTGTTCTACATTGGAAGTCTTACATTTGAGAAGAAATTCAGGAAACTTATGCCCACCGCCATCTTTTGGAATTGACTTGGCTAGCTTCCACATTTCTTCAAAAGTCAGGACACCAGGTAGAACAATTTTTTAATGGACAGAATTTGTTATCAGTTTAGGCCACAAGCCTGGGTCTTTGAAAAAGCATGAATCAGATAGTGTAGTACCACTCTGTCCTTCTTCTGAATGTAATGGTGCTAATGGTGATATTACCTGACTATCTTTTGAAAGCATTAGATTGGAGTCACATGATGCATCTGACAGCTTTTCTTCATCAGTTGCCACAGACATTGTCTCTATATTAAAATCCTTTCCATCTTACTTTTGTTCATCTACTTCCCCAGTTAGTGTATTGCCTGAGTCGGACTGCAGGAAGACCTTGTCTGTTTTGAAAAATAGGAGGATTGATTGGCGTCCTTTAGCTTCTTTTGGATCCCTTTGTTTTACCTCCTCATGTTTCTGGCTGCCTGATTTGTATTTATAGCCAAACATGGTGCCGGTGTGTGTGAAGGAGAGAAAGAAATGTCCTTTCCTTCCAGGTACTAACCCTATCCTTGTTTCAGTTCTTCTCTGTGCAATGTTTAGACCACCAGGCCTAACTCAGTACTCACTTTTGGGCCTGTAAATCCTACCAACAACATTGTGGCTTCCACTGTCCCTGGGATCAATGTCCCTGGTTATATGGTGCTTTGTCCCTCCCCTCTCCATCTATATGCACAAGGGACTCTGGGACTTGGAGTTTTTGAGAGAGCGTGTCACACGGAAGCATAAACCCCTCCGTCTCTCACACTACAAGTCCTAAAGGAACTGCACAAGCACACACTCTCTGTTCTACGAAGGGCCCTGGGCTGGCCAGCAACTCACTAATCAGTATTGCTTGTTCTGCTTCTGATTGGCTCCAGCAAATCTCACAGTGGAAACCCCATATAGGTAGTACATAACTTTCCATATGTATCCTCAAGCATGACCTACAACTTAGCCTTCATTTTTTGCCCTCATGGTAATAGAGTTGCAGTCTGGGCTGGGCCCCCCTGGATCTCTGGGCCCTGGTAAAGTGTACCCCTCCATGCTTAGGCCCTTCATGTAAGTGAGATTGGGAATGATGCCCTCCAATGAGAGTGCTTAGTTTTGCTGTTCTTATCTAGAGAATGTTACCAAAAATGGCCCAGCTGCCAAAAGGACCTCAGCTGTCCAAGTGGAACAGAAGGAAAGGGGTGTACTGGAGAACTTTTACACACAATCTTTAAATATGAAGAATTAGGGCAAAGATGCAGGACATTCAAAGTAGAGGTTCATTTTTTCTTTGCTTTTTCTCTGGCAAATCAAAAGAAATCTACTATAAAAGTATATGTACAAGAAACATTAAATTTTTGGAATCTTCTGATCTGAGTGCTGAATTTCACAGTATGCTGTTGCAGTCTTCTTGGAATATGAAGAAACCATATTGTAAGTATATTCCAACCCTAAGGTCAAAAAGTCACAAGCTGGCATGTTCACCTTTGATCATTTTCCTCTCTTCCCTCTAGGTCTGTTGGCATTTATCTTTGTAAGAGAATCTGGCAACAGAATTTTATCACATTAAAGACACATTTACTCTACCTCAGCAGCTTTGTATTTACTGGGATGTAATAGGAGCATAGGAAAGTAGGTCTGGAAGAAACATCGTGAGATCATCTAATCCAGCTCCCTGCTGAAGGTGGGATCATCCTGGATTAAACCATTCCAATTGAGGGGCACTTGATATCCCTCACTCCTCACCTCAAGTCCCATCACTAAATTTTCCCTTCATAGCACTTGGAGAAGAAAAAGCCAATGCCTACTTCCAAATCTCTTTCATTCAGCCTTTTACCTTTATTTTAAAAGCTTCAGCTGAGAGCCTCAGCCCCAGCATAGTCCTC
>NW_005841898.1:2480975-2483387 GCF_000455745.1 Alligator sinensis | reverse complement strand
CTACAGGCATCAAAATAGCTCTGTCCAAAACTGACAATGCATTTTCTTGTGACTTAGATAATGTCCATATTATGGGTCAGGTTATTTAATACAGCCAGGATAGGATATCTGTTGGGACCCCCCCCCCCTTTTTTTTTTGAAACCCCATGACACATATATAAAATATTTAAACAAGCGTACAAAAATAATCCCCCCAAAAGCAATAAATCACACATTCCTTCAGTGATTTTACTGATGAATCTTGCAGTTTTGCCTAGGTTGGAACAGTATAGGCTTGTTCAGGATTGGGGAGGAGGCACACTGGCAGAGTATGCAGTAGTCTGTGTTACGGTCTCAGACACTAGGGCAGGCTGAAGCAAATCCCATTAGTCTGAAGAATTCATAAGGTCTAAATATAGCCACAAAGATTAAAGAGGGGAAGAAAGCTCCAAATTATACTAAGTGAAGTTCTAAGCAGGTATTGTTGCAAGGCTTGATGCCCTTCTGCTGCCTGTTGATCCACTGACTTACTGGTATTAACTTACTCTTGCCAAGTTGACTTGCAGAATGCTAATGCTGTCTTTCAAGCTGCTCTCTCCATCTGTTGACTGCCCGGTGTTGCCCTCTTGTTTCATTATCTCCACATTATTAAATGTTACTGTCTTGGGTTATACATGATTGAAACATGCTGTAAATGTTTGCTTGTTTTCTAGTTTGTTCAGTTCAATATGGTTTTGCTTCTGGGCTTTTTCATATGAAATTTAGAGCTCTTTGGGATATCTAATATGAAAGATACTGAAAGTGTACATTGCTTTGTATATGTCAAGTTCTTAGAAGAGTTAGTTTGAAACAGTAATGAGATTTCTTTTTTTCTTTTAGTTTCCGAAATGAGATGTTAGCTTGTCAAGGTGGACCAATCAGTAGTTATTAGTAGGAGTGGAAAAACAATGAGGAATTTAGGCATCAGGTAAAATTCTGAAATTTCCATGCAAGTTCATGCAATATCTTCTACTTTTTTCAAATCAGATAGGTTTGTACCTGTAGAGTTTTTCTTTCTTGGTTAGGGAGCTTAAAAAACTCAAATATTCAACATGAAACTTAGTCAAAACAATTGAATCTCAAAAGGTTTAGTATTGACACTACAAGTTTCACATAGGTTAAATGCTAAATCAAAAGTCAGGTGCATGCAAAGTGGATCCAGATTCTGACAGACATTAGCAGCTTCAAAAGCCTTTCAACAAGCCATAGGAAAGTTTCAAGTTGTTAAGCAAACCCCAAACCAGTTAAATTTCACTCGATTTGAGGTTCTGTTGCAGTTCCAGTTGTAATGATAAATTATTAACTATTTACTATTATTCTACATATTCATGATAATAAACAACTATTTAAAACTTTAAGTGTTCTATTACAAGTTGCAAAACAAAAATAAAATGAATCAGTATTGTGGCCCAACACAGAGCAAAGCCAAGCTACTTACCAAACATCAAACTTTCCTTTCTCACATAGCTATAATTACCTTAAATCTCACTTTTACAATAGCTCCAATAAAGTGATATACTTTGCAGCATGACCTGAAGGCAAACTAACCTGACTAATGAACACTGGGTGCATCTACACATGCACTTTAATGCACTGTAGCCTATTTTACTGTGCATTAAAGCATCATATAAAAAAATGTGCGATTATGCTAATTCACAGCAAAATAGACTACTGCACATTAAACATCACTTTTAAAAGTGTGCTTTCAATACTGCGCATCAGGGCAGCCTAATGCGTATTTATTTAGTACCTCACATTGGAGGTAACAAATTTAATGTGCATTAGGAAAAGCACATCAGTGCACGTGTAGACATGTCCACTGGATAGTAAGCTTGTTTCAGAACAGAAGGCCTCTAATAGAGGAGGTCTAAAGACAGTGTCTCTCTTACAAGCAAACTACAATACTTTAATATTACGGTATTCTAAATCTTGACCCCAGATTTCATTCAATACTCTTAGAATATATCCTTTTCTGTCCTAGAGCTTTTGGGGGCTGATACTGTCTGCTGATGTCAGGCAAGCACTATTAAATTTCAGTAAACTGGGTCAGAATATGAATTACTGAGCTGGTTAAAAGGATTGTTCTGACTCTTCACCATGAAGGGAGACAAGACACAAAAATTATATATAACTGCATATTTTGAAACCCAAAGGAAAAGGTTTGGGTTCCTTTTGGAGAAAAATTTGGACAATTTCTTCTTTTAAAGTAAATATGTATTTTGAGAAATGATACTAAACAAAAGAAGGTGGAGAAAAAAAGTCTCTTTATCTGTGGAACTGAAAGCAATGACCTTGCCCAGACAGATGAATGACATAATATTAGATTCTTCTGTATTTGTCCACATCAGTTTCTATCACTTTAATTCAAACATAATGAATATCTTCAGATATGGG
>NW_005841898.1:2468361-2480965 GCF_000455745.1 Alligator sinensis | reverse complement strand
TTTCCCTAAAATTTTATTGTATTCTTTGCTGTGCAGGAACTGCAGGAAAGAAACGTCATCTTTGTTAGGAACCCAGCACCCTACAAGAAGGGATAAATTCAGGAGCCCACTCTGTTAATAAGTCTGTGCTACCAAATGTTCTGGATGAGCAAAGGGTGTGGCTTCAGATTTACGTGAATATTTTCATTACTCTTAATAGGAAAAATAAAACAACTTGGAAGTGATCGTCTCACTTATTGTGTATATATTCTGTTAAATCTAAAAACTAGCATCTGTGATAAACTGATACTCTTCTTTGACTTTGGAATCCTGCAACAGGGTGAATTAAGAATAGAACTGAAGTCCTAATTTTGGAAGTTCCTTATTTCTGTATGCGTACATGCACATGTGAACATGACATGGAAGATCTTGGGAAAACCCATCTGGTGAGTAAGTTGACTTATGTGCTTGCTTATTTTATTTGGCAAAGGCTTTCTGGTTTTTTGTTGTTTTTTAATTTTTTTTGTTACCTATCACAAACTAATAGAGAAATGTCCAAGAAAATTGATCTGCTTTTCCCATATAATACTGAGTTTGTGCTTTCTTTCTTGGGTGAATATTAAGCCTGTAATGCATAATTTCTGGTGGAGCTAGAAGAGAGTTTGAATAACACTCTGAATCCTCATTTGGGTAGTAAGACTGAGAATTGTTTTAAGGTTCTTTCAGGCTTGCTTGCACTCACAAAGAATATACTTGAACGTTTGTGTTAAATTTGAAAGGTGTTTGTTCCATCTCCAGTCCCATTCATAATATTAAATGACTTTGTAAATAAAGCAGACAGGGACAAATTGTGCCCTCAGTGACACCACAGTCAATCCAGGATAAACCCACTGAAGTTATAGATTCATAGATTCTAGGGTCGTGGTCGTAAGGGACCTCAGTGGGCCATCTAGTCTGACCCTCTGCCCCGGGAAGCAAGAAAATGGTCACCAAACCTGGGGTCACGTGAGCCCTGCCAGGTGCCTGTCCAGTCTCCTCTTCAAGACCCCCAAGGATGGGGTGAGCACCACCTCCCTTGGAAGCCCACTCCAGATCCTGGAAACCCTGTTGTCAGTGAAGTTACTTCAGGTTTCTACTTTTATGATAGAGGAGAATATTTGTCTCTAGAGTATGTATCCACATATCAGTCTTACAATTAATAATAAGCAGTTAATACTGGAAAAATTATGTGGAAGACTAGGCTGTGCCCAGCTCCTTGCATAGTTCACTGTGGGACTGTTTCCCTGGGCTGTATGCTCTACTCAGAAAGGCTAGGCAGTTACAGTTCTTCTGTTCCATGATGTGCTACATTATAGATGTCTGTGAACTGAAACTTTTAGTGTCATTGGTGGTGCAGGTTACATGAAAAATATGGGAATCAGACCAAACTGCCCAATCTAAGTGCGAACACACTGGCCAATGTAAGCATGCACTAAAAAGAGGGTGTGCAAATCTTCCAGGAGTATCTTACCCCCCTGCCTTATAAGGCACAGACAGAAATTTGTTGCATGATTGGTCCTTTGAAAGTGCTCTACAGCCATGGCCTAACAGAAGAGGAGGATTTCAGTGTGCTCCAATTGCACAACAAATTAACCCTCTTCATGGAGGGGGGGGTTCAAATGAAGATGCTCCAAAGCACAGTGCCTTCATTAACATCTGTTTGCTCTGATGGCTGAGTTGTTGCAGCCTAGCTCTGCCCCTGATGGTGTCTCAGGATGGGACGGGGAGAAGGCAGGGGAGGGAGGTCCATTATGGGGTTTATATAGGTGGAAGGAGAAAAAAATTTGGGACAGGCTGAGTGTGTGCACTCATGCATGTGGGCCCCCCCCCCCATGGGAAAGTCTGCGGGGGGAAGGGAAAGGGCATGGGGGGAAGGGCCTGGGGGCGGGGAAGTGGGGCTGGTGCTGGAATCGGGAGGGAGCAGAGCAGAGTCGGGATCATGGTCAGAGCCTGCTGCATCCATGTGACTGCCCCTTCCCCCATGCCTGGGGTTGTTGCCCGGCACCAGTGGGCCCCATGAAATGCTGCCTCCCAGCCCCACACTGGCCCTGGCCTTGCACTGCCCAGGGTGGCCCAGAGTCAGGGGTTGGAGTGGGGCCAGCCTTGGCTGCACCACCAGGCAAGAGCCCCCAGGACCCCCACTGCCATTGCTTGGCTCCTTAGTGCCACACCCCTGGGCGAACCACTAGGTTCCAGTTTCCCTCTTTTCATTGCACCATTGGCATTGGTGGGTGGCTTCTGCCACTGCACACACTGTGGGGAGCCAACAATTTCCTCCCTTGACTCCCTTGTGCTGCATCCCTGGATAAGCCTCTGGGCTCTGATTGTCCCATGGCCTGGCCTGGCCTGGCCAGGGCCCCATTCATGGTGAATGGGGCCCCAGCTGGGCTGGGTCATGGAACTGCCGGAGCCCTGCAGCTCATCCAGAGGGGAGGTGGCAGGGGAAATGCAGCCCCCCTGATCTTTGCAGTGGGCAAGGATGGGCCACAGCTGTGAGCTGGGCTCAGCCTCTACTCCCTGCCTCTGTGTCTTGCTGCCACCACTTCTTTGAAAGTGGTGCACATGGTGCCATGTGCATCCCACCTGAATGGTCCAGGCGGTGCGGCACATGGTGCCGTGCTGCTTTCAAGGCAGCGGCAGCAGTGACACACAGAGGCAGGCAGCAGAGACTGAGCCCAGCTCGTAGCTGTGGCCCAGCCTTACCCCCTGCAAAGATTGTGGGGGCCACGTTCCCCACCCCCAGGCTCCCCAGCACTGTGCCAGATCTGGATAAGCTTCTGGGTTCCAACTGTCCCATGACCCAGCCACGCTGGGGCCCCATTCACCGTGAATGGGACCCCAGCCAGGCCAGGTCATGGGACAAGTCCCCTAGTGCAGGAGGGAGTAAGGCAGGGGTGAATGATTTTCCCTGTCCTTACCCCACTCTCTCCTGCACTGTGGGGGTCTCAATCTGCCTCCCTCCTCCCCTCCCCCCCATCCCAGTCATAAAGAAAGATTGAAAAAAACGTACCTGCCTGCAGTTTGGCCAGCTGTGATCCTGGCTGCGATTGTGCAGGGTATCTCAGTGTGCCCACCCATCCCCCCTGCTGCAGCAGCCTGTGGCCAGGCTGCCCTATAGCCCTACCTGCTGCCCTGTGTTGGGAGGGGCAGCAGTTAGCCCCCGCCCATCCACCACCTATGGGTTTGCCCAACCATACTGGAGGGATCGAGTGGGTGGATTGGAGCCCCCCTGAGGTAGAGAGCTCCCCCCATCCCCCTACTCCAGTGCAGGCTGAGGAAAACCCAGAATGGAGTTTGCTCCCCTGCCTTCTCCCACTCCCATCCTGAGACAGCATCAAAGCTGGGAGAGCAGAGCAGAGCTAAAGGAAGAGGCTACAGATCCACAGTCTGTCTTGCTGGATCAGTTCCAAATTGAAGCTTGATCACCACTCCCCCCCCCAGCCCAACAGTTGGGTCAGAAGGTTGGTTTAACTCATAACGCTTTCCGTAAGGCACCATGAGTTAGACTGGGGAGTTACACTTCTGTCTGTGCATATAGTGCCCTATTGTCATTGGTAGAATCGGAGCTCCTTTATGCTGTGTAGAGTGCCAAACATGCTATTAACACTAAAAAAGGAACTGTTAGTATAAATAAAATAGCTTGCATGGACCCTTTGTCACAATGAAAGCTTTGAAACATTTTTTCCTCTCACCAGAGCTCTGATCATCAAATAACCTTCTGAAAACCCCATCCCCAAGAAAGAATAATGCCCCAACTTTTGGTATTCAGTGTGGATGCATCAATATCAACAATTTCAGCATTTTCCTTTGTCTTTCACATTTTGAACTGACAGGAGACTTGGAAACAAACAATTGAAAAAGACATTCCCTAAAGGTAACTATCATGTCCAATAAGGCTCAAGTAAAATGGCCCAGCTGTCACAGTAAAATACAGCATATCTACTTAGCTCTCACAAGGAAAAGGTAATGCTAACCAGTTGCTGGAGAAAGCCCAGAGAGGCAGCATCACAGTGACAGCTGCACAAAAGGATGTACTGCAGAGGAGAGTTCAACTGAAGAAATGCCAAATGATGTTTAATAGCTACATAAGTAATTCTCTTCAAAGGACAAAATAGTGGGGAAAAAACACATTTTGTTTAAAGGTTATTATTAATGATAGTAAGAAAAATGAAAAAGAATAATTTGGAACCCACCTGCAAAGCATTTGGAGCATGAGTTCTGAAAATAATCAGAGCCAACCTGGGCTTGAAATTTCAGAATAGCATTTCATAAAGCAGTTCAATGAAGACAGGGTGAGGGCAAAAGGACCCAGAACTTCATCTTATTGCATCCAGCCTTGTCCAAATGGACAGGACCATGGAGCATATGGTTCTGGCAGTCCATAATCTTCTAAATATATTAAGATCTATTTTAGATTAGCCCCACTGCAAGGCACACAGTCAGCAAAGAGTAAGTAAGGCCACATTCTCATTGTCTGATCCTTTGTGTAGGAGAGGACATGAAACATCATGGAATGGTTGGCACAGCAATTGTGTTCTCCTTGCCCAGCCTGAAGATTATAGGTTTGCTTGAAGCACAGTGGCTCAGTGACATATGAGGTTTTGGCAGCCTAATATGGGCATAAAAATCTCACATCATTTGACATGTCAACAGTTGTGGGGCTCAATTGTGTCATGCAATTAAGAGTTTTGATAGGGGACAATACAGCATTTCTCCACAATGGAGGGAACTCTATATTCCAGAATCTCAGCTATGTTTCCTTTGATACATCCCTTCTTGTCCTTTTGAATCAGATTAAGATTGTGATAGGATGAGTTAATATTGGAAAATATCCATTCTGTGCAGGGAGACTTGGTCTCTTTGGTCTTTCCTAAATGTTATGATCTTATGGCTGTGGGTAATATATGTTTGATTGCTCTTTATGTCAAGGGCTGTAGACTGAATGTCCTAGTAGTAAACTATCCATTAATGCTATAATTGACGAGCTCAGTGGCAACGTTAATGGTGTGCACAGGGGTGCATGCGCACCCCCTGAGAGTGCTGGTGCACCCCCTCACAGTAGCATTCCCTCCTTAGACAGCAGGCAGGGGGGACAGTGGGAGCACTGGTGACCCCCTGAGAGCACTGGCTGGGGAGTGGGGGCACCAGTAGAAGAGCTGGTCTCCTCCTGGCAGACCAGTTCCCTTTCTCTCACTCTCTCTTTCTTTTCAGCTGGTCTACACCAACCATTCCCCATGGGCATACTTCTTGCTGGGTCCTAGCTTGGAGCTTCTGCAGTGACGATCCATACTGTCCCTCCCCCTGCTCATGTTTACTTATGTTTTGGGGAGAGTGGGGTCAATCTTTGCTCATGGTTCATCCAGGCTTGTGAGGGTACAGAATGAGATGGCTTCTTCTTCAGGGATTCTCCCCTCCAGCAGTCCTTTGTAAGGTTTCCCACACTGTGGGTGCTAAACACCAAGTTCTCCACAGTGTCCTCCTTTTAAATTGCCTGCTTCCTTCTTCAGGCCAATCAGGGCCAGTTCCCTGGAGCATATGTCCTCATGCCCCCTGGCCAGCTGGCAGCTCTGCTTTCCCTCTGGACCTTCAATCCCTGTGCACCAGGGATGCACCATTCATCCAGACCCAGACTGGTGAGTTCCTGGCTGGCATGGCTGGTCCCATGGGAGTATAGCAGGGGATTAAATAAAAAGACTCCATTATAACTGCCAAATATCTTTAGGATACTAGATCTTGAGATTGAATATTACTGTAATAGGTGGTAGAGGGTTCAGGAGGCCTGGGCCCCACATGGGAAGAAATATGAATGAGTTTATTGAAGTGATTCTTGATTTAATGATCATATTTCTATAGTGGCCAAACCAGTGTAGAAGAAAATCTAGATGCTATGAGTTATGGACTGGAGAGAAGCTGGGATATTCTTCATTCACCATCATCAGGGAATAATGACCATCACCCCATCACCCCAGGGGCAAGGTGTTGGGAAGGTGGAGCCCTGTGGAAGATTGACAACCAGGTCAAACTACCTGCATGTCAAGAACATCCATCCTTTTGAACATCAAGTTTCCATCAAGGCATGGCAGGAAAGTGGGAGAGATGGAAGTCAGTATGTCCCAACGTGATTACAGGGAGGAAAGACACGGCCTGCTCACACCCCCACTTACCTAAAATGTCATTTGTCTGAAAGCATTTTGCCCGCTACAGCACACCATTGCATATATTGCAGAATTGATTATTTGGATTGAGTTGATACACAAAATAATAAACAATAATAAATAAACAGAGATGTAACTAATCCTGTGATAAAGCTGTGCAAACTCAAAACCAGCTCTCAGTGCTTATACACAAAAATTCTGCAATCATTTCACAAATCCCCACAACACCTATTTACTTTAAAACATCCCTTCCCTATGTTGCTTCATGAGCAGAAGAAAGCACCTGTCATTGATTCCCACTGTACTCTTTTCAGGCCTGTTGGGCCTATCAAGTGTGAACATCTGGGACTCGTCATATTTTTTGCCGACCACTGAATCAGCATAAAAGAAGGACATGATGAGCCCCAGCTGTTAAGCCTCCTGCTACTTCAAATTGATTAGAGAAATTAACCCACAGGATGTTTTACTTTAACATCAGGAGCTACATTAAAGATGTATGTGCAGCTTCTCCATGAGGAAAATGGAGAGAAGTGGTTAAAGATAAGTTGTTTTTTTTGTGGGGATTGAGTCATACCTCAAATTCCCTACCCCTGGAGAAGAATCCTCACCTGCCATGCTGAAGGTTCTTACAGAGATTTCTTTGAGTTACAGCTCACTTCTGATAGATATGGTAAAAGTGAGTATGGGGTGGCCAAACCTGAACTAGGATCACCAATTAGGAAAATTTGCGAGCATAACGCTGACAATTATGAATCAGTATACCTTTGTCAAACCAGTATGACATGCTGACATAGGTAAATAAAAAAAGAAGATCTGAAACTTTTGTAAAGTTTGAAAATGTTGACTTAAAAAAGGAACGATTTGTTATGTTTTTCCAGATGAAACTGGAAGAAGTGGTGAAATATTGTGATAAAATCTATTAACATATTTCTTCTGTGATAAATCAGGCTGTTTTTGTGGGATTTCCAACTATATGCTGTAGCCTTAAGACATAATGGACGTGTCTACATGTCGCCCTACAGCGATGCAGCAATGTGCTACATCGCCATATGGTACGCTATGGCAACATAGTGATCATGTGTGTCTACTTGTGATCACCAGCTATGTCACTATAGCAGCATGCTCCCTGGGCATGCTGCAGCTTTTGTAACCTCATGAAATAAAAAAGTAAGAACATATATTTCACTGCTACAGCGATGTAGCAGTGAAATATAACCAACGTGCATGGTGCAGTAACCACCTGTACTGTGCCATGCTTTAGTACTTCCAAAAGAAAGTACTAAAGCATGGTACCGTAGCAACATTGCCATACGGCGACGTGTAGACATGCCCAATCAGATAAGCATTTGCATTTCTGTATGATAGTCTGAACTGAATCTCCACTCCTTCAGAGGGCAAGACCATATTGTTTCACTTGTATGGGCCATGCAGTGGAGGGAGAGCAAAGAAGTTTGTACCAGGGTTATGCAGAATAGTGGTTCCTACCCTCAGCAGAGCTGCTGTCAAATGCTGGAAACAAAAGTCCCCCCATAGTTAACTATGTAGTTGGAGCTGGTTGGCAATATGGGGAAGGTAGGGAAATGGGTTGCACACATCAGTGTGGTTAATGGGGAAGCACTGGTGCTATAGCACTGTCCTTTATTATAATACTAATACCACAAGTCAGTTCAGGCATATTTTTCAAAATAGTTATATACATGCATGTATATATGCAGCTGTGCTTGCACATATATAGATGGGACTTGATGTGCATTTATGCCAAGGAATTTTACAAAAGTATGGGAAAGCAAAGGGCCTTAAAATTGGGAACAAGTCACATTTATATTTTCAGGCTATGTAATGTAATTTGTAACTCAGATTTGTGTAAGGGGTATTACTCTGTAAGTGAGATTCAGTTCTATTATTTGGGAGGAGCTGGGGGAGGGGGGAGGAGGAGGAGGGAGAAGAGCGGCACTTACAAGATTTTCCATGCTAGCAAAATCCTACATTATATTAACTCATACACTTGAAATTATAAAAGCAAAAGTCATAAATAAGTCTGAGGTAATTGTGTCCTGTGTGATCCTGAGTCTGGAATGTTTCTCAGACTTTGCAGTGTTCATTTTGAGTTTCATTCAATTTTCACCATGCATTTCTTGCTAACATGTTACTTTCAGAGCTATGGCTTCTATCCCAGCAATTAATTTTTTTGAAGTAGTGTTTACCACCAGGTTATTTTCCACCTTGGTGGACAATTGTTCACAGCATTTCTTCTCTTGTTAATCCAAAGTGCAGAAACAGTGCTTCTGGCTGAGCTGAGGGCATATTTAATGTTTTTAAAATTGTAACCTGATTATGGTTTATGGAAAAGAAATTACTATAAGGTTTCTTTTTTTTCACCAGATGTTTTCTAAATAATATACACAGAAGAGAAAAGCATTGCATTTATTGCAGCTTTTGTAACCTCATGAAATAAAAAAGTAAGAACATACTAATAAATAAACTATTGCCACACCCCTTTTTGTATCATATTCTTGCTACCTGTATCCTCAGTTGACATCAGAGTTGAAAGGAAGATGGTGGAAGGAGGAATATCAGACAATGACATATTCTCTAGCTGGCAGATACTGCAGTTTGCTGACTACCTGAATTAGGTCTGGGTACTTCAGCACATATCAAAAAGAGACAGCTGTACCGAAAGTGACATATGACTTATGGACCAGGGGTTACAAACATGATTGCCTTTGCAGAATAGTTGCATGTATGAATTATTATGCACCTGATGCATGAAACAAGCATATTTTTGCTACAATGTTAATATATAAAAGAGTGAAATGGAACAGAAAGATAACAGATAATACAACAAATGTTATTCACTCTATTAGCAGATAATTTATACCATAAATTATCAGTCCAGAACCTGAAAACACAGATGCAGAGTGAACATTTTCATATGTGCCTTGACCTTTAAAAATTCTGCACATTATATTCTAAGGACCACATCCTCTTCCTTTGCTCATGCTGAATACTTTACTTATGAAGCAGTTCCATTTCATTAAATGAGCTCACCCACTCCAGGAGCAAGGCGTTACCTAATGTAAGAGCAAGTGGCAGGATATGCCCCTAAACTAATACTCCATGTTTTTGTGCTGCCGCACAAAAGCAGGATTTCATCCGCAGATATGTCTTAAATACAGTCACGTTTTATATTACTTTTTGTCCTGCCGAAAGGAATAGAAATATATAGATTTCACATGCACTGGTATTTCTTAATATGTACTGCTGCACTAGGAATAGATTTATTTAATCATTTAAGAACTTTAACATAAAGATCTACATTAAAGCTTCTGGGTCTGTTTTCTGTTATCATGGATTTGGCTGTGTTACTCTGGGGTTGCGTATATACAAGTGGCAGACTGCACAGCCATTACTGCACAAGGCATTTAGTACTTACATGAGCAAGTACTTAATGACTGCACAGTAACTGGCATTACTGCAGAATACTGTCACTGCACAGTTTTTTTCAAATGCTATTAAGCAGTAGCAATGAGCTCATTACTACTATGCAGTAGCATCTCATCATGGTTAATGCCTGCTAATGCTACTGCACAATAGCAATGAGATACTGCGCAGTAGCGTCTCATGTAGAAAAACCCTGGATTTACACTGGTGTGCCTGAAAATAGAACTTGCTATAGTGCATGTTTAAGCACTGTTGTGTCTTTCCATGGGTTAGTGGTTGCAATAAAAGACATTATTACATAATGTTTGTTGAGACACCACGGTAAAATAGGCACTAAATGTTGACTTTTAATGACCACTGAACTAGGGGGATAGGAAATAAATAATCCCTTTATCATAGAATCATAGAAAATTAGGGTTGGAAGGGATATCAGGGGGTCATCTAGTCCAATCTGATGCTCAAAGCAGCACCATCCCCAACTAGATCACTCCAGCCAACACTTAAAAACCTCCAAGGATGGAGATTCCACCACCTCCCTAGGTAACTTGTTCCAGTGCTTCACCACCCTCCTAGTAAGAAAGATTTTCCTAATATCCATCCTAAACCTCCCTTGCAGCAACTTGAGACCATTGCTCCTTGTTCTCTTATCTGTCACTGCTGAGAACAGTCTAGCTCCGTCGTCTTTGGAACCACCCTTCAGGTAATTAAAAGCTGCTATTAAATCCCGTCTCAGGCTATTAAATCCTGTTCTCCAAACTAAATAAGACCAGTTCCCTCGGCCTTTCCTAAGAAGTCACGTGCCCCCCCACACCATTTTTGTTGCCCTTTGCTGAACTCTCTCCAACTTATTCACATCCTTTCTATAGTGGGAGGGGAGCACAAAGCTGGACACAGTACTCCAGATGTGGCCTCACCAGAGCAGAGCAGAGCAGAGCAGAACAATTGCTTCCCTTGATTTGCTGGCAATGCTCCTACTAATGCAGCCCAATATGCTGTTAGCCTTCTTGGCAACAAGGGTACACTGTTGACTCATATCCACCTTATCGTCCACTGTAACCCTCAGGTCTTTTTCTGCAGAGCTGCTGCTTAGCCAGTCAGTCCCCAAGCTAGATTCTTCTGCCCTAAGTGCAGGACTTTGTACTTATTCTTGTTGAACCTCATGAGATTTCTTTTGGTCCAATCCTCCAATTTGTCTAGGTCACTCTGAATCTTAGCTCTACCCTCTAGCATATCTACTATACCCCCCAGCTTGGTGTCATCCATGAACTTGCTGAGGGTCCAATACATCTCATCTTCCAGTTTGTTAATGAAGATACTGAACACAATTGGCCCCAGGACTGACCCCCGGGGATCTCATCTTCCAGTTTGTTAATGAAGATACTGAACACAATTGGCCCCAGGACTGACCCCTGGGGCACTCCACGTGATACCATCTGTCAACTAGACATTGAGGCATTGATTACTACCCATTGAGCCCAACAATCCAGCTGGCTTTCTATCCACCTTACAGTTCATTCATCCAACCCATACTTCCTCAGTTTGCTTGCAAGAATGCTATGGGAGACAGTATCAAAAGCCTTACTGAAGTCAAGGTATATCATGCCCACTGTTTTCCCCACATCCACAGAGCCAGTGGACATGATAAACCTTATCTCATCACAGAAGGCAATCAGGTTGTTCAGGCATGACTTGCCCTTGGTATATCCCTGCTGTCTATTTCTAATCACCTGCTTTTCCTACAAGTACTTAGAAATGGATTCTTTGATCTGCAAGAAAGGAGCAGCAATCAAAGCTGGTGAAATGTACCACAAACAAAGTTGCTGTTTAATTGCTGTGCCTGCTCCCCAGCAACTGCTGTGCCTGCTCCCCAGACACCCCTCGGGAACAGGTACGCAGCCCTGGCCCCCCTGGAGGAGGAGGCAGAAGAACTGGTCCCCAGAGGAACTGAAGCCGCTCGACCTACATCACCAGCTCAGAAGAGGCATACCCCAAGAAGAAGGAGACGCAAAGTTCTGGTCATCGGGGACTCCATTCTGAGGGGAACCAATGGTCTGATCTGTCGCCCAGAGCCCTGGACATGGCAGGTCTGCTGCATGCCTGGAGCGAGGATTCGCAATGTCACAGAGACCATTCCTAAAATCATCAAGCCCTCTGACTACTACCCACTGGTTGTGGTCCATGTGGGTACAAATGATGCATCCAAGGGCAAGCTGGATAGCATCATGGAGGACTACAAGGCCTTGGGACACCAACTGAAGAGGATGGGAGCTCAGGTGGTATTTTCCTCCATTCTCCTGGTAAGTGGAAGGGGTAGGCATCATGAGGCCTGCACTGACATGGTTAACCGGCAGCTTCGGAGCTGGTGCCATGAGGCAGGCTTTGGGTTTTTTGACAACAACACAGGTTTTTGTAAGGAGGGCATGCTGGGGCGAGATGGGCTTCACCTCTCCCCTAACAGCAGACTTATCTTTTCCTCTAGGTTGGCTAATCTCGTACGGCGGGCTTTAAACTAGCTTCGCCGGGGGAAGGGGCCACTTTGTGTGGAGAGGATGCTTCACCAGCACGCAGGGTGACAAGAGGGAGGGAAGCACAGGTAAGTATAAATGTCTGAGGAGCAGGAGGCCACAACTGTCCTGGGAGTGAGAGGAAGGCATGAGCACCCTCAGGAGGCCTCAGGTGCCTCTACACTAATGCTCGGAGTATGAGGAATAAACAGGAGGAACTCGCCCTCAGAATAGCCAGTTCAAGCCCAGACATAGTAGGGATTACAGCAGAGCTTTCCAAACTGTGTGCTGCAACACATTAGTGTGTCGGCGGCAGTGTGTAGGTGTGTCGCGCGAAATGCAGAAAATTTTGCGGAAGGGCACCACGGAGCTCCCTTACTCGCGTCTGCTTCCCTTGGCCCCTCCCCCGGAACTGAATTACTGTGTCGCGAAATGATACATGTATAAAAAGTGTGTCACCAACATGAAAAGTTTGGAAAGCTCTGG
>NW_005841898.1:2467073-2467615 GCF_000455745.1 Alligator sinensis | reverse complement strand
CCGGGAAATGTGGGGCCCCTGCAAGATACGCTGGGCAATCTGGTGGTCACGCCAGAGGAGAAGGCAGACCTCTTTAATAAATTCTTCACCTCTATTTTCTTGTACAGGGACAGGGACTCCCCACCGTGATTCAAGATGGACTCGAGGTGAATGCCTCAAGACCTAAGGTTGAGGGGGACTGGGTTAGAGTACTACTGGAGGGGCTGGATGTGTTCAGATCAGCAGGTCCAGATGCTCTCCACCCCAGGGTGTTGAGGGAGCTAGCAGGGCTTATTGCAGGGCCCTTGGCACGGCTTTACGAGCGCTCATGGTGCTCGGGCCAGGTGCCAGATGATTGGAAGATAGCCAATGTGGTTCCCATCTTTAAAAAAGGGAGGAGGGAGGACCCGAGCAACTATAGGCCCATCAGTCTTACCTCAATCCTGGGGAAACTCTTTGAGAAGATCATCAAGGAGCACATCTGTGATGGGCTGGCATCAGGGATGATGCTCAAGGGCAACCAGCATGGTTTCATTAAAGGCAGGTCGTGTCAGACCAACCGA
>NW_005841898.1:2435371-2466616 GCF_000455745.1 Alligator sinensis | reverse complement strand
CGACCACGCGAGGTCATGGTCGGCAGGGCTAACCGGACCTTATCATGCATCCACAGGTGCATCTCAAGTAGGGCCAAGAAGGTGATCCTCCCCCTCTACACGACACTGGTCAGGCCACAGCTGGAGTACTATGTCCAGTTCTGAGCACCCCACTTCAAGAGGGATGTGGACAACATGGAGAGGGTCCAGAAGAGGGCCACCCACATGATCCGTGGACTGCAGGGCAGACCCTACAATGAGAGGTTACAGGACCTGAACCTGTTCAGCCTTCACAAGAGAAGGCTGAGGGGGGACCTGGTGACTGTCTATAAACTCACTAGGGGGGACCAGAAGGGTTTGAGGGAGACCTTGTTTTCACTAGCGCCCCCCGGGATAACAAGGAATAACAGCCACAAGTTGTTGGAGAGTATGTTTAGGTTAGACATCCGTAAGAACTACTTCACAGTTAGGGCGGCTAGGATCTGGAACCAACTTCCAAGGGAAGTGGTGCTGGCTCCTACCCTGGGGGTCTTTAAGAAGCTGCTCAATGCCTACCTGGCTGGGGTCATTTGAGCCCAGTTTTCTTCCTGCCCAGGCAGGAGGTCGGACCTGAAGATCTGCAAGGTCCCTTCCGACCCTACTTCTATGATTCTATGAATTGATGTAATTTGATAGAGCAGAGAAACAAAAAAAGGAAATAGAAATGATTGCAACTGAAACAAATGGGGTCCACAGACACCTATCAAATTCTGTCCTTTGGATATCTTCCTAGAGAAGGGTAGTTGCTGTACTGTCCTGGAAGTATTACAGACAGTTATCATTGGCTAATTCTATAGAGTTGTTAACAAAGAGTTGGGGTTTTTTTGGTTGCAGATTTGGTTAAAAGGATTGCAATGACATTTTTCTTTTTCTTTTTTTTTTCTTTTTTTTTATTCTTTTTTTTACTTTTTTGTGACAAAAAAAGAAAAATAAAACATTTTGGTTTGGGATCAGTTCAAACCAATTCTCAGTTTTTGTGTTTTCAGATATCCCTTTCTCTCTCTGCCTCTCTCTGACCAGATACAGACATTACACTTAGATTGGTCTAAGTGATTGAAAATTGATATAAACCCAAAAGAGTACAGAAGTTCTGTGCACATAGACTGGCCTAAATATGGTGGAACCAGGTCTAAGATAGTGCACTAGTTTGATATGCATGCAAATCAGATCAGTCTAGGTTAGACTGATGAATCGAACTTCTGTACCAGTTCCCCTATTGATTCAAGTTAGATCACTGTCCTTTAGTATTCCAGCCTCCTTTGTGGTCCCCTGCTTCCTTTTCATTGCAGGAAGGTGTGGTATCATGCAACCCATCCTCAGTTGCTCTGGCCAAGCACTCAGTGGGCCCTACCCCTGAGTTTTTCTAGGGCTGAGCCCCTCTCCCCAGGCCTTCCTCCTGCTTCCAGTCATCTGTCAGCCACAGTAGGAGTGGGGGGAAGGAGGCACCTGCATCCCTTGCATGAGCCTTGGGACTTGAGCACCCGATTCTCAGGGCCATGCCCCCACACCCTGTCACAAAGCACCCCATGATGTACACACAGACGTGACATTGACCCCAGGAGAAACCCTGTGCTCAGGAGCAACCCCAAAGACTGCCCCCCACAACCCTGGCTCCCACACATCCAGTCAGAGGCTTACATGTCCCTATGCTCAGGCACAGCCCCACAGACCCTGACCCTGACCCAGGTTTCACACACCACATCTTAGAGGTTAGAGCCAGGCACCTGGCCACCCAGACTCCAGCATGGACCCTACCACAAGCAGGAGTCAGTGTAGGTGGCTTGCTTCTGCTGGATCAGAATGGCAGAGGTCAGAACATTTGGACTAGGAGACAACTCTCCAACTTCCACAGCTTGGCCATTGCCGCAGGTACCTGGACCAAGGGCACCTGGCGTGCTGCGAGGCTCTTTTGGCCCACAGCTTCAGAGTTCTGGAGTACTAGGGCACTGAGGGGAGGTAGGGTGGGGGGCACTGAGCATCCAAGTTAGGACAAGCAGGTGAATGCCTCTGGAAACGTCAAGAGCAGGTGAGGCATGGCTACAGTCTTGGTGTTGCAAGTAAAAGACACTGGAAATTTCTGGGCCAGGTTATAGGGCATTACTACAATCACAGGGTGTGTGCTGGAAGCCCCTGGAACATTTGAGATTGTAGGGGTGGCCTGACCAGTGGATCCCTGGTCACTCTTGAGCAGGTGAGAGGGAGAGCCATGCACTGAGACCTGCACCTACATGCTTCCACCACACCTCCCTTCCATCCATCTATCCATCCACCCTTCCAGCCTTCCTTCCATCCACCCCCCTTGCAGCTAGACCCTCATCCACCCATTGATGCCTAGACCCCATGGGCAACATTGTGGACCATGGAAGACTCCATCCCATCCTCCTCCACTACCCAACCAGTCACAGAACTTGGACTACAGGGAGATGAGGGAATTTGTTGCCATCTACAGGTGAGCAGATCCAGCACCAGCTCCAGAAAGGGCACCAGAATAGGGATGTCTTTAAGCTCATTGTCCAGCAGATGCAGTTGTTGGGCCACAAAAGGGAGTGGGAGGAGTGCTACACTATGACTAAATGGATAAAGATGCAGTAATAAGCACATGCATGATACCAGAAAAGGTATGGGGCATTGAGGCAGACCATTCCCTTCTATGAGGAGCTGTCCTGGCTTCTTGCCAAAGCCAGGGCCATTGTACATCTACAATACCACTGGGGGTATGGGAAGAATAGGCAAGGACCCCACCAGAGTTGAATGCTAAGGGAGACCCTCGGATGACAGGACAATCAAGTGCCCAAGAGCAGGTCCCTGGAGGCCACATGGCAAGAGGTCAGCTGCTGGAGTTGACCCACAAGGAGTCTTCCCTATTGGTGGTGGTCCCAGCATCATCACAGGATTTGGGACCTGAGTTGCTTCTGCAGATGGACCTGAGTACCCATGACATCTCAGCATGGCTGAGAGCAGGGAGTACAGCATCCAATGCCACAGATATCATGACCCAGGACCTGGACCCTAAGCCCATGCCCTCAATGTCACGGGAGGGCCTCCCACCCCAGTCCTCGACCCCGTGGCCCACAGCCAAGCAAGCGGGCCCTGGGACACTGTTTCGCACACTGCTGCCATGGATGTTCCAGAACCACTCTTTCTGATACCTCACTGCCCACCTCCCAGACACGCAGGGGCCTCCCAGTACCCCCACTACTCCCACTACCAGCAGAGAGGCTGCTGCTAATCATGATATACAGGGCCCATGGCCACTCCTCCCCCCACTTCTGCTGTTAAGTCATGCCCTGAGGAAGGATGCCATGTGGGCTAGGAAAGTATGGTTTGCCCCTCCTCCATGTGGCTGTGACAGGGACCCAGACACCGGGAGAAATGCAGAGCACCTTGGGGGAAGATCAAGGCAAAGGAAAGGGGAGTGGGGGAGCCCGCAACTGCTAGAGGCCATCCCTGCAATCACATCATCCCTCTCTTGGGTCATTGTGGCTGAGAATCCAAGAAGGGTTTGGAGGAGTGAGGGTTGCAGGGATGGAGGGGCATGGAAGGGTGAATCACCTGGCCCTGACCACTCAAAGTGCAGGGCCCAATGTTGCAAAAGAGATTTCTATCTTTCACTACTGGGCAAACTAGTCCCATGTCCCTGCCTCCAATCCTAGACAGCAGCTGAGGCACCAGTCTCCCTGCCCCCTAACCTTGGGTGGTTAGTGTCTCGGACGGCCAGAGCCGACTCGAGATGATTTAGAAATTGCTCATTCGTTAGGGCGGGCTGGTGAATGGAGAGGCAGACAAGGTTTAATGGTTGCAAAAACTTTTACTTACACCGCTTGTAGTTGCGACACAGATGGTCCGGTCGTCTGAACAACTATGTGAGTACCTGTTGAGGGTACTGTGCTCTCCAACAGCTGAGGAAGGGAGGGAGGGTGCTGTGGAAGGTGAACCAGGCACACAATGCTACAGATGAGGCAGTTATTTTATTATTTTTCTCAGGTACATGGAGGTCAATGAGGGTGCCTGTCCTTTCCCACTCTGAGAATTTGCTCTAGAACAGTGGTGCCCAACCTTTTTGTTTAGTGAGCTGGATGACTCCATGGGCCTGATTCTGCATGCATGGGGTCAGGGCCCAATCTGGCCCATACTGGATATAGTGGTAGTGGTCTGTGCAGGATCAGGTCTTGACACCCTGGCCTTGGCCCCATGTACTCAGGACTGGGCCCCACCATCTGCACTCAGCCCCACACATGCAGGATTGGGCCCCAGTGCCTTGGCCCCAAGCATGCCTTATTGTTAACCCCTATTCATGTAGTCTAGTTCCTGTGTTCAGGGCTATGTCATCTGGCTCACAGGGCTTGGAAATTTGTTAGTGGGGGAGCAATGACAGCACTAATTGCCACTGCTCCTCTCCCACCAAATTTCCAGACCCATGGGGAGTCCTGTGGGCCAAATCACATGGCTCCTTGGATCCTACTCTAGAATTACAGATCATCCATTCAAGAAATTTCTGAACTTGCTTTCCTGGAATGAGGAAGGAGACTTGAATGGCTCATGATGGTGAAGGGAAAACACACAAGACTTACCTTCTCACATTCCATTCTGAAAGCCTCAGAGTCTGTGCCAGGTGAGGGACATATATTCACAGGTTCTTACTGTGCCCATGCATCCTTTGAATGCTTCACACTTGTAAGGCTTTTCATGTGCTCAGGAGTGCTGCCTTCCACATATATTCACAATGGGCCCTTTGCCACATGCAGGAGGTGCATGGTCTTCTCGTCTCATCTGTGTGGCACCAGCAAAAATCAACTGCTGTTGCCTGTTGTTGGGCAGGAATCTAGGACACAAAAACCTCTTGAGCAAGGAACCTCCTTCATCTACTGATCTCACTTGGAGAGCAGCCTTGACTTTTTCACGAAGAAGCTGCCATGTTTTATGTGTTGCATGCCTCCCTGGTGTGCTCCTACCTTGTGTTGGCTCATATTTTGTCTTGATGAGCCAGTGCAGGTATGGAATATACATAATCTCTGCATTATTTCATAGCCCATGATTGGAGCCTGCTGTGAGAGAGCAGAATGAGTCCATGCTTTGGAAAGCCCATGAGTCAAGTCTTTGAATGACCTCCACCCCCAGAGCATGACTTTCCTCTTATTTCTGCTGCCTCATCACTCTGTTCAGAGCATCTCCTTGGTCTTGAGCTGTGTGACTGGTAAACACAGACCCTGTTCCAGGTCTGGGGGGATGGAGATATCTAAAAAGAGTGGACACCACCTGTTCCACAGTGTGCTCTGCCTTTCCTCTTGTCCATAATCTGTAGTGCCCATGACATGTAGAGACTGCTAGCGAGACGGCAGGCAGGGGATGAGGGGAAAGGTTGTTTTGGGACTGTAGTAGAAGTGGAGGTTTCCTGTTTCTAGTGGACCCAGAACTGCTGCAGTCTCAATGGAGAAACAGTTAACAGAGGCCATTTCTCTTTTATACTCTGGGGGGGGACCTCTCCCTATCACTTCCCCAGTATAATTCTTCAAGATAATAACTAGTCCCAGGAGTAGGGCACCCCAGGTTCTAACACCCTGAAACAAAATGCTGCCTTTCTATTGGTGGCAAATACTCAGCTTGCAGCCTACCAGGTTTGATTATCTCATCACCATAGATCGGGGGCAGCGGGGGGTGTGGAGGGAGGAGGGCTCCAATGGCTGTGGCAGATAGAGCATTTTGGATATGCACTGGTATAAGGTTAAGAGAGACACTTAGCAGAATGGCTGGGGTGTCCTGTCACTCTGGACCAGGGGAAAGAGGACATGACATGAGTGCTAGTGTGGTGTATGCCAAGCAGCTGGCTGTATCTTGAGTCTAGAGTGGATGCCTTGGCTGTGCCTTATCTGATGCATTGAGTGTGGGAATGAAGTGTGGTTCCTCAATGGGAGACGAATCTGTCCATGTGTTCTGCTCACTATTTGAGTAGACAGAATGAATATCCTTGTACTTTCAGCAAAGGTCCTTTCCTTTTGCTTCTTGGAGTGTCTTCTGTTGGAATGTGTTCTTTTCTGCAGTCACCAGTATATGTGGTGTTTCCTGTGTTTCTAAAGCTCAAGGTTATGATGCCTGGCACTTCTTTCATATCCTGTCTGCCTCTAGTCAGCTGCTGACTGCATGGCTGGACTTGGTGGGTGCCTAGCCTCTGAAGGCACACAGAGAGAGGCTGGGCACCTAAATGTAATTGTAAATTTGACTCACCCATGTGTTTCCATTGACTTTGGGAACTGTAGATGCCTAAGCAGGGTATTTTGAATTGTCCTGCAGCAGCAGGTATTCTACTGTTAGGTGGGGCAACACCTAAGTCAAAGCATGTACTGAATGGCTCTGAGTTGCTGAAAACAACTGGCAACTCTTTAAGGTGATTTCATTTAGCATTTGGGTGGTTTGAATAAAAGGTTCTGGGTTCAGCCCATTTTCCCAGTAAACACCAATGTAAACATGCAATTCACTGCTTTTTTGGTTTGGGGGGAGATTTTTTTTTTGTTAGAATAGAGAGAAGTTCTTTATAGTTCTTTGTATTTTGTGAAAACTTCATGTCTCTGAAAACCTTAAAAATGTTATGATGATTTTTGGCATTTTATGATATTTTATTTACAATCCAATTGCTAGCTGTTTGATAGATAAAAAAGTTTGTTTCTTAAATCTTGTTTCTAAGATAAAAAAATTGCACCAAGGTGTTATGTCTTTTCTAGTGTGACTTTAAGGCACAAGCATCCTCGTGCCAAGCTGACATGAGAAGCAGGACGATAAAAACTCCTCAGTTGAGCAGCTCATGTCTAGAACATCAGCAACCAGAAATAGAGCATTTGGAGTGGTAGGCTACATGGGAACTAACTTAGTGCTGATGCCTTGGGACTTTTTCCAAACAAACTTGAAGTGAGACTAGCCAACTGAACAGAACACAAATATTTACATAAAATTTTCAGTAACTCAACCTGAGGGAAGATATATAGACATTAGGTTTATTTCAGCTGGCAGAGAGAAAATCTGTGGTTTCTCTTCTTCTCAGCCATTTCAAGCAGCAGAGCATGCATTTGTGTTGTATATCGTTGTTCCACTAATAATGTCTTTAAAGTGCACATTTGCAGCATTGCCCTTTGTTTGGGCTTTTCATAAAAAAAGTGTCAATGAGTCAGGCTCCTGTCACTTATCTGCCAGTGCCAGCCTTCCCCTCTCAGTTAAATGATCTGGTTATTGCTGCTGCTGCTTTTCCACTGATACATGTTTTTGTCAGCCATGGGCAGGTTGGGTGACGGTGCAGCCTAATCACTCCTCCTTGTGCTGAATTCTAGCTACATAACACATGTCATTCCAGAGACAGGGAGAAAGCTGGCTGACTATTCACCTTTTATCCCTAATGCAATTTTTATTTTCAAGACTTTGGGGATAACAGATTAGATTAAATCAATTTAATTTAAAGAAATAAACACTCTTTTTGCACTGTTCAGTAAAGATTTGTCTAAGCTTTTGTGTTGATGCTATACTGTGGATTCCCTCTCTTACTATTTTCTGCTTTCTCCCCCCCGCCATCTTAAATTATTTGTCCCTGACAATCAGTTGAAATGTTCTGTAAATTATATTAGTGAAATGGCCTTAACCATTTGCAATTTATTAGAGACTTCACATGCGGCAACATGTGCAATGAAAAATTAAATCCATATTCAGTTGCAGATATGGTGGAAGATGTGTTTCAAGTAAAAAAAATGCACCAAAACTCTTTCTATTCAAAGTGGGAGGGGAGGGGGCCAGGCGTTGTCTGAGAATAAGCCTTTGTAAAAAAAATTAATCAGGAAGGATTTCTGGATTTTCCCTTGTGAATTAGGAACCATTTACAAATGTGATTTTAGCAAAATTCAAGGAAGCTTCTTCATGAGACAACCTTTTATGTGTATTTGATCAAATATTGCTGACACTTCATAGAACACACTTAAGAGCCTGTTAGTGGCTTTTGTATAAGTAATGAAGCAAGCCTTAGTAATGCAAGGTTTCATGAGGGAACAAGACTATTAAGTTTGCTAAAAAGTAGGTAAACCAGGAGGAAAACACTGTTAAATTAATTATTATTTAGAATCATCCTGTTCATGAATTGGCCAAATGGGAATTAGTACGTTTCTACTGCATGTAGCTGAATGTTGTGCTGAAAAGACTATCCAAGACTTGTAACTTCACATTTTATTCTGACCCTTCCATTTCCAGAATCAGTGGCTTTTTCAAGCATATTCAGAGTCAGTCAACAGTTTCTGCTTTAATAACATGCATGAAGAAACATTTGGGTTATTGACACTAAGAAGGCCCAGATATAAGCTTGGCCTAATTTTTCTTGCAGTGATGCATCACATCAAACAAGGCCTGACTCATGTGGCTTAGAGGTTTAAAATATCCTAAGTATTCCTTAACATTACTGGTCTGTATATATATAGCTTTATAAATGGCTCCTTTCCTCCCTCTGAAAGAATGAAAGGTCTGGTAACTCAAACACATCCTCGCCATCCTTATTATAGGTACATTCATCCAAGCAGGGAACAGATATACCACACTCTGACTACTAGTAGTAGTAATGCAGTGTTCATAATGAATAGTAAATGCCCTTGGCACACATGGTTCGTAAACACTTCACAAGCTGAAATTTGACTATATAAAGTTTTTGTTCAACAAAAACATAAAAATCAAAGACCAAGAGAGAACAATTCTTTACCAGGGAAAAAGGACAGAAACCTGTTGTATAAAATGTCTAATAAGAATGATCTGACCCCTAGAAACAAGGGGCACCTATACATGTTCAGCGAGGCTGCTCTGATGCACTGTAATAACAGTGTGTCAGAGCAGACTCAATTAATCATGCTCTAGCAGATTCCAGCATCATGTGTATCAGCACCCCTGCACTGAAAAAATGACAGGAGGGGTGCTTTAAATAAGCTCATCGAACAAGCTTTTGTTAAAGCACCCTTGCCACCATTTTTTCAGCACAGGGATGGCGACACATATGATGCCCCAGGCGCTTTAATTAGAGTGGCTCTCAGATCTGCTCTAATAAAAGTGGCCCCCACACTCCTGGAGCACTCCGAAATGCCCAAGGGCTACAAGTTTATTAAATCAGTACCAAAATTTAGACTTCTAAATCTAATATAGTTACTTGAAAATGAGCCCACCTTCCAAACATTGAGCAGCTAGCTGTTTCCACTGATGACCAGAAAAACGAAATGCAGTCCTTGTTTAATTTCCTATAATGTCACTGACTTCAGTGGGGCTACACATGCACAACTTGTCAGAAGGTAAGAGGAGGCAGAGTTTTACCGTATATCAGCTGCTCTGTGGTACCTACCCACATGCATGAGAGTTAAGCTCATATAACTTATCCGTCACTTATTGTGGGGTAAGATCATGCACAAGGGTAGTCACCATGGAACAGCTGATAGATGGTGTAGATAAGGGATGCATGGGTGCCAGTGTGTGGCACATGAAAGCATTTTGCTTGCCATGCATGCCTCAGGATGGATGGGGGGGAAGGGGCTGGAGTCACATTGCCGCAATAGGGAGCAGACCCCTCGCAGCTTCCCTGCCATCTGCCCCTGGCATGCCAGCATCTTACAAGTTGAGGGTGCAGGTGTTTTTTGTGTCTGTGCTCAAAAACATTGCCAACCCCTGGCGTAGATTTACCCACTTTCACCCCATGATAAATTGTCCATACCCTTAGATTCATTTGAAACAGAGGAGAACTAATAAGATACAATTTAGAGACAAAGTACTTATATTTATATTTATTGAAAAAAAATATCTAGCAACAGCAGCAGCATACCAGTGCTTCATTGTCCAAGTGGAGAGCTTCAGTGGGGTGCTTTAGATCTTTAACATTTATTTAAAGTAATATTTCACTAAGTTATAATACATGGTGTAGTACAGATGGAACATTGATCTTCCACAGGGTGATCAACGATCATGTATTAATAAAAAGTAGGGCATATGGAGATTATAGAACTAATGAAACATAGCACTTACAATGCACAGAGGGAAGCTGATATTTTATAAGCTGAACTTAATCAGCAAAAGAATTATCTGGTTTATCAGCATCTTCCTGCAGAAACAGCAGAGTCTGTGAGTAAAATTACTTTTTGTCTCATGGCTAGTCTGCCTGAAGTCTGTGTTGGGAAGATAGCTAGTCTTTTGTGCAACAAAAGTGAATGGGAGTTTCAGGTACTCAAGTACCTCTCTGGACTATGTCAGTGTTGTAATGATCATAGGTACCAGAGGGTATATTTCTGGGGTAGAAACATAATTTGCCCTTTTGTCCAACACAGCAGTTAATCTCTTATACCAGCTCCTGATTTTGTGTGCAGGTGGTGTGGTATTAGGACATAGGAAAGGGTATCAGAGTGGGAAATTCATCTGTCCACTTTCTTTTCAGACAGATTGTAGCACATGCAAGGAAACGCATAACAGTATGTGGCTGTCAGGCAACAGTTCAGGCTTCCCAGGCAGAATGCCCAGGCACAGCTATTTTTTTAGATTTACTTCCACATGAATGAAAAAATCCTTGAAATTAAGCCACAAGTAATGGATCAGTAAGACTCGTTTCATCCACCTGCTCCCATTTAGTGTATCTATAGGGATCTATGTGTAGTAAAGGCACAATACCTTACAATTAGGCCTGTGTGAATAGGGAAGTATTCGACTCAGATTAGGATTCAACTGATTTGGAGTACAGTGATTGGATTTGGTGATTCTAATCACTGTCCCCATTTAATTCAGCTGAATCAGAATAGGAGATTTGGCGCTGATTTGGTGCTGTTTCAGAGATTGAGATCAGCCAGGGAGAGGCAGGCACAGCCTGTACCCTACCCTCATCACACGAGCCACTGGAGAACTCAGCTGGCGGTTCCTCCATGGAGCCATCACCACGGGTATGTATGTGGTGAGCTTCACAGACACCTTGGTCTCCTGCCCCTTCTGCGGGCAGAGGGAGACCCTGGCAAACACGACCCTCGAGTGTGCCAGGCTGCAGCCCTTCCACCTACACCTCCAGAACCTCCTCCTGAGTTTCTGGTTGAATTTCACCCCCCACCTTTTTGTTTTTGGTCACCCCATTCACGGCCCCACCATGTCCCAGGACCTCCTGGTAAACCTTCTTCTGGTCCTGGCCAAGTGGGCCCTGTACTTGACCAGGAAGGAGGCTATGGCCAGGAAGGTGCCTGAAGACTGTGGAGCTGCTTTCCTCTCACTTGTACATGCATGGTTTCGGGCAGAGCACCAGTGGGCGGCATCCACCAGCTCCTTGGATGCCTTTGAGGACCAATGGGTGTGGCCCATGGGGCTCTGCATAGTGTCCCCCTCAGGCACACTCTTTTTTCACGTTTTGACTCTTTGACCCTCACATCACTCCAATCTGGTTTTTGCTTTTGTTGTCCCAAGAATTCTGTTGTATCTTTCAACCATTGGCCCCACACAGTAGGAGCTATTAGTTAGCCAGGTGGGACTTAGGGCCCATGGCACTTGAAGGATACAATTAAACAGGAGCTTCTGGGGGAGGAGCCTATGGGAAGAAGTTGGCCACGCCCCTTCCTGTCCCAGGCTTCTGGTGCTGTTGCTGCTGCTTCAAGCTTGATCTCAGGAGCTTCTGGGGAGAAGATGGTCAGACCCCTTCCTGCCTCTGGCCACTGCTAGCTGCTGGCTTATTTTCAGAGCTTTCAGCGGTATGTTGGCCGCACCCCTTCCTGCCTTACACTGCTGCTGTTGCTACCTTCCCCCATGAGCAGGGTCCTTTGCTGCATTCAGCACGCTGCTGCCCCCCAGGGAGGGCCCACTGCACTTGGGAGGCTGGAGATGAGCAGGGGAATGTGTGTGAGGCTGGAGACAGCAGGGGAACATCTCCACCTCCTCTCCAGAGGCTTGTCTCCAGCCCCCTGTTCATTCTCCTGCTCGTCTCCATCCTCCTGAGGCTGAAGATGAGCAGAAGGCTGTAGACAAGCTCCTGGAGATGTTCCCGTGCTGTTTCCAGCCTCCTGCTCATTCTCCTGCTCTGTCTCTAGTCCTCTGGAGGCTGTAGATGAGCAAGAGGCTGGAGACAAGTGGGGAAGTGATCAGGAGGCTGGAGATGATTCAGGGATTCCCCCAGTTGGCTCCAGGCTCATGATTGTTCCCCCTCTTGGCTCCTGCCCCCACCATTCCTCCCCCACCTGGCTCCAGCCTCCTGCACTGCCCACAGTTTACCAGCAGCGGCAGCAATTGGGGCTGCTTGGGACCCCATGGCATAGCCCCCCCCCCATGTGGCGTGAAGGAGTGGGGCTTGACCTTGGCTTCCTGGCACCCACACTGCTGCTTCCGCATCATGTGGGCGTGACCTGGTTTGGCAAGGCGCTGTGCGTTGTCTGGCAGTTCAGGGGTACTGTGGCGGTCACCCAAGGCTCAGCGCTGCTCAGCCCAAGTGGCCTGGAGCCCTGAGACAGTGCACAGTGCCCTGCTGAGCACTGGACACACCCACACAATGCAGCAGCATGGGTGCCAGGCAGCTGGGGCCAAGTCCCACTGTCTCCCATGCAGCAGGGCTGTGCCATGAAGCCCCAGCAGCCCCAACTGCTGCTGCTACTGCCGGTGAGTGTGGGGGGCTGGGGAAGGGTGGGAGAGCGAGCAGGGGGTGGGGGAATGAGAAGATAGTTGGGGGAACGAACGGGGGCTGGGGCCAGGCAGCCCCTGCCCATGGTCCCCTCCCCCCTTCATCCAGCCCCACAACCCCTGATTTACCTGGCATGAAGCTGGGTTCAGGTCCCTGCAGCCTGCATCACTGCCTGATCCACACAGGCAGGCATGCTTCAGCACTGGAGCTACCAGAGCATCTTTGTGGAGGACTGAGCCTCTGGTTACCTCGCTTTTTTCCCCTGGAGTATTTTTTGACCCCTGGGTATCCAGAGGTCTAATTTTGCCCTTGCACTGCCAATTTGAAGTGTGGGGAACATTTTTTTGTTCCCATACGTGCCTCTTGCAGTGTCTGAAAGAGGGCTGAGATGCTGGAAGAGGCATGTGCACACTCATCTGGACGTGCCCACTAAAGCAGCCACAAAACCAAGGGAAAAAGCAAATTGTTTGATTGATTAGCATTGTTGGTATTCACTGAAAAATGTATTCAACGAATAACATTTGACTGATTACTTGAAGAATAAAAACTATCTATTGTGAATAAATTAAATGAAAAGGGAATATTTGCCAAGTAATATATTTGGCATTTACTATTGGAGTAGCATTGTTAAATAATGCTTCTTTTAAAAAGCTCTATGTTGTTTGGTTCTTTTTTCTCCTGGCTTTTTCAGGAATCTTCATGTTTGGCACCATTTGTAAAGAGATGCTGTGGTTCTTAATCATAGACCTGCCAGAAGTAGAGGTCAGAAGAGCATGGGATTTGTCATATCTGGGCCGCATCTGCACGAGACACTGACTGCGCAGTAGTCACAATAAAGCCATTCAGGGATGCTATTGCACAGTAACTCCAGTTACTGCACATTCATTTAGTACTTGTGTATGCAAGTACTAAATGACTGTGCAGTAACAACTGCACAGTCAGTGTCTCATGTAGACATGGCCCCAGTGTCCAGTCTTAGGTAACAGTTAATACGAAAGCTCCAGAAGAAAGCCAAAAATCCTCAAAATTTACTTAGTGAATTTCGAATGCTCAATACAGGGGGACAGTGGACTCTTGCAGGGTTATACCCCAAGCTAAGCTCTAATTTCCTAACTATACTTACTATTCTGAAAATGTTATCACACCACTGCATGCATTTCTCATCTCTCCTCCTCTCCTCACCCAACAAATCCTTTACCATCAGGATCTATGTAGCTTATACCACAGCACCTGAGACACTCTTCAATGAAAAATATTAGGTGTTTTTCTTTTAAGAAAGTTAATGTGGTCAGGTGAACAGTTTCACTGGTGTATCTAGGGATGATTACAGAATCATAAAATACAGGTCCAGCAGGAAGCTCAAGACCTGATCTAGGCCATCCCACTTTTCTCAAGGCATGTTAAACTACACCTAGGCTATTCTTGGCAGATGTTTGTCTCACCTGCTCTTGAAAATCTCCAGTGATGAAGCTTCTGCAGACTCTTTATATCCAACTTAGATTTCCTTTGAAGTAATTGAACCTCATTACTTCTTGATTTCTCCCACCATGAACAAGAAGAGTGATTTATTCCCTACTTCTCTACATGTTTGAAAACCATTCTCATGTCTACCCTCCTTTTCTTCTCTAGGACAAAACAAACCCAATTCTTTCAATCTTTCCTCATAAGTCATATTTTCTAGATCTCTGATTTGTTTTTTTCTCTTTAATTAGTCCACATATTTCTTGAAGTATTGTGCCTACCACTGGACAGAGTACCACAGCCAACGCCAAACCAACACTGAGTAGTATTGAAGGATTACTTCACATATTTCTATCACACCCTTGTTTCTTTCAAAAAAGTATAACATTGTTATTCACGTTAAGTTTATGAGTTACTATAATCCTTAGATCTTTACTGCAAACCTGCTGACTGGTGAGTTGTTCCTTGCCTTGTATTTTTACAGTTGATTATTCCTACCTAAGTGTAGTATTTTACTCTTGTCTTTATTGAATTGCATCCTATTTATTTCAGACCAGTTTTTCAACTTGTCAAGATCACTTTAAAATCTAATCCTGTCCTCCAAAGTGCTTGAAGTCCTTCCTAGCTAGGTGTTATCTGTTAATGTAATACTTGTGTACTCTATGCCACCATCCAAATCAGTGATTCTTTACTGAGGTGCTATGGCACTAAGGACTGCAATGAGACCTTTTTAAGGGTGCTGCAGTGCCTACCCCATGTGCAATAAAGTAAGCCCTCACCTGACCCCTGCTTGGAGCCCCATGCCCACCCCAACATCCCATGGACAAGCAGTCCCTGCAGCTGCTCTTCCAGGGACTCCTGATGGCACCTTCCCTCCCCCCACAACATTCCCATGAAAGCTATGCCCACACTCAGAGCAGCACACTCTGACACAGGCAGCCAGGGGTCATATAGCAGTTTTTCAGCCTGGCTCATCCTCCCGTTCCAGGGGAGTCAGGTGGTTCCAGCTGCTCATGTGCGAGTCCCTGGGGGAACAGCCATGGTGGCAGAGGCCACACTTGTTTCCACAGGTACAGACCAGTGTGGGGAGGGGCTGAGAACAGAAAGGGGACAGATGACAGAAACTCCTACCTCATATTTAAACAAGTACCTGCATAGGGAGGCAGAGTGCCATATGCTCACGGTTATTTAGCAAAAGATTTTTTTTCTTGTTAGGTGTATCTTTTCTGCACAAAAAATAGCTTTTGATTCTCCAAATCCTTTTTGCAGCTTCTCTTCTTAGGCTGGTTCTCTGAGCTCAGGATCAACTTTTCCAGGGGTCAATCTCTGCCCAAAGCTCTTTTGAAAATCTTACCACTTATTTTGTCTAAAACAGTGATTCTAAACCACAGTGCTGCAGCTGGGATGCCATGAGATCCTTTTAGGGGGCCAAAGGGTGTGAAGAGGTAAGCACTGTAATACATAAATTAGTTTTTGAAATCTAGTGCTGCTGAATTCAGAAAAGTTATGGAGGGGTGCCTTGAGACTACAAAGGTTGAGAGCCATGAAAATATTGTATGGGAACAGACCCAGAATAGAACCCTATTGAACCCCATTTGATATATCCTTCCAGTTCAACAATGATGGTACCCTGTGAGCTCTGTGATGATAATGTGTCTTCAGTCCAGATGAAATAGGGGTCACTTGCAAATCAAAGAGTGTCACTTGCAAATCAAAAGAACTGATAATTCTACTTGGTTTGATATGAGTGAGGACTCACCAGGGCTAAGTACTGAAAGTCAAAAAGCCTGAGGTTGAATTGATTCAATCTTTTAGGTTAGTCTAAGCTGCATAGGTTGATGAATAAACAAGTGAACAGACATTCACTTTTGATTCGAGAAATGCAACCACATGCCTGCAGTAGCCGAGGTCAGAAGCCAGGGGTGCTAGAGCATGCCTCTATGCTCAGCTGTAGCAGACATAAGCCAAGGCTAGTCTGCTCACCCTGCAAGGTAGGAGTTGTGGGGGAGGTGCAAAGCATCTTGGGATATTGGGGAATTGTAAGTTAACTTGAATCTGGAGGGGATCTGAGACAGAAGTTCAATAAATTGATTTACCCTAAATCAGTTAAGTATGATACTACATCCATACAGGTTTATCTTAAACCAGTTTTGACCATTTTGAAAGTGGTCTATGTGCACTGAACTTCTGTTGTGTTATGGATTTGAGCTGGCTTCTGATCATGTATACCAGCCTATGTGTAATTTCTGTGTCTCTGGAGTACTGTGTCCAGTTATGGGTCCCACATTTGAAGAATGATGTGGACACATTAGAAGTAGTCCAACAGAGATCATGAAAATTATTAAGATCTGGGAAACATGACTTACAAGGAAATGCTTGAAAGTATTAGGACTATTTAGTCTAGAGAAAGAGAAGACTGAGGGTGGATTTGATAACCGGAGGGTGGCTATAAAGAGGATAGAGATAGTTAATTCTCTGTGGCCTCTGGGGGCCAGCCTAGAAACAGAAGTCCCTATTTGCGGCTGGGGAAATGGATATTAGGAATTATTTTATCACCGAGAGGGTAGCTAAACATTGGAACAGGCTATCGAAAGAGCTTATGGAATCTTTATCTTTGGACAATTTTAAGAGCAGCTTAGATAGACTCTAGACTGGGATGACTTAGACAAGTATGGCCCTGCCTTGAGTAAAGGGTTGAACTAGATCACCTGGGGTCCCTTCCACCCTTGCTATTCTATAATTCTGAATCTATATTTATTATGTTTATATTATCATATTGGAATTTAGTGTACTAAGGTTATGCCAACATGGAACAAAAAGACCGTTCCTGCTTTAGGAATCTTAATTGATTCCTAAATGCTCTCAAGTGTCATTGTCAAATACATATGCTCCTAAATGCTCTCAAGTGTCATTTTATTTAACATAACTAGGGAATATCTACCTCTTATCAGTAGACTCTGAGCCAGAAATCCTGGAGTTTGCTGCTAATGGCTCACTCTGTGACCTTGAGTAAGTTCCTTAGATGTTTTGTTCAGGTATAAAACGAGACCAATAAAACATACCTCAACTGCTTGTTGTGGTGTTTAATTGATGTATACCTGAAAATGTTTTAAGGTCCTTGTTTTCCTCTGATGTTGGTGTTTGTGGCGTGGCAATCCACGATCTAGCACAGTCACATTGCCATGCAAGTCTACAGTTTGAAAGCAAACCTGGAAAATCCTTTTCCTAATTGTTGTACTGCTTATATCATGGGTAATAGCTTCTGTGACTTGGCTGAAAGAAATTAAGCAGGCAATAAAAATGCCAAACAAAGTTGTAATGAATGTAGAAATAATCACTCATAATTTAGAGTTCATCTTCCCAGAGTGTTATTTCATTTGATAGGTTTAGGTCATTATAAAGAATGTGCTCCTTCTTGCATTTGAAACTAGATAAAAAGGGACAGTAGTTTATGGCTGCTATATACTTGATGAGATATTAAAATTTTGCAGTAGAGCAGAAGCTGGGTAGGAGGGCGAAAATATCTGAGGGAAGATTGTATTTTCCCTGAACTTTTGTGGTAGGCATAAAGCTGCTTTTGTTTTTATAGATGTGTGTGTGTATATATATATGTATGTTTTGTATATAATTAACACAGATAATCTTGTGGAAGATGCTGTTGTTTGATTTTTAAAATTCAGCTCACACAGACTATGCCAAGGAAAGAGAAAGCTTTCTAGCTTTCCTTGATATCAAGGGAAGAGTGAGCCTTCTGTCTCACTCACCTGTTTTCTGTCTACATACCTATCCTTTCCACAGATCTCATTCATTAAAGCTGCTAATCAACTATACACCTCCAAAAAATCCTTTGGTACTGTGCTAGGAGAAGATATACCAAAAAAATATAACCTCAAAGAAAAAAATACAACATCCCTCTCTCAACTGCTTCCCCTCCTCATTTCTTTATCTGTTTTAATTATGAACAGGCTATGGGTCTCTTTCAGCAGGTTTTAAATAGTGCAGTCTAATAGAGCAAACACAAACTCTGCTGGCCCAGCAGGGAACATGCTTTTCAGCTAATCATTTATTGTGAATGTCATTCAGGTGCTTTCATTAATGCATATCTGCCAAGTGCACTGATTCTGTCAATATTACACAGGATCAAAAGTGCCAAAGATTATTTGACTCCCTTTCTTTTGAAATTCTTAAGGCAATGTTTCTTTTTCATTTTGTTACTTTAAAGTGAATGTATACATGTGAAATTAATTGCATTTTCTCTGCTGGAAAATAATGACTTCCTGTTTATTCTTCAGCCAGTTAATACCCAAACAGATTATTCTTAGTTTCTTTGTTTTTCCCTTTGTCCATGTTAAAGCAACTATGCAGTAACTATGAATGTTTGTGAAGTTTTCCTTTCTTTTACTAAAGAGGCCAGGAAAACAAAAAGACTGGATTCTATTGGACTTTAGACAATGAATAGTAATCCATAGAAAATACTTTGAAAACCTCTTGAATTTGATGAAGAGAAATACCCTTTCCATAGTGTTACACAGTTTCTTTTAAACTTCCTATAGAATTTTTGCAGAAATATATAATTTTCTAATAAATAGAAAAGATTAGAGAATTTAGAAAAATTAGAGAAAAGATACTGTTTACTACTGTATCCTACAGCTCCTATTCCACTGACACTTTAGTGTCACTTATGACCAGTTATGTTCTCAGAGAAGATTATATTTGCTCCTGCAAATGAAATTATGCCGCCCAAGAGAATCAAACCCAAGGCCCTCTGTATATGAGAAGACTGATTGTGAGGTTGATAAGGAGTGAAGGATGTAGTGCATTTTCTGCACTGAGTGCTATTGCTTCAAATGTGCAAGTGCAGCCTTCGGATGCCTGAGGAAATGGGTGTTCAAAGATCGTGCCATCAGACTGAAACTAAGCTCATGGTTTATCAAGTAGTCATGACCCCCACCTTATTGTATGGATCTGAGATTTGGAGAACATATAAGAGACACCTCAAGTTGCTGGAGAAGTACCATCAGTGCTGCCAATTGAAAATCCTTTGAATGCATTGAGAAGACAGAAGCATCAATGTTAGCATCCTCTCACAAGCAAACATCATGAGCATCGAGGCAATGACCATCTAACAGCAACTTTGATGAGACAACCATATCATCTGGATGTCCAACTCCAGACTTCTGAAGCAAGCTTTATTCTTGCAGTTCAGTCAAGGCATACGCTCAAGAAGAGGGCAGAAAAAGCCTTTCAAGGATCTCCTTAAGAAAAAATGCAACATCAACATCAACTCATGGGAGACTATCACCCAGAACTACCCCAAATGAAGGAAGAGTCTGCTGCAAGGATCTCAGTACTTTAAAACCTTGCAATGACAACAGGAGTTGGAGCAGCGGGAGTGGCAGAAACTGTGTATCGCGGACCAAATCAAGAACCCAGAGCCACCCACTTCACACAAAACCACATGCCTGAGTTGCAATGGAACTTGTCTATCCTGAATTGGCCTTGTCAGCCATCTTTGGTCCCACAGATAAGGCAATCATGGAAAACAATTATCCTCGACTGTGAGGGATTGCTGATGATGATGCTTAGAAGCAGTTTGGCCCTGTCTCCGTGAATAGCCCAACTGTTTTCAACTGCAACCAAGTGTGGGAGGAAGGGAGCTCAGGGGTAACTTTGTTTTTCAGGCCTGGGATATTTTCTTAGTGAGTCTAGGGCTTTGAATGTCTAGCTCTTGTTCGCTAAAGCTTCAAGCTCCTGGCTGAAATTCTGACATGAGAATTTCAGGCATATTAAGTTTATAGTCTAGTCTAGTCAATGTGTCCCCAGCTCAGTTCTGATGCAGCATCTCTCTCTCACAAATAGGTCCTCCTGTTACTCCAGGTTTACTGATGCTTAACTGCAGACATTATCCAAAGGCTTAATAATTTTTCCCATCTAAAAGACAGAAATTCCCTCTTTTATAGTCTTCCCAAATTCCGACTCTCTAAACTTTAAGTGGATTCAGACTTCTCTCTATGACGCTGAAGAAAATGACACCACAGCATGCCCATCTCTGCTTCCTCTATTGACTTTCTAGTCATCTCTGACTCTAATTTGAAACTGCCCCCTTGATATCCAAAACATTCTGCAGGCTTGCTCCATGGTATCCAAGGATCCCCCACTCATTCATTTGCTCTTTAAATTGCTGCTGATCATGCAGGCTTCCTCCTCTGTGATTCTCTATTGTTAGAGGCTTTCTTTCATTTATGCGTGTTGGTCTGTGAAAACTCTCCCCCCTAAAATATCATACCAGATTGAACTCACTTAGTTTTGAGTTCCATTGTGAATGTCTTCTCCTCACAGATCAGTGACCTTTGGGGAACATGGCAGCTTTTCTAGTTTTTTGCTACCCCTTTCCTAACTTTTATCCCTATAGCTTGCCCCACTTCCTAAATGAGGCTCAGAAACCTGCCTGCCTTAAGTGCCTTCTGGTGCCCGGGAGTGGTGGTCTGCAACTTCCCTTCAATGTCCCATATTCCCTAGAGCAGGCTATTAGGTTGCATTTCCTTCCTCGAGTCTTTGTGTTAGGTCTCCTTGTAGCCTAGCTATCTCTCCAACCTCTGAAGAGCTCTTTTGCACTGTTGGAGAAACTGTCTGTTCCCATCTCGCTCCCACTGCCTGGAGCCCAAATTCCATCACCAATGGTAATGAAGGAAACGGCACGATCAAAGTGGTCAAAATAATCAGACCCGGAATAAGAACTTTCCCTGCAGTTTCTCTTGTTCTCTGAATCTTTTTCAGGGGCCGAGGAAGCAAGAAGCTTACATTTCCAGTTCCTGCTAGAGATGGGGATGGCAGAGGACTTTTTCCCAGAAGGCTGCTTAAGGTAAGAGGAAATCAGGGGTCCATTTTAGGGAAGGAGAGAGTGGGGAGAGTCACAACTTTCATATGAAAACAGCAGGGGTCACATAAGTTTGATTTCAAGCTTCAGGTTTTGTGCTGTGCTAAAACTCAAACTGAATCTAAAAATCTATGTTCTTCTGCAAAAATAATCTGCTCTTGAGTTAGCAAACCTCTGTAAGAACTAAAACACAGCTTTCATGGCACACAGCTATGCTGCACTATCTATTTAGAGCTATTTCCCTAGGCCATTGAGTCATCATCTCTTTTAAGCCTAATTTCTTCTTTACATTATTACTGACTTTGTTAAGTGGTTTGTGACACTGTATATTACATAGAAAACAAAACCACTCCAGAGATTCTTACTCAGCCAATTTTTCCTCAAGTCTATAAGAATTTTGCTTGAGTTAAAGTCGAGTAAGATCTTTATTAATATAATACATTAAAAAATATTTGCACATTTCCCATCAATTCACTTTGAATGAGTTGCAGAGAAAGGGTCTGGCATGTACGTGACTGAATTACAGATGACTGCCATCAGTTTATGCTCCATATTAATATTATTAGAGTTGTTAAATAATGAAATGCTTTGAGGAAAAATACATGACAGAATTAGTAAGTCCTTATATGCACCAATTTTCCTAACATTCTGCAAAACATATATCTCCCGAGTCTCCAAATGCCCTCGTCACCAATAAGAATAAATCTGGGTAGTAAACACTCCATAAATTGACCTAATAGGAGAAATGAGGAACATTTAAAGTGTCTCAAAGAAGCTTATAATTTGCATTTAAGAGGCAGTTATTGTGAGTAATTATAAGTTAATTAAATATTGATTATTACAAGAGTCCCATCGTGATTTAGGACATACAAACTATAGACTAAACCTTGTTATTTTAGAACTCAAAATTACATTGGGAACTGTGCAATTACACATTATTGTTATTAAATATGATTTGTCTCATCATTCTTCTCTAATTGGTATTAAAAGCTAAACAAGTTAGATATTACGTGTTGAAATGACTTTTAAGTATATAACATACATTGCTATTGTTGCCATGCAGAACAAACAAAAAAAAAATTGCTCCTTTCCAGTTTGAAAATGATAGTATGTATATTACCAATTGACTAGTTAAGTTTTGTTTATAATTTTTGCTTGCTTTAAAATTTAAAACTATGGCAACTAGATTTATCCTCATGCTCCTGTGGAAGCTTAGAAGTTAGAAATGTTTGGGGATTTTTAATAATCAATCAATAGTTAATTACTATGCAGCAAGTGGCTTCCCTTTTATTCTGAAATAACATATGCCTTAGAAACACTTATTTTTTTTATTGCTGCTCTTATGTTTATGAACCTGGGAGTGAACTGGCATAGCTCCTCCACCTGCTGAGGAGAAGAGAAGCTGTGGGTGAATGACAGCCAAGCTACAGATTAACCTGTTTATTTTATATTGTTTTTTTGGTCTCACGAACTCTCTGTGTTACACATTTATGGTTAAAGATGGAGGAAAGTAAGAAAGAAGCAGGTTTCTTTAAGTAATTGTTATGAAGTCATATGCCAGAATTTGAACACTGTACGTTTATAATATTTAGTGTTTAATATTTAGTTTTCATATCCAGATCACTTTACCATCATTCACTTCCACATACACTTTGAGGTGAGTATTTTTGCTATTTTACAGATGTGGAAGCTGAGGAATGGAGCCTCAGAACGTTCTTGTACCTGCACAATCTGACCATTTTGGACTATGTTTTTTTGTTTTGTTTTTAATTCCAAGGTCTCTGAGCAAAAACACTTAAAGGTGCATGGCTATATTTGCAAACTGGGTGATTTCAGTGGTTTGATAGGCTAGTTTGCTGTGAAAGCATCTGATTGTTAATCTCAGATCCAGCCATTCACTTTACGCATTTAATCACCACAATTCTATATAACCGTGTGTGTGTGTGTGTGTGTGTGTGTGTGTGTGTGTGTTCCTTTGCATTTGCAAAACTGGGCTGGGCATTTCCCAAGAGCAGGCTTCCTTGTGAGATTTCAGGAACTCCCTGCCAGAAATGCCAGCTTTTTTACTTAGTGTTTTACCATATCTATTCCAGGCCAAGGATGAAACAGGACATATTGATATAAAGGAATGTGGGTCAGGGTTCTTTTTTAATCTGAGAGAGATTCAGGTTCAGGTTTAGGGTAAAGAAATAATGTATTATTTATTTCATCCAAATAATTTGCCCTGGAATAGTGATATTGCAACATGTGAGTGCAGCACTGTTGTGTTGACAGCTTTGAAATATTAGGGAATCTCAGCGTGATCAAGCAGACAGCTTAGACAGCCACAGGGTACTCATCTAGGTGGGCAAAGTTTGTGAGGTAAGAAATGCCCCTAAATTTTCTAAGCAACAAAACTGAAAAGATAAAGAGAACAAACTATATAGAGCACTAAGGGTACGTGCAGGAGCTTGCTTACTTTCATCCACATGATCATAAATCAGAAGTGAAATGTGCAGATGTTTGCAGGTGCTGAGAGCCTGGCTGGGAACCTAGTGTAAATAACTTGGGATGTGGAGAGGGGTGTGTGGGTCTAGGTGGGCTGGCAGGATTGGGGTGGCTCATGGGTCAAGGAAGGGTTGGTGCAATTTGGGGGTCTGGCAGGTCTGCAGGGAGCAGGGGGTGGTGGGACCACAGGGCGAGTTGTCCAGCCTGAGGTTCGGGGAAAGGAGGAGGTTGGGGGCTAAATATAACCCAGTCAAGGTCAGGGAGGTAGGAAGAGCACACCTGTGGCTGGGACAAGCAGCTGGACTTTCCCAGCCCCAACTCCACACTCTGAATGTCTTCAGATGTTCAGTAGATTAGGCTAACCTGTTCCTGATCTAACCTAGTTCACCTTCTCAGATGAACGGATTTAGATTGGGCCTTCCATTTTTTGCCCAATTTGACTTTCCTGAACATCTGCACAGATTGGCATTTAGATTGACTTAACCCTACTTAGGTATCTAAATGTAATACCTCCATGTATCCTAGGAGAGTGAAGAACTGGTGAAATTTGGTTCACAATTTACAATTAGGGATGACTTTTAAGTCTAACAATACAAACTAAAATATGAGCTGAACTGTGTATGAGTTTTGCCAAAAAAAAAATTCCTTTATTTTGGCAGTGACGTACCTCAATGTATATATGAACAAGCAGACAGCATGTCTGCTCTGCTTCAAAAACAGCTCCCACAAGCTGGGTCAAGGCATAGACCCTTGTTATGTGAAAACAGACATCACCTTTGTGCCTCCATAAAAGATTTTATGGTGGCCCAAAGTGAAAACAGGTGTTCATACCTTCAGAAAGTAGTATTCCATCTGTTTAATTATGGCAGAAATGCGCGGACTATGTAAAGCTGCCCAGCCTCTGGTGTGTGGGGGGGGGGGGGGGGGGGGGCAGGCATTATTCATCCCTCTCAAGACTTGGGATCACATGTCTTGTGTCTGAGTAAAAGGGAAAGTCAAGGCCTAGGTGTGCATGTGTGTAGATGGGGGTTTCCTGCTTGCAACCCATACAGACCACATGAAAATCCCTCTACAGGGTGTGCACAACTCCAAGCATGGAGAGGGAGGAACTCTCATGGGGGTCTCTCCTCTGCATTCGCAGCCTGTGCTCCACACTGCTGCCAGAAACTTGTACTGACCTCTGTAGGAGTACCCGCCCTCCATGCTTGCAGACCCATGTGGGAAATCCCTTGCAGATAGAGCCTTCAAATGTGGAGGGGTGGACTAAGGGTCCCTACTCCATGTTTGCAGGTGTATGTGAGGAAATACCTTGCAGAGAGAGTGGGATGGGAACCAAGTTTTCCTGGTTTACAGATGCACCTCAAGTTGGAACACAAGATAGACATCTATAGACTTGCTGGAATGCAATCAGCTGTGCTTTGATTAAGCTCCACTGAAGACGTCTGTTTCCAGTCTCACAAGAGATTAGTTACTTCCACAAAAGGATCTTGAAACAATACAAAATCCATGGTGATCCTTCTCTGCTGGCTTACTTGCTTTCAGAGTCATCTCTAAACACTGATCAGCCCAGAACCCCAAATCCTCTTTCTCTCTCTTATCTCTTGATGTGATAACATGTTCACCTGGTGAGATGCATTTCCATCAGGATCTTGTGTTGGCAGAGTGGCGTGATTCAAGCAAATGTAACCAGCCCATTACTGCTTTCTTTTATTTATGTTGTTGTCCCTGAAAGCTAGAGTCCTGGTATAAAAGCTTCTTTGTGAGTTGTTCTTACTTGAGTGCTTTCACATCCTCCAATTGGATGGCAGCCTTTAGGGCACTGCTTTCTATTCAGTGTCTAAGTGCAGAGAGGTTGGGGATAGGAGGGAGGGTTTGTCCTTTTTTGGTCATGTCTACAAACACACACATGCTGGCAAGAATCCTTGTATTATTCCTTTGGTGACAAGAGAATGTCATAGCACTAGAGCAAATGATATATATAAAACAAGCCAATATATGCCCTTGGGGTTGTGATCAGCCATTGAGTTTATTGAGAATGGCTTATATCTTAGTCTGTGCACCAACAAAGCGCCTTTCAAGTACTGACTTTTCATTTTGGCATTTTAAATACTCCTTTTCAAAGTACATTAATCTCTATAAGCTTTTCCTTTATTAATATGCTATAAGCTGCAAAGTATTGTTTTTCCCCAACAGTCTCAAATACTAAGAAGGCACTTGCCCTTGTCTAATCACATCTGCAAGTAAGCAAATATTGGCAAAAACTCATAAAACCTTATTATCCCCCTCAGGCAAATGGTGTCAAATTTGGTGGCCACTCTTGCCATTTATAAATATGAATCACAAATCTACACTGCCTCAGGACATCATAAATAGACTTTCTTAAAAATATAAGTCAAAAGTCTTGCCTCTGCCCTCACATGGAGAGCTAGCATTAATATTGGACCAAATACAAGCTGCTACAATTTCTTCATGTTGCCTAGAAAGATTTATATCACAGGGAAATGGTAGAGGTTTTAATTCTCTACCTGTTCGCATGAAGTAGCTACATGTATTTTCAAATTACATGTCATAAAAGATGTGAAATGCCCTTAAACACTCCCAGGTGCTTGGCAAAATCAGATTGCCCAAAATACAGAGGACTGATTCAGGCAGATGGAACGATGTTAATAGATGGTTCTTGGTGTTATTCCAGGCGGGGGTTGGGAGGAGCGGGGCTTTGGAAGGTTACTTCCAATTGGAATTATTTGCTGGTTGCATCACCAGGCAGAAATTGCACAGCTCATTGTTCCCAGCTTCCACGTTGCCCTGAATCTGCATTGAAAAATTCTTTATGTGAATGCATAATAGGAGTTGGCAAGCTCATGGCATTGCCAAACAAAACAGCCATGTGAACAACTGTGAATATGCCAGTTCCTATGAAATATAACAGTTGCATACTAATGCATTCTTAGTACCTTCAGTGAAGTTACTTCTTATTTACCCCAGTGTGAATGAAACCAGACACTAGACTCATGTGCAAACCATTATTATGTATAGCAGAAGTGTCAAACTTGCTCAGTACTCCAGGCTGAATCTGGACTATGGGACTGCTTGCAATAAGTTTTGGCCTGAGGTACAGGAAGGTAGCATAAGCCACCATAGTGGCAGTGGAGCAAGTAGCTGCAGGCCTGTGTTGCACAGCCCTATCTTTGAAAACTCATGATGGTTGGGAGAGGTTTTGGATGATTGGAAAAGGGAAAACATAGTGCCCATCTTTAAGAAAGGGAAGAAGGAGGATCCTGGGAACTACAGACCAGGCAACCTCACCTCACTCCCTGGAAAAATCATGAAGAAGGTCCTCAAGTTATCTATTTCAAAGCATTTGGAGGAGAAGATGATTAGGAACAGTAAGCATAGATTCATCAAGGGCAAGTCATACCTGACCAGCCTCATTGCCTTCTTTGATGAGATGACTGGCTCTGTGGATGCGAGGCTACTAGATACAATATACCTTAACTTTAGAAAGGCTTTTGATATGGTCTCTTTCAAGATTCTTCCAAGCAAGCTAATGAAGTACAGGATAGATGAATAGACTGTAAGGTGGATAGAAAACTGGCTGGAGCATCTGGCTCAATGTCTACTTGGCAGCCATTATGAAGTGGAGTTTCCCAGGGGTCAGTCCTGGGGCAGGTTTTGTTCAATATCTTCATCAATGACCTTGAAGATGGGATGGCGTATACACTCAGTAGGTTTGCAGATGACACCTGAATGGTGGGAGCAGTAAATATGCTGGAGGGTAGGGCTAGGATTCAGCGAGACTTAGACAAATTGAAGGATTGGACCAAAAGAAATCTCATGAGGTTCAACAAGGACACATGCAAACTCCTGAACTTAGGACAGAACTATCCCATACACCACTATAGGTTGGGAACTGAGTGGCTAAGCAGAAGCTTGGGTTACAGTCAACAAGAAGCAGAATATGAGCCAACAGTGTGCCCTTGTTGTGAAGAAGGCTAACAACATATTGGGCTGCATTAGTAGGAGCATTGCCAGCAGATTGAGGGAAGTGATTATATTTGGCATTGGTAAGACTGCATCTGGAGTACTGTGTTCAGTTTTGGGCACAAAACTGCAGAAAGGATGTGGACAATTAGAGACAGTCTAGCAGAGGGCAATAAAAAATAGTAAGGGGGCTGGAGCACATGACTTTTGAGTAGAGGCTGAAGGGACTGGGTTTATTTAGTCTAGAGAAGAGAAGACTGAGAGGGGATTCAAAAGCAGCCTTCAGTTACCTGAAGGGTGGTTTGAAAGAAGGGTGGTTAGAGAGCTAGACTATTCTCAGCAGTGACAGATGATAGAATAAAGAGCAATGGTCTCAAGTTGAAGCAAGGGAAGTTTGGGTTAGGTATTAGATACTTTCTCATTAAGAGGGTAGTTACACACTGGAGCAGATTACCCAGAGAGGTTGTGGAATCTCCATTTTTGGAGGTTTTTAAGACCCAGCTAGACAAAGCCTTGATCCTGCTTTGAGCAGGTTGAGCTAGATGACCTCCTGAGGTCCCTTCCAACCCTAACTTTCTTTGTTTCTGTGAGTCTATGAAGGTCTAGCCTATGGGCCATATGTTTGACACCACTGATGTACAGCATATGCTTTTTAAGGATTTGCAGAAGGCCTGCCATTTTCCTTATTACTGATGCCATCCACTGGACTTGAGAAACACTGGGATTATGTTGGGACCCAATGGGGCAGGCACACACTAATAATTCTGGAAATTAACAGTAGTACTATAATGAAAAATCTAGATGGTCCATTCTCCATGTATTCACCGGAAGACCAAGTCTAATCCAGAGAAGCTGTTGCCCCATAAGCTATGGTCTTCATCTTGCTCCTTCAATACTGCCTTGTACCTGATGGTCTTCCTTGAAGGGTTTCTTGTTCTTATTTTTCTTATTATTTTTTAAAAACTACTCTTTATAATGCTGTTCTCTAATATGTCTTACATATTCTGAGCTGCAGTTCTGAATGGAAATGATGTGCCGACAAAAAATGTTCATGTTGCATGTAAGAATTGAGCAGAGGCTTAAATTAGTGACATGCACTCAGCCCTGCAAAAGCCTAACTCTCTTGTTCCTGACCCAGTAAAGCATTTACACATATGTTTAAGCATGTGGACAGGCCAGTTAACATCAAACGAGCTTCACCAGATCAGGACTAAAGCAATCAGTCTCTTGCAAAATAGAGCCTAAAGAGCAAGAAGAGAGATGGCATCTTGGGTCTGGAAGAGGAATTTGGTACAGGTGAGGAAAGTAATTTATCAGTAACCAGAGATATTGAGTTATGGTACTTCTGTCTTTACCCTAATTAAAAAGGGGATGACAGGTGATGAAAATGACAGCTGAACTGGAACAGTCTAAGGAATTAGAATGTTAATAAATGTACATGGGAATCAGAAAAATCACACTGAGATAGAAAATGAAAGACACATTCTTCTCTCAGGTATGCATATGCATCTCCAAATGAATCCAAGGAGACTGGCATATATATATCTGAAGGCAAAATTTAGCCCTAGCTAAGCAGCGTCATCAAACATGTTAAAGGAATCTCTAGCAAAAGGAAAAACTATTTAGTCTGGAAAATGGAGAAATGATACAGTTTTGCAAAGATGTTGTAAGGTAAATGTTTCAAAGAAGTTACCATTTTTCCTTGCAGAATTTAGAAAATAACTATGCATAGTTCTAGCTAGTGATATCACAGAGATTTCAAGAGTAACCTGAGTCAATTCTGAACTCTTCACATCAAAAGAGAATGAAAAAAAATCGTATTTTAAGTACACAAAAATAGACTCATATAGAATTCCCCAACATAACACTGAATTAAAGCAAAATTCAAATTGAATTTTGAATTCAATCCTGCTTGAAGTTAAGCCAGCTTGAAGTTAAGCCAGCTATGATCACTTTTCTCTTGAATTGTACCTAAAGCTTGTCCACATTTCCAGTCATGGTATTATGAACTGAAATGATTGACACTTGCAGTGTAACTTCCAGAGATGCTGCCATACAGAATACATGGACTATATGTTATTCTGTTTAAAACCATTATTATCTAGTTCTGTATCACTTAGTAGTTACTCAGCTTAATATAACTGAATATTTTCTAGTTGTTTACTGGAGAATTGAGCTCTAACTAGCTAACATCTGTTGACCTGAGCTCTGGTTCACTTGTTAGATAAATACTATAACACTGGGCTTAGGGGTCCCTGAGTGAGCTAAATCAGCAGCACAAATTCTGATTGACACAAAAGGCCACACCAGCATCTTGTCAGGAGCTTGAGACCCTCAACTAATTTGCATATTTTAATGAACCGTGCAAGAGTCAACTAATAAAATAAAAAATGTACTAAACCATGTCATGCCTTTTCTTTGTTTTTCATTTTTTTCCTTCTTTTTTCTTCTCCTATTTGGTATCTTCTTTCTCTAAAACAATTGCATTTTAACATTTCTAATTCCTGTCTCTTCCTTTTTCTTCCATCTCTTCTTTGTCCCAGTCTTCACAATGTCAGTTCAAGACCTTTCTTCTCTGTACCTGTCTTGTGTCCGCCTCCTATATTGAAATCCAGCTGAAAACTTATGTATACTTTATAATTTCTCCCCTCCCCCACCCACATATTCTAAATGTTCAATTATTGTCAACAATGGTGCCTTTACCCACTTGCTAAGGTCACATAGGAAGTCTTTGACCAAGCCAGGAACAGAACTAAGATCCCTTTGGGCTCCCACTCCACAGCTGATGTGCAAGACTCTTCTCTTTCACCTGCCATTATTTTTTACTCTTTCCAGTCATGTCTACAAATACAAGAAGAAAAAAACCCAAGCTTGCCTTACTACTTCAACAATCAACCAAGTCCAGAAATCTCAAGTTCAAAGAGGCTAAAGCTGGAGTCCAGAAAGTCACCAGAGAATGTGCCCAGAAGTATGGGCAAGATCTGTGCAAAAAAGATTCATATATGCTTTGAAAGAAGTAACCATGATACCTATGATGGAATTAAAGAGGCATTTGGTCCAAAGGATGCCATTATCCGTGATACTGCCTTAGCTGCCATTCCCTAGCTTCCAGTGATGCATGAGCTGGACTAAACACCAACTCTCAAAGATGTAAAAAAGTTATCAAAGATTGTGCCTGGGAAAGCAGCAGGCAATGATCAGATACCTAATGATGTGAGGGGTGGAACATGTGAGCAACTTCCACACATTTCTCTGCACTTGCTGGGAAGAAAGCCATATACTGTAGTCAGCAAGGTGGTTGCAAGGGTCCTGCTTCAAAGATTCCAACTCCTTGCTGAGAGCCAGCATGCATTCAGAGCTGGACGCTCCACAGCTGACATGCCCTTCACACTGCATTTGTTGCAAGAAAAAAGCCGTGAGCAACAGGCATCTCTCTATGTAGTGTTCATTGACCTACAAAAGGCCTTTGACATGGTTAGTAGGGCTGTGCAAAGCTTCAGGTGCTGTTTCGACTCAGAGGAGATTCAGCTCGATTCGGCAGCCAAATCTCTGAATCTGAATTGAATCAGGAGACCAATAAAAACGTCTGAATCTATTTGGAGAGCTTCAGAGATTCGGGCAGTCCCCACTCACTGCCACAGGGAGCTGGACCCAGACTCCATGCTGGTAAGTAGGGACAGGGAGCGGGGCTGGAGGAGGGGGACCATGGTGGGACACTGACCAGGCCCCATCCCCTACCTGCTCCTCCAGCCTCCCTGAGCACCCCCAACCCCCGCCTGCTCTCCCAGTG
>NW_005841898.1:2426674-2435346 GCF_000455745.1 Alligator sinensis | reverse complement strand
TGGGGCTTCTGGGGGCTTGTGGCAGAGCCCCCCATGCAGCATGGGGCATTGGGGTGCAGTGGGGATCACCCCCCACCTGGCAGGAGCCAGTGAGTGCAAGGATTTTTTGTTTGTTTGTTTGTTTTAAAGAGACAGGAGCTAGGGTCAGGTGGGACAGCCATTGAAAGGACTGGGAGAGTGGACAGGGTAAGGGAACTGCCTGATTTGGAGATGCAGCCAATTTAGCAATGGCCAAATCTCTGAATCAGATTTGACTAAATCAATTCGGGACAGTGATTCGAACCACTGAATTGAATCACTGTTCCCCGAATAGGCCAGATCTGAATCTGAAGTGAATACTATTTGCTTTGTCCAGGCCTAATGGTTAGCCGGAATGGCATCTACAAGATCCTGTTGAAAACTGGCTGTCTACAAAAGGTGCTCTCCCTATTCAAGGAGTTCCATGAGGGAATGAAGGCAACCATTCAGTATGAAAATGAAACACCATCTGAGTTTAGCATTAATACTGCTGTCAAGCAAGGCTGTGTTTTAGCACCTACTGGCTTTGGCATCTTCTTCTCTATCCTTCTTAAGTATGCTTTTGGAAACAATCAATCTCACATACTAATTGAATCAAGGGCAGATGATAGCTTGATCAACATTAGACAATTTTAGAGCAATAGGCATGTCACCCAGCTCACTGTCTGGGATCTGCTCTTTGCAGTTGATGCTACATATGTCTCTAACTCACATGATGAATTGCAGATCATGATGAACAAGTTCTTTGATGCATGGATCAAGTTTGGCATGGCAATCTTTATGAAGAAAAAAGTTGTCATGTTGCAGGGCAGCAACATCCCACCCAAAATCTATGTTAACAATGAAACTCTGGGCAATGTAGACCACAGACCACTTTTGCTATCTCAGCTCAACTCTTACCAGCTCACTTAGTCTTAATAGAGAACTTGATTCACGAATTGGCAAAGCCCCTGTCACATTTGGCAAACATACCTCACTTGTCTGAATGAACAAGCTGTTAACCCTGTGTTGAGGGTGAAAACCATAGTGTCCCCTGGCCTGGGTTTAGGTGTTGGTCAGTTCCGGAAGTTACTGAAACTGGTGAACTTTTGAACTGTGATGGAGCTATGTCTCATTTTAGTACATGGGCATGTGCAGTAACGTCACTGGTTAGGCAGGAAGCCTCTGAGGTCATGTTATCATTTACCTTATGAGGGACAAATAGGGTGCTGGGTGCAATAGGTAGAGTGACATCTGCAGTGGTGAAGTACCAGGTGCACATATGTGTGATTGGCTGAAGTGAGAGTGACACCTGTTGCTAAGGCCACCTGAGAGAGGGTGTAGAAGATTATAAAAGGGGGCAGGTCTGATAGATCTGTTGTTCCCTGTTCCTCCTGGTGTGTGGATATTACCCCATGAAGGTTGCCTGAGAGAGTGAGTGAGAGCCCAGGGTAGCTGAACTCCTCTCTGCTCTGTGACTGAGGTGAGTGAGTGACAGGGAACTGAGGCTGGAGGAGCAGCCAGAGTGCCTGTTTGAACCAGACTACACAGTGAGTGAGGGCCTTCAGTAGTCAAACTCCTCTGTGTGTATGTGTGTATGTGTGTGGACAGAGTGAGGATCCCTGGGGATCAATACCTCTGTGTCATAGTAGGTGGAAGAGCAGCCAGGGTCGTGTGGATTTCTGTGAGTGGTGGTGTATGCAGTGAGTGTTAGCTGCTTGGGGAGCTAGCTATTGTTCTCTCTAGCACCCTCTATCACAGCGGTTCCCAAACTCTGACAGGCTGTTTAAAACGATATACTATCAATTTAAAATGATATAGCCTTAAGTACCACCAGCAAATTTTTCTTACATATAGGTAACAGACTATGTATTAAAACAACATCAAAACATTTAGTAATCAAAAAACATTGTTTTGTCAGTTACAGTAGCCATATAAAACAATTGTAAATTGGAAAAAAGACAGTGTAAACAAGGGGTAGGCAACACTTTTGGCTGTTGTACTGAAAAACTGCAATGTGTACCCAGTAAGGTGCCAGAGTGTGGGCACACCAGAAAACAAAACTGGGGCAGAGGGTATATGACAAGACGCACTGCATATTAATATCGTTAATAATCATAAATGTTACAGTAAATACCAGGTTTTCTAAAAATTCTAAACCTGGTGACAATAAATAAAATTTCATATACTGCCTTTGTTCTTGTGTATTATTTGTTAAGCATGCTGTGATGGCGGGGGAGAGAGGAAGAAGAGAGGGGGAGAGGGAAGACAGTGAAGAGGAAGAGAGAGAGAAGAGAGAAAGAAGATGAGAGGAAAGACAGAGAGAGAACAGAGGGAAGAGAGAGAGAAGAAGAACAAGAGAGAGAGGGGAGAGGGAGGGAAGACAGGGAGGGAGAGAGAGGCAGAGGGAGAAGCAGACGTGATGGAGGTGCAGGCTGGCCTGGCCGGGCCCTTGGGAAGGAGGTAGCCAGAGGAGAGAGGGGGCCAGGAGGCTGCCCCGGGGCTCTACAGACTCAGGCTGCAGCAGGGCTGCTCAACGGCACCAGAGGTAGGACCTGGCTCAGGTCACACAGCTCTGTGGCAGTGGGGTGCAGCTGCCTTGCCCACAAGGGAAAGCCACCTGGCTGGGTCAGGATGCTGGGCTTGGGGGACTCCGTGCTCAGCCTGTGCATGCCGGGGACAGTGCGAGCAGGGTAGAGCCCCCTTGACTGCAGCAGGGACTCCCTGGGCTCTGGGAACAGACACTGCAGACAGTGTGCAGAGCCAAGCCAGCCAGAAGCCCGCAGCGCCTGCCCCAGCCCTGGCCCTAGCCCTAGTCCCTTGAGGGGAGCTGCGGGTGGGCAAGGCCAGGGCTTGGGCAGGCTGGGGCGGTTGTGGCAGCTATTCCTGGGAGCTCCCACGGCCAGGCCCTTGCAGTGGAAGTGGCTCCACCCCTCTCGCACTCTGCCTTGCATGCAGGAAGGCCGAGCCTGGAACCAAAAGCCGCCCCCCATCGAGCCTGGCATCCTGCCTCGGCTAGGCGGCATCCTTTCGCGGAGCTGTGCAGGCCCAACCAGGCTCCATCTCAGGTGTCACTGGGCACCCCTGCCTGCCCACCCACCATGGCCCTTCCTGGGGTGACCTGGGCCTTTCCAGGGGTGCAGGGGTGCACTGCTACTGTGCTCACCCCAGGGTATGCATGAGGCCCACCTGCCCCCCATATTTATGTGGGGGGTGGAGGCAGCTGCTGCTGCATTCTGGGCTCTGTGCCTCAGGAGCTGCATGTGATGCCATATGCCTTCCACTACTGGGTAACCAGTGCACAGAAGGTGCATAGCATCGCACATGGCCATGAGGCAACAGCAGCCCACCCCATACACAAACCCGGGGGGCAGCTTCTCCCCATGCCTACCCCAGGGTGTGCACAGGGGCAGGAGCCCGCCCCCCCACACCCCTGGATGAGCCATCTGGGGCTCCCACTGCTCCACTCCCCACTTCTGGGGCCATAATCTGCCTTTCCCTTGCCTCACCCCTTCCTCCCCCCCATGCCCCTTTCCCCCCCAACACACTTACCTGCTAGAGACTGCTACACATGCAGCTGGGATGGATTCCTGATTGCCTGCAGCAGGCTGGGATGAGTGTCTTTGTATGTGTGCACCCCACCCCTCCCCATGGCCTATTGTGTACCACTCACAGGTTGTCTGCATACGACTGGTGGTACATGTACCAGAGTTTGGGAACTGCTGCTTTATCAGATCTAGAATTGGCATTGGTATTGATTGTTTGTTATTAATATTGGGGTTTGTTATGTTGTTGCTTTGCATTGTTGTTATTTGAATAATATAGTTATTGTTGTTACCCCAATTGAGTGTGTGGTTGTGGTTGTCCTATTAATCCTAATCGATTATTATTCGCTAAGTGGGGCCAGGCTGCAGGCCTATGCTTAGTGAGAGTTTAGCCACTTACCATCTTTCACTGAGCCGTTGGACTAATTAATCAGTTAATTGTCCTTACTCAATATGTGAACACAAAGGTGTCCACCTATCAGGTGTGTGTCCTCAGTACCCTCCTGTATTGCTGTGAAAGCTGGGACACATACTCCAAGAAGGAGTGGAGATTGAACAGTTTTCACCTTTGTTGTCTCATAAAACTTTTTGGAGTCACTTAGGACCAATGGATCACCTACAATGAGGTCCTTGCAAGGACTGGCCTACAGTCTATGCGGACTATGCTGGACATTCACAGGCTTCACTGGTGGGACACATGAAGTGCATGCCTCAAGATCATCTGCCAAAGACCATGTTCTATGGCCAGCTCAGCAATGCAGAGGAAGGCCAAAGCTCTGATACAATGTTAAGATCAAGCAAGGTCTCAAGAAATTCAGCATTCCCACTGACAACTGGGAGAACCCTGTCCAAAACTTCTTAGTCTGGAGAAGCCAGGTCAAAGCTGGTGCAGTCACTGTGGAGAGCCATCAGAGAGCCCTGGCTGAGGCCCACAGGTGAACCAGGAAGCAGAAGCAGAGTGTGCTTCAACCTCCATAGGATGAATGGACCTGTAACCACTATGGGAGGGCTTGCTGCTTGCACATCAGGCACTTCTCCCATACCACTGCCAAGAACCATTGACTGACTGACTTTGCCACATTTCCTTTCATCTGCCAAGATATGAGATGGCCATTAATCTCCAGTCATTTCTACAAATACTATTTCAGCACTCCACATTTCTCCAGCTGACACATCAGAGGATGCATGCTCTCAGAGCTGCTTTGAGGATTGGAGGGATTCTCTCATCATAGAATGATGAGTTTGGAAAGAAATTAAAGGTCATTTAGTACACTCCAAGCCCCACCCCGACAGAAATGCAGGATGCATTATTCCTGTGTTGTCTCAGATAACTAAGTGCCCAGTCTCTTACTGAAAACCTCCAATGAAGGAGACTCCACAACTTCTCTAGGAGAAAGTCTTCCACTGTCCTACTGTACTGACAGTAAGGAAGTGTTTTTTTGTGATTTAATAGAAATGTCATCATCTTCAAGGGGAGGGGCAGGGGAACTTATCTAACATTTACAAGTTTTAAACCAGTATTCTGAGGTTATAATTAACCTAATCTTTATGTATTTTTAGGGAGAAATGAATTTGTAAATTAATTAAATTTCATGATCTCAGTTGAAAAAGAATCAAAGAAAGAAAAAAAAATCAATTCCTTCTCTACCCACCTACCCTCCCTCCCTCAATCTAGTAACAGACAGAAAACATGTTTACTCTAGCAATTCTACTGCATCTTTTTTTGTAGTCTGGATATTTTTTGGCTCTTTCCATTTTCATATTTTCCAGGCAGGAACTCTCAAAATTATTGAAGTAACCTGTGGTTCAAGAGTTCAGAAATGGGGTTATGAGAACACATATTACAAAATCCTGAAATTTTCCTGGTCTTAAGAAGGACAGAAACTGGATCTCAGATGTTCAGGAAAATGGAAATAGAAATCTATAACAGCAGAAATGAAGTCAACAACAAAAATGCAGAGTGGAGGAGTCACATCTTTTATTCTGGGTTGATTGAACAATGGTTTAATGAAGGTGAGACAGTAAAGTGAAAATTGCCAAGCATACATGCAGATGATCCATGGCTTGCAACACTGAATTTTTAAAAGGGGTCATGGAAAAACTTAGGCAAATTCTCAGGAAATGTGCTTGTCCCATTGTTCCCATTTTTGGGGTAGGAGAAACCCGACCTAGAGTCTCATCTTGGAGTCATCCCAGATGTGCACCCCCACCTTTCCTCATCTGGGTTAAACAGTATCTGGATCTAGAACTAGTGAATCTAGGTGCACACCTGTTGTCAACAGCAGGATGAATGGTTAGGGCTCAAATAGGTGGAAGAATCCTAATACGGATCAAGATCCACTAAGCTCTAAGGTGCCTAGCAGAGGATCCTCTTTGGACAACAGCAGAAGTCACATAGCTGAGTTGGCAGGCACTTCAGGGGAGAAGCAGCATCCTACAGCCATCGAGCCTCAGCTCTATGCCGGGTAAAGGTTGCAACGGCCCAGAGTGTCTACCCTGCTACTACACACTGCTGGTTGCACATTAAATTATTTTGTGTGGACAATCTACTGGTACCAACAGTTTTCACCCTCCCAATACTTCACCATCATCATCCAATAACCCTTCATAAAAAGACTCATGGTGAGAGTTTCCTAGGTGGTGCCGACAGGCCTGAGAACCTGTAATCCGGTAGCCAACAATCTCTACACGAGAGACCTAAGCGTGATGGTTACATGAGTCTTGCTTGGTGATGGGAACAGAAGGTTCTACCTAGGTGACCAGGGAGCCCTATTTAGGGAGGCCCCTCCTGCCTCAATCTGAGGAGGCCGCTATAAAAGTTGGGGTAAAAAAGGCTCGCCTCTCAGTGGCTCCTGGCTGGTTTCCCATGATCAAAGGGATCTCTTTTTAAGTGGGAGAAACAATCACAAAAACAGACAGAAACTTACAATCAGATGCTGGAACGTTTGTACACTACTTGACTTAAAGGAAAATCACACTCACAGAAGAACTGCATTAGTAGCAAAAGAGTTGCACAGGTATCAAATAGAGATTGCTGCTTTTTCTGAGACTAGACTACATGACACTGGTATAGTTAGAGAAAAAGAATACACTTTCTACTGGTCAGGTTATAAGGCAGACCAAAATGCCAGCCTATATAGGGTAGGACTTGCAACTAGTAAACTCCCCTGCTAATAAACTACCACAGCAACCTGTGTCAATATCTGAATGTCTAATGACATTGCAGCTACCACTCTCCAACAACAACTTTCTGGCAATAATAAGCACCTGTGCCCAACACTACTTGCTCCAGAAGAAATGAAGACTCGGTTCTACAGCCAGCTGAATGACACTCTAAGAAACATACCCAACAATGATAATATCCTGGGTAACTTCAGTGCATGCATTGGAGATTACTACACCACTTGGAACAGAGTCATGGGGGAATTTGAATGTGGGCCTCTAAACAAAAATGGAGAATTACTCTTAACATTCTGTACAGTTTGACCCTACTCCTATGAACACCGTTTTGCATTACCAGGGCTATGTGAGATGCGGAATGCTCTATGGATCACCAAATTATCCATACTAAACTGAACATCAGGATTCACACTCATAGATGGAAGGTTGCACCAAAACTGAACTGATATGTCGGTGTTTCAAAACTTTACATGGAAGAAGGGAGAACTCAGTTAGCAACTTCCACTCATGCTGCACTATGAAACTGTCAGTGCAAGAGCAAGAGGAACTGTCAATGAAGTGTGGGGCACCTTTCAAACTGCAGTGCAATCATCAGCTAAATAAGTCCTTGGTGTCCCAACTCAATGAAATATGGACTGGTTTGATGCAAATGACAACAGTATTGAAGCACTCCTTGTGGCCCATTGAGCCATGCACCAAGTTAAACTGAACAGCCCTTCCTGTCTTGTGGCCACAGAAGACTTCAAGAAATCAAAACCTGAAGTGTGAAAAAAGCTGAGGGAGATGGAGAACACTTGGTGGAGAAACAAATCAACAGAATTACAAGGTCTTGCTGATACAAATAACACCCAAGGTTTTTTTCAGGAGTTAAAGTTCATTTATAGACCATGAAGAGCCAATACCTCTCCAATCCTGCCCACTGACAGCACCACCATCCTGAGTGAGCACAGTATGATATTTGAAAGATGGAAAGGCCATTTTGCAACCTTTCTCAATCGTGAGTGGAGCACAAGTGATCAATTAGTAGACTCAACTGAGTAAAGACCAATTCAATATGTACTAGAAAATCTCCCAACTCTGGAAGAGACTTAGAATGCACTTATGGAAATGGCAAACTAATTAATCTAATACACTGCTTCCATGACAACATGCAGGCCCATGTATCAGTGGGTGCTGACTCATCTGATGCCTTTACTGTAGCCCATGGGGTTATACAGTGCTATGTGCTTGGCCCAACATTATTTACTCTGTTCTTGGCTGGAGTGCTGGAAGTCACTGCATGTACTACCACTACTGGTGTCACCCTAACATGATTTGATGGCAGATTTCTAAACCTCTGCCTATTCAAGGCCAAATGCAAATCTCAGCAAAGTGAAGTAAAGGATCTACTGTATACTGACAACTCAGCATTTACTATTCGTTCTGAGAATGATATGCAACGTATAGTGAATTCCTTTGCTCAGGCAGCATCCCTTTTTGGCCTCGCTGTTTGGGGAGGAGGTGAGCAGCCAACAGTTGTGAAAGAACAGGTTAGGGACTATTTAGAAAAGCTGAACATATACAAATCCTTGAGGCTGGATGGGATGCATTCAAGGGGCATGTCCACACAAGTGTGCACATGCCTCTTGCCCCACCTCAAACCCCTTCGAGGTGGGGCAACAGGCACGTGTGGGAACAAAAAAATGCTCCCTGGATTGCAAGTTTGTGGGGAGAAAATTAGACCCCTAGATATCCAGGAGTCTAAAAAAAATCAAAGCTTAAAAAAGCAACGCAGGGCACGGTCCAGGAGGCTGGCTGCCAGAGTGTCTCTATGGTTGGCCCTTGCCCTGGTGCTGAAACATGCGGTGGCCCAGGCTGCATGTTACAGCACCAGGGCTCTGGTGCTGGTGAGTAACGGGTCGGGGGGCTGGAGAGTGGGGAGGGGACCATGGGGGGGAACCCCCAATGGAT
>NW_005841898.1:2420414-2426087 GCF_000455745.1 Alligator sinensis | reverse complement strand
GGGGCTGGCGCTAGGTGGGGCAGCAATCGGGGGGGCTGGGGTGAGGCATGTGGGCCTTCAGGGGGGGGTGGTAGCCCCTGTGGGGGCCTTTTGGCCCCCATTGGGGGCCTGTACCCCTTGTGTGGGGGCCAATCTCCCTATTGGGGGGCCAATTCCCTTCTGTGGGGGAAGAACCCCCTGTTGGGGGGGTGTAGCCCTCGTGTGGGGGCTGAACCCTCTATTGGGGGGCCATAGCCCTTGTGTGGGGGATGAACCCTTTGTGTGGGGACCATCGCCCTGTGGGAGGGCAGCAAAATATGTATTCATGAATTCGTGAAACCTGTATTTAGAGTTCACTTTATTATTATAAGAGACTTACTTTAATACTGTAGATATATCAATAAAACATTGTCCAACTGATCACTATCTCCATCTCACTCTCTCTCTCTCTTTATAGTGGTCTTTTGTTTTAATTGTGGAGGAACATGGATTTTGGGGTATTTTACAGAGTGACACTGGGATTTTTTTTATCAGGGATTTTTCAGTTTTCCAATAGGGAACACCAGAATTCCTGCCAGGGAGGCCAGTGGAAGGACCCTGCTTGCTCAGAGCTGGCACTTTGGACACATCTGGCAGCGGCTGACCTTCTGGACATATGGGGCCAGGACGACATGCTTTGACAGTTCAAAGCAGGCCACCACACCCGGAACATTTTCTGGGTGATAGCTGCCCAGATGGCCGGGCAGGGGGCACAAATGGCAGTAGTGCCGCACAAAGGCCAACCCTGCAATCGCAGTCCACTGGCAGCTGGCCCAGAGGAGCAGATGCCTCTACTGGTTCTGCAGTCCCCATCTGAGTCTGGCAGGTGCACAGCAGGTCACAGCCAGGCAGCAGCCCCCACTGCTAGACTGCTGCAGTGGGTAGAGGGTGCAGGGAACTCTCAGGGCTGCTTCAGCAGTCCAGCTGGCACAAGGGGTATTGTCCTCAGGTATCAATTGGCTGAGTCCCAGAAGCTCCTGAGAGCTAGTATCCCTGAGTTACTTGCCAAGGCAGCTTTTTATACTGCTGGGGACAGGACAGGGCAGCTTTTTATACTGCTGGGGACAGCACAGGTGCTGGCCCTGGGCTCTAGCTCCCCCTGGCTGAAGATACGGGAGAAGTCAGGCAGGGTTATTTTGCCCCAAGTGGCACAATTTGCTCCACAATAAAGTGCATGTCCGAGCACATGCACTGAAGCAAAAAGCCCTGGCTCAAATTTGCACCGCTTCTATTTGACCTGCTGCAAGCGCATGTGCTTCCATGTGTGGATGTGCCCAAGGGTGCTAAGGGAGTTGACAAATGTGATTGCAGAGCCACTGGCAAATGTGACTGCAGAAACTCATGGCTATCAGGAGGGGTCCCGGATGGTTGGAAAAGGGCGAACATAGTGTCCATATTTAAGAAAGTGAAGAAGTATGATCCAGGGAACTGCAGACTAGTCAGCCTTACCTCAGTCCCTAGAAAAATCATGGAGAAGGTCCTCAAGGAATCCTCTAAGCACTTAGAGGAGAAGAAGGTGATTAGGAACAGTCAGGATGGATTCACCAAGGGCAAGTCATGCCTGATCAACCTGATTGCCTTTTATGATGAGGTGTCTGGCTCTGTGGATGCAGGGAGACGAGTGGATGTGTTGATTTTAGCAAGGCTTTTGATATAGTCTCCCACAGCATTCTTGCAGACAAGCTAAGGAAGTACAGTCTGGATGAGTGCACTGTAAGGTGGATAGAAAACTGTGTCTGGAGCATCTGACTCAGAGGGTAGTAATCAATAGCTCAATGTCTAGTTGGCAGCCAGTGTCAAGTAGAGTGTCCCAGGGGTTGGTCCTGGGGCCAGTTTTGCTCTTCAGCAATGACCTGGAAGATGGCTGAGTGCACTCTCAGCAAGTTTGTGGATGAGACCAAGCTGTGGGGAGTAGTTGATATGCTGGAGGGTAGGGCTAGGATTCAGAGTGTCTGAAACAAATTGGAGGATTGGGCCAAAAGGAATCTCGAGGTTTAACAAGGACAAGGGCAAAGTCCTGTACTTAAGAAGGAACAATCCCATGCACTAGTACAGGCTGGCAGCTGACTGGCTGAGCAGCAGCTCTGCTGAAAAGAACCTGGGGGTTGCAGTGGACAACAAGCTGAATATAAGCCAACAGTGTGCTATGTTGCCAAAAAGGCTAACAGCATACTGGGCTGCAATGGTAAGAGTGTTGCCAGCAAGTCAAGGGAAGTGATTGTTCCCTTCTATTTAACACTGGTGAGGCCACACCTGGAGTACTGTGTTTAGTTTTGGGCCCCCAATATAGAAAGGAAAAACTAGAGAGAGTCCAGCAGAGGGCAACAAAAATAGGTCTTGGTGCTGGGGCATATGACTAATGAGGAGAGGCTGAGGGAACCGGGCTTATTTAGTCTAGAGAAGACAAGACTGAGAGGGATTTAATAGCAGCCTTTAACTAGCTGAAGGGGAATTCAAAAGAGGATGGAGCTAGACTGTTCACAGTGGTGGCAGATGACAGAATAATGGGAAGTTTAGCTTAGATATTAGGAAGAACTTTCTCACTAGGAGGGCAGTAAAACACTGGATTAGGTTTCCCAGAGAGGTTTTGGAATCTCCATCCTTGTAGGTTTTTAAGACCTGGCTAGACAAAGCCTTGGTTTGGGATGATCTAGTTAGCTATGGTCCTGCTTTGAGCAGAAGATTGGACTAGAGGACCTCCTGAGGTCCCTTCTAACCCTCATTTTCTATGATTCTATAATGGGTATTAAGTGCCCTGAAAAAATCATCAACAATGAAGTACTACAACTAGCAGCCATGTCAAGCATGGAACCCATGCTAGGACAGAGGCAAATTACCTGGGTTGGACATGTCATACATATGGACAATTGTCTGTCTAAGATAGTTCTGTATAATGAATTTGAAAAAGGCAGGAGGAAGGTTGGCTGTCCCAAACTCCACTACTAGGACTGCATTAAGTGGCACATACAGTCTGCTGGGTTGGACATAATGTCCCAGGAGGATATGGCCCACGATTGGTGAGCTTGGCACTTCATTGCAAAGGAAGCAAGAATGAGCAACAGAACATCATTGTGCCACCTTGACTAATGGTAGGAGGGAATGTAGATACCAACTTGCCTCAGCTCATCTCCTGAACCCTACATGTGGAAACTGATTTCCAGTATCAGCAGTAGTCATACTCAAGTACAAGTGACAATCATTCATTCATTTATGTTCCCATTTTGGGGACAATTGCTTGTCATTCCCCTCCCCCGCAAAAAAGATCCCATTTTCTAAATGAGAAGGAGTCATAGTCTTTTGGATTAGAACCAACATCAGAAATCTACCAGCAAGAAATGTAAGTATTAAAAATATTCTGAGGTAAAATGTTAAAGGTTAAGTCATGAAGTTGTAACCAACCCAGCTAGAATTTGGTGTGATGGCCTTGAAGTTAAAAGCACATCATATGGGGGACACATCCTGGGCTCCAAAAGTACAAAGCAGCCCTGAAGCCAGTGAATAAGAATATCCAGTAGCACAGAGCTACTGTAAGCATCTCATGACTGTCTTCTGGTCTACATTACAGGGGGTGTGGCCAGGACAAAACAGCATCTGGTTGATTCTTGGCTCCAGAATAACCCAATAACCTTTTGCAGCCTTCTTCCCTGAGCTGAGCACAGCTCGCAGACTTAGCCCTAAATTCCAGTAGTGTTGTGTGTTTTAAAATGATCCAGAGGTGCTTATGGATATATACATGCAAAATCTATGAAAGCCAAAGGGAAATTTGCATGGTTATTGGATGGCAGGATTTGTATCTTTATCTAGGTCTCTGGGAGCCACTGATAAAAGGCAATATATTCTGTAAAAACTAAACATAAGAAGCTGACTGACCAATGCTCTGGCAGTCCTATGTCAGAATTTTCTTGCTTTTGTGGGTTTATATTTGACTCATAATATTAGTTGAACACATTTAATTAACTACAGTGGCTGTTTGAAATCTTTGACATTATCATTTTTATACCACTACAACCTCATACCACTGATGGTCATTAGAGCTGTTTCCTAGATCAGTGCAATTCATTCTGGACTCAGAGTTAATCTCATGGAAAATCCAATCAGTAAATTGATTAGGTATTAAATTACATTCTTTGTTAACATTCTCTATTCCTTCCCTTACAGTTCAAAGAAGGCATTATACATTTTCTCCCTTCACTCTCCCTCATTTCCATTAGTATTACTGCACAGTTAAACTCATTGATATGGCAGAGGTGAACTATGGATTTTATGTTACCACTTTCTTCTTAAAAAATGAGAGTTCAGCAGTTAGGTAAAGGTAGAAAAGGTTAAACACATTTAAAAATATGCCTGCTGCCAGGTTGGCTCAGTACCATTATATTTTGACTGATTTCTTTGTAGTAAGGACTGTCCAAACTGTGCTGCAGACACCAATGTCTGTTGAAAATACTGCTGGCATTAAAGTTTACTGTAGCAATAAGCCCCTCTAAATTGGTTGTCACTGTACTTTGTAAGCAGCTCTTTCCATGGGCCATTCCTAGCAGTTCACTTTGGATAACAAGTGATTTTTATGAGAGGCTTTTTTTTATGAAACCCTGAGGTGACAAGAAATAATGGAGCCAACTGAGCTCAACTAGCATTGTCTATTGTGTCCACTTATGCCAAGGCTAAACTTAGTGAGTTCTGGAAACAATGTTAAGGACACCAACCACGTATTCAAGTTCTTACAGTGTATATTTTTTCACACTGCCTACAGAAATCTGTCTTCTATCTGAGCTATGAGTCCTGTGATTTCTATTATTGCATCTGCAAACTGTATATGTAGCTGTAGTTGAAATCCTGGCTGTAGTACTGATGTTAATGGGAGTTTGCTACTGACTTCAGTGGAGCAAGGATTTCACTCCTATGATAAGTGTTTCTTTGCCTTTCTCCAGTGGTTTCTCTCATCAATTTTTGTCTTGTTTTTAGACTGTAAACATCTTGGCCCAGGGTCTGAAGGTAACTATGTATGTGAACAGCTCCTAACACAATGCCCTCCAATCTGCTCCCCAATGTAAGTGTTAAACATTAACAACAACAATATCAAACATATGTAAGATAAGTTATTTGAGTTTTATAGGAGCTTTGGGAAATGGCGCTTTTTCTCTGAAGCTCTTTGCTTTAGGATAGGTTGAGCATTGGTTTCCTTCTTCTCAATTTACTTTTACAATTTTGACTTCAACTGGTTTTAAAAATCTCAAAGCAATTTCTAAGTGTCACTATTACTATTTCTAAATGTTTTTGGTACCATGTCAAAATCATTTCTTTAATATAAATCCACATATTAGCTCCTGCTCTGTCAAAACTAGCCCTATGTTCATGTGTAGTTGGGGATATTTTATGATAGTGCAGACATGGATATTTCTATATTTTTGAGTTTGGGGACCCTCAACCCCATCTTGCAATCTCACTCTCCTCTCTGTCCTAATTATATATCATTTTAGATTGCTCACTGCACTTGAAATTCATTGTAGCAGAACTGCCAATGTTTTCTTCTAAACAACCCCCTTTCTCCATTTGGCTTGTCAAGGTTTTCATCACTTGTTATACAAACCTACTTTTCAGGCACATTTGTACTCTTTTTTCATTTTCTCCTAAATCCCATCTGTGACTAAATCCAAT
>NW_005841898.1:2417404-2420383 GCF_000455745.1 Alligator sinensis | reverse complement strand
TTCCCTAAATTTATTGTCTATTTCCTGCCTTGACTATTGCAGCCTCCTGCTGTCTGGTTTTCTTTATATCAGTCTTACCCCCTTCATAGCTGAACTCCCCAGCTAAAATGACATATTTACTCACATAACACATGTATCATTCTCCCCAAAATTATCGTTCCAAAATTGGAGTGCATGTCTTCAGCGAAGGAACTTATTTTTCTGGGAAGCACAGCAACAGGAGCATTTCTATTCAAGCAGTGGTAAGGGAGTCAATTGTCTTCATGGCCCATTAGATTCTCCTTGACACATGCTAATTGCTCTTCACTCAACAGGTATGAACAACACACTCTCCTTTTAAAGGGCCTTGATGTTCTACTTATCAACCTATCTTGTCTTCTGCAATTCTACTGAGGAATTTTCAGGCAACTTCAGGTCTGTCTTCTGTTTCTCAGCCCTGGAGACTGTTCTTGCACATTTCAAAATCCTAGATCTACTCATGGAGTTCAGTCTTCAGTAGCAGCTAGAGTTTCAGCTTTTGGCTTAGCAGCCAGGTTGCTGACAGTTCAGTTATGAAAGAGTTAAAGCTGTAACTTTTGTCTGAGCAGGAAAAGAGAGAATGAAGGAGTGAAAGAATGAGTGAGTAGCTCTGTCCCTGCTGTACGTGACCATAAGTCTGGAAAAATAAATATTTTTTTCTTAATATGGGTTTAACAAAAATAAGGTGTGTGTCTTATTTGGGGATGTATGGTATGTGAAAAAATATCTTATATATTGTTCTGACCACATCATCCCCCATCATTTTATACTTCCTACACTGAATTCCATTTGTGCATATTAAGTTCAAACCTTTTGTCCTTGCCTTTGGGGCCCTACAGTATTCAGGCGTAGCCTTCATCTTCAATCACTTTTCCTTCATTCTTTTTTCCCTTTAAGTTACATAAGTATTAGATACCCAATGTCTTTTCCCACACAGCTGTCTCTGTGTATATTTCTACTCTTCTCCAGCTTTACTTTTTGAATAGTCTCTCAATGAAGTTCACCTCTGCTTCAGAGGGTATATAAAATATATTGATTAAATTAGGATGCTGCACATGCTATTTTATTCATTGGCCAGAAGCGCATATGAACTTAATTGCCTTCCTTTTGTCACCATACTCTCTCTTGCCTGTTCTCTCCTTCAGTCACTGTGCCATGTCTAAGTTCTAGACATAAAGGTCTTTGAGGCAGAGAACTATTTGTTTTATTATGTGCTTAGCTTATCTGTGAGTGAGATGCAAATATTAAATACTAATGATAATTCTAGAATGGACTTAATTCCTTCTTGTATATTGAGAATTGTTCTCAGCTGTCTTTAACTTGTGGGAACTCAACACCTCCTGGTGGGTACTCAGGACTAGGTGCAGACAGAAGTGCAACTCCCCACTGTAACAAAGAATGCTTTGCAGGAACCTCCAGACCAAACAGAAGTTCACTGTTGGTTTTGGTGGGGAGGGGAATCTAGTTGCTAGCTGCAGCCTGCAGTTGGCTTCCGCTAGCAACAGCCCTCCTCCTTGTGAGGCTACAAACTTTTCAGAATAGGAGGAAAGAAACAGAGCAAAGGGAGCTTATTCTGACTATGGAGGGTAGGATGGGTGAATTTGTCTTCCCACTCCACCTGGGAGGGGCTCCAATATACCTACCCCACCCTCCAGTGGGGGCTGAAAACCCCCCAGACCAAATTTCTTCCTCTCCCTTTCCCCCTCACTCCCATTCTGAAAAAGCAAAAGGCTGGCAGGCAGTGCAGACACAATTTATAGAAGATGCTGTACTTTGAAACTTCTTCATCTCACCCCACATGCAATGAGGGTTCAGATTTTCACCCAATTGGTCATTTTTGAAGTAGTCTGCAGCTGCTCACTTGTGTTTGGTCATGGCTATAGACCACTTTCTGTGGCCAAATTGGGTGAAAATTGTCACTTTTGTCTGCACCCACTGTATAGAAACAAGTAGGATAAGCCCCAATCTCATGTAAGTAGCTATAAACACTTTTTTTTTTACTGAGTCATATCAGATGAGTCACTTGTACAAAGATACTACTTATTTTTGTAAGTGCCTAGAGGATCACACCTTCTTCTTGGATAAGCAACTGGCCTTGGGCCCACCTTTGCCAGAATACCTGACAAGGCAGAAACCTCTTTACTGACAGCCCGTAACTGTGGCCGCTGCTAGATTCATACACTAAAATACCACATATCACTGACTTCTTTCTCACAAGAGCAAAAATTTTCTGGTTACTTTGAAATGAATGAGGCATAACATTATCACAATTGAGCCATATTTCTTCATAGTTGTATGGAGCAGCTGGTATCCACATTGGAAATGGAAAAGAAAAATAATCCACTATTTAATTCTTTCCTACTAAGGCTAGGGACAGACATTCAAAAAGCCTGAGCCTGAATTAATTAAATCTTGGCAGCTTAGTCTAACCTGCAAAGAGTAAATCAGTTTCCAAGGAAAGGCAAGCAGACGCCTGCAGTGGCTCAAGTCAGAAGGCCAGGAATGCTAGAGCAGCCACCCTTCCACAGGGAAGCTGAGCTGAGGAAGGCAGGTGTGGCCAGGCCCCAGCAGGCCCCTGACAGCCGAGAGCAATCCTGGCATGCAAGGCTGCCCAGCCCCAGATGGGGAACTCTTCCCCCTCCTCCCTCTCCCCCACCACCATGGGGTAAGGAGAGGGGCCCTTTTTGGTGCTGGGGGCTATTGTCCCTCCTCCTGCTCCATGCCCCCTGCCGTGGGGTGGGGTGGGGAGGGGGACTGTGTGAGGCTACCTGGCCCCAGAGAGGGACTCTTCCCCCTGCTTCTCCCCCCTTGCTGTGGGGTGAGGACGGTGGGCTCTATGGGATGCCTAGCCCCAGAAGTGGACTCTTCCCCCCACTCCTTCCCCCCCAGGGTGGGGTGGGGTGAGGCTGTTCCATTCTGGGGGGAACTCTTCCCCCTCTTCCCCTCCCCACAGAGGGGCAG
>NW_005841898.1:2373084-2417394 GCF_000455745.1 Alligator sinensis | reverse complement strand
TCAGTTGGGCAGGGTATGGATGTAGATGTGTGGGTGTGAGGTGTAGGGGCTCCCACACACTGCCCCCCAAGGCATGCAGCCCCTGCTGCCTGGAAGCAGCAGCAAGGTGGGGAGGTCAGGGTGCTCATGCCCTGCACAGATGCAGCTCCAACCAGCACTGCACAGGGGGGAAGGAACAGAGCCTCACTTATCCCCAGGGCGCTGAGTCTAAGCCTGCAGCTCCAGCACTTGCAGAGAGGGTATCCCCACAATGAAGCCAGCTGCCTCTCCCGCTCGCTCCTGAGCAGTCCCTACACTCCGCTGGGAGTGGAGGGAGCCCCCCCACCACCCCGCCCCCGCTTCCCTGCAGAGTCCAGTTCAGAGCTTCCCCACTGTGACTGCGGAGCTGCAGACATGCAGCACAGAGCCGTAATAGAGGCAGCCAGTGCTGCACTGGGGATGAGGAGTGCAGCCCCACTCAGCCTACCTGACTGCTTCTATCCCTATGAGTGCTGGACCTGCAAGGTCAGGTTCAGAGCCGTGGGGACAAGGAAGGCTCTGCTCCCTCCTCCCACACAACACTGGCTGGAGCCGCACCTGTACCAGGCCCTGACCTCCCTGCCTGCTGCTGCTGCCAGGCAGCAGAAGCTGCACACCATGGGGGGACCGTGTGGGGTCCCTACACCCTGCACCCTCCCTCACACCCCAAACACCCACACCCTGCACAGCTGAGCTCCACACTCCCACTGTCCCTCTGGAAGGAGGAGGAGAAGGAGGAGGGGAAACAGTTCCCTCAGCCTTTCCCTGCCCCCAGCCCTCTGGGGCCAGGCAACATCACATGGAGCCTCCCCCTTCCAGCCCAATGGCAGTGGGGAAGGGGAGGAGGAAAAGTCCCCATCCCCAGTGCTTCACAGAGTCCCCCTCTCCACCCTGGGAGGAGGAGGAGGGGGAAGAGTTCCCCCCAGCATGGAACAGAGCCCCCTCCCCACCCTGCAGAACAACCAACACAGGATGGCCCCATTAAAGTGAAGGGGGAAGGGAGAAGGGTAAATTCCTCCCTCCATCCCTTCCCTGAAGCTGGGGTCTGCCAGCTCCAGGGACCACCACTGCAGGCCCCTCCCCTCTGCTCCCCAGCAGACAGGCAGATCCTGGCTGCGGTGGGGAAGAAGGGAAGAAGTAATCCCATCCCTGACCACTTTGCCTTAACGGAGCCATGCCAGCCGGTGTCTCCACTAGGGCTGGTCCCTGCTCAGGCTAGAGAGCATGCCGGGATGCTCAGGGAGTCTTGTTTATCTTAAACCAGCTAAGAAAACAACTTCAGCATCACATTCCTTAAATTGTTATTTAACACTTCTTGGCCCTTATAGCAAAAATTATTGTTGTAGCCAGGCAAACATTAACTTAGAAAAAGGAAGTTAGTAGCATATTGATGAGCTATAGCCTGAATGCTGATGATAACGTTAGAGCCAATTGTTTGCCTTTTTAACCTTGGGTTTTTAGATAAAATGTATAATATAAAAATAAAATAAATAATTATTTCATAGAGCAAGTATGATACTGTAACAATAAAAACAATAACTCACCTTATTATCTTAGACAGGGGATAATGAGATTTCACCAGCACACATACAGTCCCAATGGATTTAGCTCAACTGGCAGGATTAATGTTAGAGAGGACACCATGCATAATTCAAGATGTCTAATTTGTTGGGGCCATTAATTTGGCATCAGTTGCTGTGAACTATATATCCTATGACTAAACTTTGTGTTCAAACTTTTTGGTGTTACAAGAAATAGAATTTCCTACACTTGAGAAACAAGTTAGAAATCTGGTGGGGGGTTTTTGCACTCTTTACAGAAAAACTACCGTATATTGTTTACAACCTCTGTATGAAGTGCATTTTTTAAAAGCTGGAACCTTAGAATGTTTTGATGCTGCTGCCTGTAGCAATGTCACAGATTTTTCAGATATTATATCTGATGTTTGCAGTATCAAATCTGGGCAATTCACAGCTACTTGTTACAGAGGTACTCAGCAAAGACCTGCAGATCTATATATTGAGGAGCATTTGTGTGCAGTTCCAACAAACACTCCACACAAAACCATTCTTCTTTGTATTCAGCTGTATGCTTGTCATACAAATCCCCACATAATAATGAATTAGTACATAGCAAAGCCTGTTAGTGTTTTGAGATCCAAATCTCCACCTTCTCTGCCGTTCTGGGATGGATTTTTGGACACCAGGGCCAAAACAGATTTAGAGTTTTGTCACAGTTCCTTAGGTTCAAACATTTATATGAACCTTTCCTCCGTCTGTCCTGACTACTTGCAAAGGTTTTTGAACTCTATTGAGTAAGTTTTGGCTTTTCACTGACATGCTGTCACAGCTAGATCTGTGTACCAAGTGGATGGATAGTATTGGCGAAAGAAATATTAAAGCCAATTCTCCTCCTTTATTGCAGTGTAAAGTTCCTTTTGCTAACAAGACTACAGGCTAAATGGGCCTTTGAGATAAATTTTGCATTAGTTTCTCTCTCCAGTTGAATAATGCACCATTCTGTATTTAATGTCACAGAGCTCACTGTTACATGCACTTTTGTGAAGATATTTCCACCAAGTTGATGTCAAAATGTGAAATTAGTGATTAATAAAGTGAAGGAAGCAAAAGGAGAGCTGCAAGTTACTAAAAGTGATGGACATGATATATGAATATCATTAGCTCTTCCTTAAAGAACATTTATATGATTATATGAATGCGACTAGGCAATGCAGTATTTTAGTATTTCTCTAGTCACTGGAACACTCTGAAGCAGATGGACTGTGTGACTGATGATTCAATAATTGCACTCATTAAAAATGTTCACGCTTTTAATTTTTCCCCCCCTCACATTCTGTGAAGAGCTGAGGAATGAAATAGTTTTGTCATTGTCAGCAGATAGATAATTGAACTTGCTTTGATTTCCTGGGGTGCCCCTTCCCCACCCTCATGCTGGGGATTGACAACTCCAGAAGTGCAGAGAACATTTGAATCAGTCCCAACTGTCTTAAAGAAGAGAAATATCATAGAATGATTCCTCTCTCCCCCTCCATGCTCGCTTGTGTGCACTCAGCCAGCAATCCACCTTGCTAGAAAACAGCATGCATTTGCTTTTCTGCCAGATTACTTCCTCCCATGATACTTTTACCTAACAGTGAGACTTTGAAAGAGCAGTTTTACCTTGAACATGCACACAGAATACTTCTATTACTTGTTGTCAGCTATGAAACAGTGTAAAGGTGAGTCTCCAAATGCATAACTGCTTCAAGCCTGGCATTGCAAGAACATGAAATCACATAAAAATCTAACAAAGGATCATGGAAAAGTGGAAATCAGTAAAAGAGAGTCTCAACTCTCAGGGAAGGCTAGTTTAAAAGGGCACCTACTAGTATGGGAAAAGGGATCCTCCTTTCTGTTCCACTTTGAAGGACTTCTGGCTTGGAATAATAAGGATCCAAGTTTGAGTCTTAGTTCTAACAAAGATTATACATTATATCAAGTCCATTCTCCAGATAAGAACCTAGATTAAGTGGTTTTATTCACTCAAGTACATAGTATTTATTAGAGACAAGAGTCAGAGCTTGACATTTCCCATGGGACAAATAACAGTGGCATGTATTTGTGCCATTGCTATTTGTCCCTGGGCATGTCCCTGCGTGCACATTCCAGCATGCAGGAAATGGACTCAGGCCGGCTAGGAGAGACTGGGGCCAGCACCTGCACTGGCCCCTGCAGCCTTACCTGGCATTCTGGGGCAGCAATGGTGCTGAGCCAGATGCTTGGAGCCTGGCCAGCAGCCAGAGCCTGGCTCTGGTCAAACAGGCTCCAGTTTCTCCCAGCACATGCTGCTAACAGGTGAGCTGGGCCACTTTTTTTAGTGGCAATTTTTTTGACACCAGGATCTCTCTGTTTATAAACCCCCCCACCGTGTTGCAAATCAACAGTGCAGTGCATGGGTGCATGTGCACTATGTACAGTTTGTGGTGCCTCATGGCTCTGAGGTGCTGCAAGCTACACATGGATGCTCATGGAGATGTGCCTCCATGGTCACAAGTTTGATAAAGCTCCTCTTGCTGTACATGTGAAAGGTCTTTCACTTGAGTCTCTGCTTTAAACTTCCTCTGAGTAGGCTTCAGCACTGACTTTTTCCTTGCACTCCCTGGCACACTTCCTGGACAAAGGATCTCTGTGTGTATCCTATTCATCAAAGTAGGACCTCACAATATGACTGCCTTAGGACCCCGCCCCCAGCCCTGGCACCACTGATGACTACTTATAGAGATATCCTCATTGTTAAGTGCACCATTTCCCTATAGCTTTTACTGTGTGGGCACTTAGTATTGAAGTTCACTTCTCCAGGTACATTTTAAAGCATATAGTGCATGAACCTTGCAAAAAATTCTTGAATCATTTTTTCTTTACTGTAGGTAGCAAAAGAAATGTACTGATCTGGGTAAAACATTTATATGCCATTCCCTGCTTTAGTTCTTCCATCAGTCTTGATAATTCTTTGGGTTTCTGGCTGACTCTTTGAAGATTCTCCTCCAAATTAGTGTCTTCTTCTCCAAGTAAGTCTCTCTCTTTCTCCTTTACCCAGTTTCTTTGTGTCATTCCACAGGTGAAAGAGATCCCTTTGCTACCAAAAAGGTATTCTTCAGTACTTCTCTCATGCCCAAACTGCCTTTGCATATATGAGCCATGTGAGTTCAAATCCTGGCCCTATCACCCTGGTCTTCTGGCCATGTTTCCAAGGAAAATCCATTTCTTCAAACTAAGGTCTGCATGTGTGGAAGTTAGAGACAACTTGATCTATCATCTAACATGCAGCTTAGTTTTTGCTTCCCCCCCCGGTAAGAGTTTTTTTCAGTTTTTGATCTTCTTTAACATTTGGCCTGTTCACAGATAGTTCTGTTAGTGCTGCACCCATATCTTCTATCAAGAGTATAGAATAGAGAGCTGAGAATAGAAGCAGCTGAAAAAATCAAACTGGAATTCATTATTTGATCAGAGGTAGAGTCTGCAAATCATTGCACAGTCCTGGCCCTAAAATGCTTACCATCTAAATGGACACATGAGACCCAAACCAAAACATTTGGATCAGAATCTGGATTGAAAGGAAAGCAGGCACAGCCTGTCACAGGCAGGACTGAGATGATAATTCAGTTGTTTGGATTCCCAGTATACTGTCCTAACTACTGTGCTACGTTGCTTGGAGGACTACTTTAGCATATACTTTAATGAAGACATCTTACAAGAGTTTTCCTTTGTCTGATATTTAAAGGTGTCACCATAAATTCTTAATTCCATGACAGCTTTTTCTCCTAGTTTGTTGCACAGTATATGGAACTCAGAATCATGTAAGAGGGTGTAGCAATAGACAGTGCAGCAGCATGAAATCCTCTGAGTGCGCAGGTGGAGAATCAGGAAGGTATATACAATCATCTTGCAGAGTAACATTTCACATAATTAGCCACATTCTGACAGCTTCAAGAAGAGAGTGTCAGTCAAGAGTGAGCCGCTCTGCTTGAAAGAAGCAGATCTATTTGTAAGTAAAATTCCATGTGAGAAAATTGATTTTTCCCCAGCAGTTAAACATTAGATGGGTCCCTATCCAAATATCCTCAATAGATAAGTGAGTTTGTAGCTTCAGGTAAACTTTGTAGGTGGGTTCTATCCATGGGTGACTGGTGCTGCCTTAGTCAGGGAGGGCATGTGCCCCTTCGTGACCAGTCCCACTGACTGGGGGGGTTCCCCTGTGGCCGATTTCGCTGCCCGGGAGGATCCCTGCAGCCAATCCTGTGATGGCCAATCGCTGCAACCACTGCTGGGAGCAGCTGCAGCAATCAGCCAGTGCTTGCAGGCGGGGCCACTGGTGCTCCTGCCTGCCCCCCTGCCCATTGCCTAAGTGGCGGTGCAGCCAGTCAGGCAGTGCACCGGTGGTCAGGGGGGGCACCTATGAGTCACTACTGGTTGTATTGCTGACATTGGTTGTACCCAATTCTTGCTTCTTACCACACTCAAATACCAGAAAACTCTGGATCCACATGTTGTGATTTGGCTTGCCTGTAATAGAAGGAAGTATGACAATAAAAGCAAAGGGTACAACAACATTTTAAGCATCTCGTTCTCCTCCCAAAGGAGATGTTGTCTCTTGCTTTAAGCCCAAACTACAACTGTTTACATTGTGATTTCAGAACCTGAAAGTTTGGGTTTCTGAGTTTTGCTTTGGTCCCATATATACAGAGAATCTTTGTATAAGAGCAGAACCTGTGAGAAATAGCACTGCACAGAAGGTATAAAATACACAGCAAAGCATTGCTTCAGGGAGCAGGTAGGAAGGAGGTAGTTTAGTTTGGGCAGAAATTGATCCATTTTCAAGATAATATAGAACTCTAAATTGGCAAGCAAGACAAAAAATGTTGATGAGAGCTATGTCAGACATTTAATGGCATTGTTTCTGTGACAATTCATGCATTAGCATCACTTCTCCTTAAAATGCATTGGTGATGGTGACTCATTGTTCATAATTGGTACCTAGTTATCATAAACATTATTTTTGTGCATTTGTACATCAGTGGCCCACATGAAAAAAGTAGGTGAAAAAAGTAGTAAAAAGTGGTTTATAGCCAGATGTCCTGTTTTACCGTATTATTGCATAAGGTATTAAGAAAAGAAAAGAAAAGAAAAGAAACACTGGCAAAGTAAGGACAATATGAAGAAAAAGACTACTATAATATTCACTAAAGGTAAAATCCATCCGTGTGCAAGACCCAACACAAATAAACCTGCAACAGCTTTTGGAGTGAGGAGACAGAAAGATAGATTTGCAAGTGTGTTTGTAAAATTTTGGTTTCCCGTGAATGTTCTTGCAAATGAACGAAAAAGATCACTCACTGAAATGCTTGCAGAAAGTGAAGTTTTAAAAGTCAAGAACAGAGGTGGATAGGAAAGGATTTTCCTTGTCAGGAAGAAATTTCAAGATGATAAATTATGAAAGTTGAAAGTGACCAGAAGGTCAGGGGAAACTAGGCATAACATTTCATTTATATACATTTGGGAAAAAAAATAAATTTTGGTATTTTACTGTACATTAATATTAATTTCAAAAGAGAAAGTCATTTCAAGGCCATACAATGGACAATTTTCATTAAAAATATCAAAATAAAAATTCTGCCAATTTTAAAATTCCACCCCCCCAATTTTTTAAATGAGGAAATACATTTAAATCTATCTATACCCAGAAACAGGTTCAATCAATCTGTCTTTTTCCAAGGAAAACAATGTTTTGTCAAAAAATGATGATCTACACTTGTTGAGAATACCATTTTAGCAAATTAATTTCCTACTGGATTCAATGTTCAGGTATGTTATGCCATCATATTTCCAAACTCACATGGGTGCCCATCATGGTAGTCTATGCAGAAGGACCAAGAACTGTGCAAGAATGGAGCCTGAATGAAAATTTTATCTATGGATCATTCCAAAAGAAGGTTTAAGTGTGTTGGTGGGCTAGGGCGAATAAAGGACTTTGCTTTCTGGGACTGTTAACCTAGCCTGTTTAACTGTTTTAGGACATGCACATTCCAGAAGAGAGTAGATCCTGTGAGAAAAAAGTTGGCCAGACTAGCTCATTAGAAATGAAGTACAGAGAGCTTCACAAGCAAATCAGAGAGAACCACACACCTCTGTCTCTGGAAACCAAAACTAGGTTTCTGTACACTGATAAATAATTCCAATTTTGTCCATCACTTAAGTGCACTGAAACAAACTCTGGCAAAACAAGGAAAGCTGTAGTATTCTCTGCTGGAACTTACTCCCATTTGATCTGAAAAAATAAGCTCCTTAAGGAGCTTTTTATACCTAAAAACCTACCAAATTCATGGACCCTGGCAGCCGATTACACAGCTATAACCTAGCGAGGTCCCCTGATTTTATGGCCATATCATGGCTGGGGCTGCCATTTTGCAGGTGGAGCAAAGCACCCCCCGCCCCTGCATGCCTTTTGATTGGCTGAGGGGTGCTGCAAGTCTTACCCCTCCCATGCATTGATTGAAAGCCCTAGCTGGAGCTGCCTGGCTTGTTAATTCAGTAAATATTACTGTCTTTAAGGGGCAGAGGGTAATAATTTCTGAGTAAACAAACAATTTAAGTGTAGCAATTAAACAGTTCCTGTACCCAGTTGTCACCCCTCCCCCTCTCCCCTTCAGGTAAAGGAGACTTTTGGCAGGCTTTTCCCTGCTCCCCCCCCTTCCCACATCCCCTTCTGGAGACAGAGAGATGGGAACTTTTCTGTCCTCTCTCTCTTCCACACCTCTGCTTCAGGAGATGGTCACCCTTCTAGAAAACAGCTTTTTGCCAGCTGTTTGGTGGCTTTTTAAGCATAGCTCGTTCTCTGCACTTTTGCACAAGGAACCAGCTATTTCAAGGGAGATTACCAATTACATGATTTCTGAGAAATCTGTGAAATTGTGTATTTGGTATGTCCCCACTCATAGCTTTCCTTGCCTACATCCTGAATGCAGCTATATTGAAAACTGCAAACCTTGCTAATTTTCCATGTATACAAAGTCAGTCCATCAAAATGTCTGCTGCAGTGAACTGTTGCCCCAAGGGTGGGAAGCTAACACTAGATGAGAATCTAGAGTTAGATGAGTTAGATGAGAATTGAGAATGAGCCGGAAGGAGGACTGAAGGTGCCATTATTAATTTTATTTTGGTTTTATTTTGTTTTATAAAATTATAAATAGTGATGTTTTGGCGGAAGAGGGACAGGAAAATTGGGAAGCCAGTATTTCTGTACAGTTACAATTTCATACTCTCTTCTGGGGGACATATTTATTCTTGAATCAATCACTCCATTCTGTCTGCAAGACTGAGGAATACTGTTGATAGGCAGTGAGGTAACCTGACAAAATCTATAGTTCATGTTTTTTGCTTAGGATGTCTCAAGGTATTGAAATTTTATGAGGTCCATCAATGGCAATTTCAGCAGTCCAATTACTGTATAGTCATAGTATGTCATAGCATGTTTTTCTAGAGAAGGGCAGCAGACATGCTTAACAATGGGTTCCAAAGTGCTAGTGGAAGGATATCTTTTGAGAAGTCATGCACACCCTTGGCTCTGGAACAGAATTTATCCACTGGATATCATCAGGCCACAATAAGAAAAGGTTTTTCTTTCTATAGAATTGAGCTCCAGGTCTATATATTCTGAAGGTGGGCCATTTAGAGTAGTAGAAATACCTGGGTTTATTTTACAATTCTATTTCTGGGAGATTGTATGATTTTTTTTCCCTCACTGCCTGTTTTCCATTCGTCATAAACCAATATCTCTGAATCTTTCTCCCCAGATTGCTGGCTAGTGGACTTTAGTGTTAATTAGGATGATTATGCAGTTGTGGTATAATCTTGCTTTTTTATGTTGATGTTCCAAAAAAATGTTTCTTTAACCATTGCAGACAGTTAGAAAAATCCAGTTTCTTTTGGACTCCTCACCTATGCTGTAGCTAGGTAAATTTTTAAAAAATTCTTTGCCTGAATGAAAAATTTCTGGTGGAACTGATAGCAAACACAGAAAGTCTAATTTGCATATAGATGTTGAAGCTTGCAACTATGTGCTCTTCTGAGACACCTCTTGTTTAAATGTGTACACAGTCTTGCACTGGTCTGCCCAGTCCCTACTGAAAACTAAATTGAAACTTTTGGAAAACTCTGAGATGGCATATCTTCTTAAACTAACATTTTACATTTGTAAAGAGAGGGCAGAACAGTGCTAAATAAAAATCATTTAAAAGGAGCTGTTGGTGGAGATTGAGAAGGAAAGGGCAAAAGAGAAAACTAGTTTGAGTTGAAACTTAAAATCAATCAAATATGCTAATTTTTATCCTTCATCCTAGACATGCTTTATTACAGTGTTGGAGTGGGATCGATATAGAAGAAGTTATGAATAGTTCTGTTTGTGCATGTGAGAAAAGGGAATGTGCCTCCAGATGGTTATTAAAATGGCAAAAAGGCAATTACAAAGGCTAAGATGTCTTAAGTGAGAAGAGAGGGAGAGAAAAAATGAGGGGAAGGAGTGGAAGAAAGAAGAAAAAAGGAAGAAGAAACCGAGTGGGAGAGGGAAAGAAGGATGGAAGGGGAGAGGTTGTTTTGGTTTTTTTTTTACTTTCCTCCCATTCACCTTTGTTTCTTTTTAATTTTTAACCTTGAAATTAGCACAGGTAGAGAAACTGCCATGCAGCTCAGCACCCTTGTAATATTTCATCAAAAGAAAGACATAAGAAAACCATGGTGATTTTATTTTTTTAATTTTATTAAAATAAAATATCCTCAAATTGTATGTCATATCATCTAAAATAAACTAACATTTAAAAGATTCTAAAGACTATGCATAGTTAGAATAATTGTTATAGTAACAGTATTCATACAAACTATATAATAGGGCTAATGAAAGCAGATAGCTAACATGACAACTTCTGATTCCTATGGAATGTAAAAAATTATGCAGAACTCTATGTTAGCCAGCCAGTTTTTTATGACGCCAATTTCTGCCAAATTCTGCCACACACAATTCCCATTGACTTTAATGGGAGACCTGTATGCATTGATGGCTAGAAAATATTTAGAGGTTTGCTTTTAAGAAGTGGCTTTTAGGGGAAGAAGAAATGGATTAGAAAAAATGGGCACAATGGTCCAGGGGAATGGCAAGGGTTAATTAGTTTCTAAAAGCCTGTTTGTGACAAAGTTTCCTTCAAGGCTCCCTGTGTCTGGAGCAGGCATACCACCCTGCTCGCTGATAACTCATAACATGAGTTAAAATAGCATTAGGTCATAGTGCCTAGCTGTAGAGTCCTTGGGATTTCTGGTTTTGGTGGACAGACCAAATTAAGAGACTGGGGAATGCCTGAATTAAGATGTGTGCATGTGATGGGTTTGCTGGAACAAAGGACTATGCTGCCATTAGAGAACATGGACAGTATGATGACCACGGGGAAACCAAACAATGGTATCCAGGAATGAAGAGTCAAAAGTGGGGATTTTAGACCATCAAAGGGTCCCTGAGGGGGGAACTGGAGGGAACCATGGACAGAGGGCGCACTACTGGCCCATCTCACCCACCCCAGTGTGGGTTGAGGAGGGGAGTGGGCCTCAACCTCCAGGCTGCTGACATCTGACATTCAAGAAAGAAACACAGGATAAAGCTTGCATACTGGCCAGATGTACCTTCCCTCCATTTGTAGATGTTCTCTGTACTGAGGATCTAAGCAAGATCAAGTTTGACCACAGTCTACATGTGCTATTAAGGTGAAGCAATAAACTCTGGCACTTATTGTATTAGAGTTTATATCTCCCAGTTGTTATTTTTAGCAGTTACTTTGCCATAGTGGCACTCACTCTATAATGAGGGAGTGCATCACTATAGTGAGATAGCTGCTGGTCATATGTAGACGCCTGCGGATGCTATACTGCTGTAGCACATTGCTATGGTGACACAGCATCATATGTAGACATGCCCAATGAGAACTAAAATGCTCCTCTCTCAGGAAAAAATCTTGTAGGATAGGACAGATATTAAGAGAAGCTTGTAGGGTCATTGATTTCATGGAGCTGTAAAGCTGGTCACAGGTTTTCCAATAATACTGGTATTTCTTCAAAATAGTTAATTTGCTAAAGTTAAAATGTTTCATGGAAGTTTATCAGTTTGCATGACATTTCAGAGACCCATTCATATTCCTATGAATCCTACCTAGTTTCTGCCCTCTTACCTGGAAGGTTTCTCAGGAGCCAGGGCTTCAAAGGTCTGTGGCTGTAGGGCAGCCCTGCTCTGTGGGACTGCTGGGTTTCTACATTTCTTTCTATAGAGCTGGGAGCCCGGGGACACTGAAAGTTCTAGCTTTAGCTAAGGCTCTGCTCCACCTTTACAAAGGGGAGACTTTTAGGGTCCCCAACCTATGGCTAGTGAGACCCCTACCGCTAGAGGACACCCTCAGTTGTTACTGACTCTTGGGTTACCCTTGGCTTCCACCATTTTCCCTCTGAAGCAGTGCTGGGAGCCTTGGAAGCAGGCAGCTGCTCCATTTCATTTCAATGAATGAAAACTTTTACACAATTCTAAAAGGTAAAAAAAAATAAATTTCCTTTCCTTGTTTCCACACTGAATGAAAACTTTAAAAAAATTGTTTGAAATTTCCCAGAGAATGTCTGGAGATGAGCCCAAGGGCCATGCCCAGCTCCAGGTCCAGGAGCTGGCCACAAATCTAGGTTCACCCCAGTGACCCGACTGTGGGCCAGGGAGGCCAGTACATTTCTGGAGGGCCCCAGCAGGAGAGCCCAGGTGCCTGGGAAGATGCCTGGCCAACCCAGAAATCTGGCCAGGGATGAACCTGAGGGCTATGCCGAATTACAGTACCAGAAGCCCAGCCACAGATCCAGGTTTACCCCAGTGACCTGACCATGGGCTGGGGAGACCTGTACACTTCTGTAGGGCTCCAGCAGGTATGCGGGGCCCTGGGGTCAGTGCCCAGTGACCACTCCAAGTGGGCCCAGCTACCAGGTTCCCCTGCCCGGGACACAGGAGAGCCCCAGTGCTGAGTTTTGGTAAGCCCTAGGGGTATACAGTTTCACAGTCATTGCACTTTACTTACCTAGAGAATCAACTGAAAAAAACAGACAGAGATGGTAATTTTGTCTGGTCTCCTCCACAAATCTTAGAACTTTCCCCAGTCATTTCTGCATCAAAACAGCCTATCAATTTTGATTTCAGTCTTCAAGTGATGGACAGTCTACTACATCCCTAGGTTTTGGAAAGGAGGATGTGACATAGAAGAGTTGCTTCCCCAGATTTTTCCCATCAAAGTATGACATGAGGATCCTTTTGCACTCCAATCCTGATCTCCCATAGTTTTCCAATAAAGTGGATTCAGCATGATGAGGGAGCAGATCACAAAGATACCTCTGCTCTTGCCAATTATGTAGGGGTCTTGCCTCCTATTTCTCTTATCCCTTACTCTCCTTCTGCCTTTGCCACCTCTTTAGAGGAGAACTTCTGGGTGATAGGAATTTGAGGTTTATCATGAGATTTAGTCTTCAGTGTGTGCATCTACATGAGATACTTTACTGTGAAGTAGTGTAGTTTACGGAGAAGTAAGAATGTGCATATACTTGTGCACATGCTTTCTGCACAGTAAACCTCGCTAATGGCAAGTAAATTTTCTACCTGCAAATACATATAGCAAGACTACTCTTGATTAGTAACAGCTTACTAGCGCTCATGTAGATGCCTGACCAGGAGCAAATCTGCTCCCAATCAGCTGGCCACCAGAGGGTGGGAGAATGCTTACTGCACCCAGGAGTTGCCTGATGCCAGGGTGGGCTCTACCACTGGAGCCCAGGCAGGAACTATGTCCCCTGGCCCCAGCAGCAGGGAGCTCCAAGCCCCCTGCTCCAAGATCATGATCAAGAAGTGGGGGCTGCAACATCCTTATCTCCCAGCCCCCACATCACCATCATGATTGGGAAACAGGGAGCTGGGAGATCCTTATCTCCCAGCACCAGCTCTGCAATCGCGGGGCTCAGGCTAGGAGGCCCTTACCTCCCACTCCCATGATCTTGGAGTGGGAGCTGGGAATTGTCCTGGTCAGGGGCAGATCCCAGCCCCATATGGTGATGGAAGCATGGGCCTTGTGAAGAGCTGGGGGGGGAGGGGGGGGAAGTCCCAGCCTCAGCCCCAGCCCCAGCCCCAGCCCCAGCCCCTTGCTCTGATCTGCTGGTGGAGCAGCAGTAAGCTAGCTGCTAGCTGCCCCACCAGCAGATGGGGTAGGGGGCTGGGGCCTGCCCCTCACCTGCAGCTCTTTCCAAGTCCCCTGCTCCTGACTGGGGAGCTGGCGCCAGGAGCTCCATGCTGCTGGGGCTGGGGATTGTTGTCTCTGCCCTGGCAGAAAGCAGCCCCAGGAGTGTGCAGTGTCATAGTCCTGGCCAGGAGACAGCTGGGGCCCATTGCAGGGCCCCAGGAAGCAGAAGTAGTTTGCTGCCATTAGCAGCAAATCTTCTCTCATGTCTCTGCATGTGTAGATGACTGCCCAGGAGCATTTACTCACGAGTAGTTTGCTTGCAAGTAAACTGATCCCAAATCAAATTCATGTGTAGATGCTTCCAGTCACTGTTGAGTGCTGCAGAGGGTTGGAATTTCATTTGTTTATTTGACACCCTGGTGCTGAACATTATTTCCACAGTTTTCCTTTGCTGATTCCAACCCTAACTTTTTATAGGAAGCACTTTGCTCCTTAATCATTTTCCATTCTGTTTCCAGTTTTAGTTATGTAGCCCTGTCCCTCCTGGTCAAACTTACCTTTAGGAAAGCTGAACAATTTCTGAAATAAGTGTATCCTGCTTATTGTAGAAAGTTCATCTAATCATGTCATCAAACATGTGTAGGAATGGTGAAACTCACATTTATACGAACATCTTCCAATAGAACAAGGCGATTCATTTACAGCTTATGCTCAGGAGTTCTTTGATAACAGGGCAGTGATGTTCTGCAGATTTTGCAGGCTACACATGATGTGAAAGAAAACTTCCCCTAGAGACTGCAGGCCAAATCCATCCAACTGAATTTATTTATAACACACTGTAGTTCCCAATCAAAGCTATCTGAACTATGGTCAAAGTGAGTGCCAAGAGCACCAAGTACAGTTAGGGCTGTCCAAAGTCATCATCTCAGGCACTGTTGCAAAAATGAGACACAAGGTAGTGAATTATTTATTTGCTACTCTGAAGCAGGTTTTTGGATGATCAAAGTCTATTTTTCTTAATGCATTAAGTGTGCAGTCTGTTATAGAGTCTGTAGTATGCTAGTTAGGGATCATATTAGCCAACCAAGTTTGCATATTGCTTTATTTGTAGAATCTGCTGGCCTTGAAAAGACTTCTTTTAACCCTGGTAAAATTGTTGGTTTGAGGATGATTCATGGGAGTCAGAAGGTTCACAGATAAAAATGTTTTTGTGACCCTCAGAGTGCTTGTCTCTACTATCTCATTAAGCAAATTGGGAACATTCCAATCCACTCAAAATGCATCTCCTCAGATCATCTTCCTTGCCTGTCATTTTGACTGTGCCACCCCTATTTAAGAGTTTTTATTAGCTCCTCATTTTCTATTGCATCAGATTCAACTTCTAACTCACCTTGAAGGCCCTTCAAAACCATAATCTTTCCTGATTAACCATTTTCTCTTCCTGCATTCAGTCCCTTAAGTCTGCTTTTTTCTCAAACGTTGAGCACCCATCTGTTTCTTTCTTCCACAACCTTCTTCACACTGCTGTCTATCATGAAATATATATCATACTCAAATTAAATCCTGTGGCCTGCTATAACTCCTTTCTTTTGTGATGCCTACACAGAATCAATAGCATGGTAGACTTTCTGTATTTTTTTTAATTGCCAGTTACTCTGTTGTATAGAAGGAGTGAACATGCCTACCTAAACAAATAATTCAGAACCTAGATGTTGTGTATAGAGCTATTCTGTATGAGTGGTAGGTTCACATCAGAAATGCCCCTCTCCTCTCTTTCTTTCTGCTGCTTAGTATCTCTTGTTCCTTCCTCTTGTGAATTAGATCACAGAATCATGGAAAATTAGGGTTGGAAGGGACCTCAGGAGGTCATTCAACCCTCTGCTCAAAGCAGGACCATCCCCAACTAGATCATCCCAGCAAAGGATTTGTCTAGTCAGGTTATAGAAACCTCCAAGGATGGAGATTCCACCACCTCTCTGTACTCTCCTAGTGAGAAAGTTTTTCCAAATATCTAGCCTAAACTTCCCTTGCTGCAACTTGAGGCCATTGCTCCTTGTTTTGTCATCTGCCAGCCCTGACAGCAGTCTAACTACATCCTCTTTGTAACCAGCTGTAACAGGATCTTGACCAAGCCAAAAAAACAAAGCAAAAAAGGCTTCCTGGTCCTGCCTCATCTCTCCTGCCTGATCTCACCAGTTCTTTATGAGCTGGAGTTGCCTGTTCACAAATCCTTGATCCCTGCTGTGCCTCCTTTCTTGCCTGCCACACCATTGTTTTTGTATTTCAGTTAGAGAGGCTAGTAGCAACACTCTTTTACTAGGCATACTGTTCACCAGGCTTCTCCCTTTTCTTCCTCCATCCTGAATTCATAGGTGGGTTCTCCCTCTAAGGTGCATTTCTTTATTTTGTCATGGATCGTCGGACCTTCTTACACCTGTAAATTTTGTTGAGGTAGCAACCTGCTAGTCTTAACCCCTTTTCTCTGGCTGGGGCTGTTAGCACAAGGTACACTGTTGTGGTCCTAGCTCCTGGTGCTTTTCTTGGGTCTGTTTTGGCTCTGGGCCCTTAGGTCCTGTCTCTGGCCCTCTTAGGGCACCACTGGGACTTCTACTTACACAGTAGTCCCAAGCCCAAACCACCAGTTTAGTTCATAAAGAGAACAAAAAAAGGGGCGGGAGGATGGGTGAAGTGTCTACTTAGCAACCAAAAGTCCCAGTCTTTGGTAAGATACAAAAAAAAAAAAGGAAATTGAACATAGAATCCTTACTAATGATACGCCCTCTATTTGCCATTAAAGTCTCACCAACAGGCTGCCTTTCCGTGTTTTGAAGTCTCTTTCAGCTTCCCTGTGGCTAGATCACCACACTCCTGCTTCATTACTCCAAGCCCTGGCTTCTCTTACTCTCCTCCACAACTCTGAGTACTTGTGAAAAAGCTGCAAATCACTTAATCTGTGAGCCATTATACTGCCTGCTGTTCTATTTTTAAGGAAGCCAGCCCTCCATTCCTAGCTTTCTCAGCCCCTCTCATCTCTGCACCTCCATTTCTCTTCTTCCCCGGCATTCAGTAACAGAATAAGGGTTCCCTGTAGTGCCAGCCTTCCAGTAATTGAAGCCTGTTATTAAATCCTGCCACAGCCTTCTCTTCTCCAAACTAAATAAGCCCAATGCACTCAATGTCTCCTCTCAAGTCATGTGCCCCAGCTTCTTAACCATTTTCATTGCCCTCTGCCGGACTCTCACCAATTTGTCCGCATCCTTTTTGTGGATACTCACCAGTGCTGAATAGAAGGGAATAATCACTTCCCTCGATATGCTGGCAACACTGCTGCAATGCAGCCCAGTATGATAGAGAGTATGGCCTCTGGAACAAGGGCATGTTGTTGGCTCATATTCAGCATATTCAGCTTATTGTCCACTGTAACCCCTAGGTCCTTTTCTGCAGAGGTACAGCTTAGCAAGTCAGTTCCCAGTCTGTACTGGTGAATGGGATTCTTCCATCTGAAGTGCAGGACTTTGCACTTGTCCTTATTTAACCTCCTGAGATTTCTTTTTGTCCAATCCTCCAATTTGTTTCAGTCTCTCTGAATCCTACCCCTACCCTCCCATGTATCTGCTACTCCACCCAACTTGGTGTCATCCACAAACTTGTGGAGGGTGCACTTCATGCCATCCTCCAGATCATTGATCAAGATATTGAAGTAAACCAGCCCCAGGACTGACCCCTGGGTCATTCCACATGATACCAGCTTCCATTGAGACATTGAGTGTGACCCTTTTAGACTGACAATCCTGCCAGTTTTCAATCTACCTTATAGTCCTTATAGTCACCCAACCTGTACTTCCTTAGCTGGCATGCACAAATGCTGGGGGAGACCATATCAAAAGCCTTACTGAAGTCAAGGTATATCACATCTCATAAGGCTGGTCAGGTATGACTTGCCCTTGGTGAATCCATGCTGTCTGTTCCTAATCACCTTCTTCTTCAAGTGCTTTGAAATGGATTCCTTGAGGACCTGCTCTATGATTTTTCCAGGGAATGAGATGAGGCTGACCAATCTTTAGTCCCCAGATCTTCCTTTTTCCCTTTCTTAAAGATGGGTACTATGTTTGCCCTTTTCCAATCATCCAGGACCTCTCCCAATTGCCACAAGTTTTCAAAGATAATGCCCAGCAGCTCTGCAATCACATCAGTCAACTCCCTAAGCGCTTTCAGGTGCATCCTGTACAGCCTGTACATGGACTAATACATGTCCAGATTTTCTAAACAGTCCGTAACTTGTTCTTTTGCCACTGTTGGTTGCTCAGCTCCTTCCCAAACTATGCTGTGATGTGCAATAGTCGGGGAGCTGACCTTGTCTGTGAAGACTCAGGTGAAAAAGGCATTGAGTACTTGAGCCTTTTCCACATCAATGTCACTAGGTTACTTCCCCCATTCGGTAATGGACCCAACACTTTCCCTCACCTTCCTCTTGTTGCTGACATACTTGTAAAAACTCATCTTGTTACTCTTCACATCTCTTGCTATCTGCAACTCCAACTGCACTTTTGCCATCCTGATTTCATCTCTGCATGCCAAAGCAACAGTCTTATACTCATCCCTCGATGTTTGTTCAAGTTTCCACTTCTTGTAAGCATGTTTTTCTGTTTTAGCTTACTGAAGAGTTCTGTGCTAAGTCAAGCTGGGCTTCTGCCATCTGTGCTAGTCTTCTTGTGCATCAGGATGGTTCATTCCTGCACTCCCAGTAGGGTTTCTGTAATGTACAACTGGCTTCCTAGACTCCTGTTCCCCTGAAATTGGCCTCCCAGGGGATCCTGCCCATCAGTTCCTTGAGTGAATCGAAGTCCACTTTTCCAAACTCCAGGTTCCTTACTCTGCTGCTCTCCTTCTTTCCTCTACTCAGGATCCTGAACTCAATTATCTCACAGCCACTGCTGGCCAGATTGCCATCCAGTTCTACATTCCCACCAATTCTTCTTCCCTGTTTGTGAGCAGCAGTTGAAGAAGAGAATGGCTTCTAGTTGGCGCTCCAACATTTGCACCAGGACGTTATCCCCAACACTCTCCAAAAACGTGTTGAATTGCCTTTCCACCACTTTATTGCCCTCCCAGTAGATGTCACTGTGATTGAAGTCTCTCTGTGATCATAAAACTTCTGTTAGCTGTTTGAAAAAAGCTTTAATCACCTCATTCTCCTGGCCTGGTGGTCTATAGCAGACACCCACCACAACATCACCCTTGTTGCTCTCTCCTCTGACCATAACTCAGAGACTTTCAATGGGCCTATCTTCAGCTCCATATTGGATGTCTGAGCAATCATACAACTCTTTTACATAAAGTACAACTCCTCCTTCTCTTCTCTGCCTGTCCTTCTTGAACAGTTTACACCCATGACACTGCTCCAGTAATGTGAGTTATCCAAACAAGTCTCTATTATTCCAATCATGTCACAGTTCTGTGACTATGCAAGGACTTATAATTCTTCTTGCTTGTTTTCCAGGCTCTGTGCAGATATCTGAGGCAACAAGCTGATTGCCCTACTTTCTCAGGAAGAATGAGAAGCCCCCCCACCCCGTTGCCCCTTCCTGCTTGTGCTTTCTCCAGATCACCCACTTCTCCACTTATCTCAGGGCTCCAACAACCAGCGCCTGTCACTTCCTTTTGGTGGGAGTCCTTCCAACCTTAGGGATGCCTGGCCTGGCCTCTTTCATCAATGGAACATGCTTCTTGTCTTATGTTGTTCCAGCTCCATATCTGCCATCTAGGCAAACCACTTCAGGTGGACATGAAGACTTTTGCTTACTTCCAGAGGCCACAAGCTTCCAATTTTCACCTTCCTGGGAGTCCATGTTCTCTTCCTTCTCCAGCACTGCCATTGGCAGTTCTTCTTCCACAGTTCTAGAAGTCTTCTCCAGCATCAAATTTATGAGGCCTTTATGGCAGAGGATGCTTCAGAACCTTGCCACCCCCTCCTGTAGCTGTCTTGCCCGCTCCCTGAGTGACACCACTAGGAGGCACTGGTCACACTGCAGGCACTCCTCCACCTGGCTGTCACTGGAAGGAACCTGCAAGCCAAATTCTCCACAGCACCAAAGCAGGCCTTTGACTGTGAGTGGTCTTGCCTGGACAGAAAACTCATAGATGCAAGCAAAGGAAGAGCTAGCCGTGGCAGTGGCTCTAGCATTGCAACATTCTCCAGCCATTTCTCTGGGTCTCTTAATCCACTGCCTCTCTTTTCCAGACCCTCTTTCCAAGCAGACCTTCCTTTGCAAATCCCCCCCTAATCTGGTCTCTTTGATGTTTCCCCCTGAAGCAGGATCTGGTTCCTGGTGCCTGGCTCCTCTTCCTCTTTCCGTTCCCCCTCTTGCTCCAAGTAAACTGCTTGCAAACTGCCCTGTTTACTGCTCCTGTTTACTCACCAATGCTCTTTTGGGTTTTGCCTTTGAATTTGTATGTATTCCTTTGCCCAGCACAGTTGGGATCTTTAGATATTAACACAACACAAACAAAAACTAGTACTGCAACACTGAATGAATTTTAAATCTTAATTATCTAAACTGGTTACCTGCTTACATCATGTTTACAGTGCTCCTGAATTCACCTGAATACAGCACAGATATGTGTGTGTGTGTCTGTATTAAACTTCTGACTACAGCAGTCCAACAAAATCTGGCTAAGCTACAGTGTCTGCACTTTTATGTTAAGGAGCACCTCTCCCTAGGCGAATTGTATCAGCACAGGAAATGTTCAGTCAGGAACATCTGGGAGAGAGAGCCTGTGGATGAGAGAGGGCATCCATCTATGGGGCTGTATTTTCCACACTAGTTGCCAAGAAGACTTTCTCCCTATGCCATGGAGATAGAAAAGAGGAGACTCTTGAAATGACATGTATTTCAAGAACCTGTATTTTCCTATTTTTTTCCAGAGTAGATTTTTCATTCCTTCTTGGTCAAAGAAAAGCTACTAAAGTCATAATAAAATAAATGTTTAAAAATCACATTAGTGATGTCAACACATTACTCTTTTTGATAGGTATGAGGATGCAGATGTTTGTCCCCACAATTAATCATGCTTTGTGATTCTGAGAGTAATGGTGTGTGTCTCAGAGCTTACAATATGGCTGTAATGTGAGGAAAACTAGAAATCACTGGACAATGTCAAAAACAGGTCAACTATGCATGGAAAAAGCTAGCTTTTATCAGTTTTTTTAGATAGTGATCTATTGTATTCAAATAACAAAAGCATGAGGAGATTGTAAATGTTGTAAGCATTCAGTTTATGCATTTTGATTCTAGGTTTGGGTGGTTCTCTGTGTTCCTTCGTTATAGAAGTGATTTGATTTTTCCTTTATTCTAAACCCTGGACCTTTACAATGCTATAAACTTCATTGCTGTATGACACATTTCTTAAAAGAAATACCAAACACCTACACATTTGACCTTGCTGAACAGTTTCTTACATTACAGTTGATCTTCTTTAAGAGATTTTAGATGTGTTAGCTCCCTCTATACAACAAAGTAACTGTCAATCAAAAAACCCAGGAAGCAGAGCCAGAGCTCAGTCTTCAGTAGCAATAACATATAAATGAAAGCACCTTCATTTGGATTTAACTGTGCGACCCGTAGATTCCTGTAGAATTGCTCCTGTGAGCAAAAAGATTGGCATACTCATGCAAGTAAGTGCCAGAGTGGAAGTTGCACACTTAGCCACTCTTTTGTATTGAAATTAGAATGATGCAAGTACATAGCATGAGGGTGTTAACCTCTTCCTCTTACTGATGAATAGTTACCTGTAACAAGTAGTCCTGTTGGAGTCAAGGTAATGGAATAAAGAGCTCAAATTTGAGCAGTATTAGCTTGAATGTAAAAAGACAATTACACGAACTGTTTGACTGGTTTAAGGAGATGTATAAAAGCTGAGTTAATATTCTAACATAACTGCATTTGGAGGCCCATCTGACCAGTGGGTGGCTTCCTGTCTGATTTCTCCTCAGAAGTAGCATGTTTCATAGTGGTGGACTGGAACCATTGGCTGATTGTGGAAACTCTTGCTGAAGGATATGTAAAGTTTTGTAAAAGGAGATTGCATGCTCTGGAAAACACAACAACAACAACATCAACAACAAACAGCTATTTCTTAATATCAGTTATATTAGAAAGGGAATTTTCTGCTCAAATGAACCCATGAATACGTTTACCTAGTAGGTATAGTATTAAGTGAGTTACAAGCATAATAGGCAGCAGTTAGGTGCTTATTACAACAAACAGACCATATATTGTATATCTGAGGTTAATATGATAGTGCTGTACCTGCCCTGAACTTTTCTAAAATTACAAACTACCTTGCTTAACATTTTCTTGAAGTCTGTGGGTGAATCTTCTATTTATAACAATAGAGTAATTAATGGTATTATTTTTGAGTAGGTGACATTGTCACCCAGACAGAATTACTGATAAACTTCCTGTCCTGACTCAAAATTATAAACCTCTGATGTTCTTCTCCTGAACCCCTTCTCAGCAGAAGCTGTCAATTGTACAGAGTATATTTTTACTGTGATCTGGGACGAAACCACAACATTATTTCTGTGTGGCCAGCTAATAGTGACTAGAATCTGGATTGGGCCAATGGGGAAAAAGTCCATTAAGATTTACCTTTTTCTTTTGCCTTGTCAAATTATAGCTATCCCAAGGAAAATCCATGAATTTCTGACGACGTCCTGTTAACCCAATGTTGCAGAAAATAGTCTAATCACAAACAAAAGCATCGGAAAAGGTGGGAAATCACCTTCCACTACTCTTATACCTTAATGAAGTGTGAACTTCAAAGACTAATTGACAATATTTAAACATCAACATTTAAAGTCAATGTAAAAGTTAAACTTCTAAGAGCAACATTAAGCTGGCATAACTTGACAGCTATTTGCATAGATCTACTACCTTCTTATTCTCAAAATCTAAGTCATTTTTCCAAGTTCTAAGGCCTAGCTTTCCTTTTAGAAGGCACAATTTGCCCTTACAAAAATGAACAGTGTCAAATAGTACTTGTCACTGTAACAGCCTGACAGGGCCGGCCCACCCTATCCTGCAAAACCTGCAGCCAAGGGGCCCCCTGCAGCCGTGAACACTCCACCGCTCCCTGTTGCTGCTGCTGCAGGCTTCTTCGGCCACTCTCCCCCCTTCTCTCCCCACCTGCTGCTGCCACCGCTGCCGCCGCCGCTGCTGCCACCGCCACTGTCACCATCAGCTTCTTCACGCCAGGGAGCCCCAAAACTATATCTCTCAGGGGGCCCCAAAAAATGTGGGCCAACCCTACTGCCTGATTTGTGCCTATAATTCTCTCTTTGTCCATTCACAATGCAGATGCAGTTTATTTCTAAGTGCAAAGTGTGGTTACACAGTTTGCCAATCCAAAAGACAGAGGCCTCCCCCGCATTGAAGATATCATCCTAAAGATATAGTTTTAATAATTAAGTTAAAAAATTAAGCCATTGATCTGTTTTCCATTAGAAGCAATATTTTGACTCAATTTCCTGATTTCATCCCCTCCAGCAACCTCGCCTTCAGCTAATCAAAAGAATCTTCTTGATAGTTCTATCATTTATGTCCATTTTTTAAAAAGTTTGGTGTTATAGGAAGGAAAGGAAGAAAACAGACTGAAGCAGTGTGAAAAATAAGAGGAATTTCATAGAATAATACTTATTCTAACTTTTATTTTAGCGATGTCATACGTCAAAACTGGAATGGCCTAGAAACTTCAAGTTTGTTTTATTTAATTGGCCTCAGAGAGGACTGGTAACTTTAACTTTTTTTGGAAAGGTTGCCTGGCTATTTTTAGAGTTATTCAGTTTGGAGTTCGTGAACCTAAAACTCCTCTGTATCAGGTGATGCAGGTGTCACAAAATCTTCAGAGATTTCATGGATTCTTGCAAACATAAAGGAGAAGTAGAAGTATCACTTGAAATTAAGGGAGAAAAGAATCCCTTGTTGCTATTCCCTACTCAGTCATATTCAGTGTTTTAGTCATAATTAGCTCTGGTGAAAATATTTGACTCCCTATGAAAAGTTAAGAAATAAATTTTTAATTTACATTTTTATAGATTTTTGTTTGTTTGTTTTCAGTGAAAAACGGAATACTGCCAACATTTTGATAAAATCAAGTTCTCACAGATGTTTTCATTTGGTTAAAAAAGCCATTTTTCTTTTAAAAAAGGAAAGAGTTAATGAAAAGTTTTCCTAGCTCCATATGTAATACCTCATTATGTAAATTAGTAGCTTTCCTCAAAGTATGCTGTGTTAGATAGGTAGTATTAGATTTATTTTAAAAATCAGAAAGCTGTGATCAGAAATGTCAAGTAACCGGTTATGGCCACACAATAAATTAACACCAGAGGTGAGATCTGGGTCTTCTGCATCTGAGTCCTAACAAAATTTTAGGCTCCATTGCCTTCCACTAGGATGGTTCACTTATCCTGTTTGTCTCTATTTTTTCTCTTTAGTTAATTGGAAGTACTATAGAGGTCAGTGAGATTGAGCAAATGCAGGGATTATGAGGATTAATTGACTGACTGAAAGAGCAGAGTCTTGTATAAGAACTATTAATATGAGCTCCTGTGTTTGGAGGAGTGTAAGACAAGACAGCACAAAAAGCAGGAATCATCCTCCCCTGTATTTTTGGCTCTTCTGAAGAGTTCAGAAGACTTATGCAAGAATAAATAGACTTGGCTTGTTTGACTGGGATGGGGTCCTAGTCAAACATGCTATCCATGGGTAGGAGAGAGGGAGAGTTTATTTTGGTTGTTGCCTATTCACAGGGTGGGAATCTCATCCAACTCTCCAGTGAAGAGTTTAAAAGCTCCAAATCACATAGAGGCAGAGCTGCCAAGATCTGAACCAGCCTACACAAAGCTTCCAACCTAGGGATCAACCCACATGGAGATGGCATGTCTGAGCTCCACTGTCATAACATTTCCAAGCCATGCATAGTCTCCTCATGAAGGGCAATGAAAACAATGATTGCCACTTAATTGCAGCAACAAGGGCAATAAGATAGTAAGATTCTATAGCAAGTTATTATTATGATTCATTGAACTACATATTATCTACCTGAAAGTCCTCTTGATTGTATAATCTATTACATGGTTCCTAAAGATGATTCTTTCAGGACTTCTTGCCATGAGCTGGCTAATCAATGTCATGTAAACAACATCAAATCCATATTGTACAAAACTGCCAGACCGTGGTCCACTTGGTTATAAGTAGTTTAAGTGATCATTTATAGAAGGCTAATTTTCGATAAACGGCTGTGCATAGAAAATGTGTGCGCCAAAGTATAGTCATGATTGCACATGTAAGTCTTGTGTTTGAACAAACTGGACATTTGCATATAAAAAAGGTTAGACACAATGGAGCATGCACAAAATTAATAGAGCAGTGAAAATTAGCATAGCTATGGTTTGTTTATGAGTACATTTATATGAAAATCTGGGTTTCCATTTTTGAAAACGTGGCCCTTGATATAGTGTGGTAGAAAAGGGCTTAAGGCATAGATGGAGGGAACCAGGAAATACCCCAGCTAGTTCCAGAAACTTGAGAGTGCGCAGATAGTCTCATAAGTAAGCAGTTGGTCACCCCATAGATGAAGAGATTGACCAGAAAAAGGGAACTCATCATTAGAGTAGATATAATGTCTCCAAAGTCATTTTAACAAGCAGAGAAAGAAGACCATAGAGAACCCATAATATAGAAGAGAAGCCATTTACAGGAGGGTTGAGTTAGGCAGGATCCTCAACTCTTTCAAAGACATTAGCCTAAATCTTACAAAAAATTCCTGAATGGTGAGCAAACTTGGGAGAGAGGAGATAATATAGGGTTTTTATGTGTCTGTCTTTTTGCTATCTAAAGAACTTTCTGTCTTACTTGAAAAGTAGATGCAAGATAGAAACATCATATACTTATAATATTAATGAGAAATGTGCTGTAAAATAGATAAGGGTATCTCTTAAAAATAACATGGGATTGTCTGTTGGAAGACCAGGCGGAGACTTTTGAGGAGATGCTGCATAAGAAATAAAGGATTTGTCTGTGGGGAGCTTTTTCTTGATGTAAATCCACCAAGAAAAAAGAAAAAAAAAGAAATAGAGTCAATATATACATCAGTGTAGCTACTGTCACCAGTAAGGCAAATCAGGTTAAAGAAAGGAATGATTGACAGAAGAAGAGACAGGAAGCACAATGTTCAGGTCAATTTTCCTGTGTCTGCATCACATGTGTACACAACTTCACTGTGCATGGGGGTAGCATACTAGCAGCACAATGCTTATACACCTAAGTCTTCTTTGGTGATCACATGGCATCAGGTTTTCCCTGCTTTTGCAATCCTTGGGGCAATGAGACTTAAAATAGACAAAGAGACAGAGAGAAAAATAGATCTGAATTTGATAACTCCTGTGCATTGTCCAGTGACCTAATTCATAAGGAAACGGTAACAGAGTTCTGGGAGAAAATCTCACGCACAAGTTACCTTGACAGGTTTCATCTGGCTGCTATTGCTAGGGTAAGAAGGATGCATGTTTATAAGTCTGTTTAATCGGTACTCAACAGGAATCTTATCAGGCCAACTGAAGAAAAGCTGGAGATTCTATTCCATGGGAGTTTCTTACAGATACTTTCTCTCTATTTTGGAACAAAGAATAGAATTTTTCCCTGGAAGGGAAAATTAGCAGGGAGCCTAGAAGCCCTGGGAGCCACAGGTGAGCTGAGTCTTAGAGTCTGGGATTTGGGACTCAGAGGACAGATATATATGAGATGCTTAATGCTCATTAGACTAATTCTACTGCGCATTAGTGTGGCTGGGAAAAACCGTGCTAATGTGCAGGGGATTTAGTCTAACGAGCATTAACATCACTTAAAAAGCATTCATCTGCACTTATGCACAGTAGCGCTGAATACAGTGCATGAAGTTAATACTTGTTGTAGGGCGCTTGGCTATGTTACACCTCTCCCGTTTCCACATTACACTTTTATTGTATCCACATGACAAAAAACGCCATTAAACTAGCTAAATTGCATTTCCAGATCTACATTATCAGCTGATTTTATCGTTTTAGGGGGCTTTTTCGTGGTAAGTTAAAACACCTCCGACATGTTTTATTTTTAGCTCCTGAATTTCTTCCATGAGGATTTTTAAAATCATTTTAAATTGTCAACGTGGATCTGACTTACCCTTGAAAATGGGATTTTTCCCTTCTTTGCAACAATTTCACCACCAGGTGCTGCTTGTGTTCACTCAGTAATCCATGGAAATCCATTGAATTTTTACTGCAATGCTACAAGACTCCAGGGACTCTTCTTGCAAATTTTTACTGGTGATTTAGTTCAAGGTTCAAATGAATGAAAAATACAACTTTTTTAGATTCCAAAAAAAAATTGTTCCCTGTGTTTGCATGATTAGCTCCTGAATTTCTTCCATGAGGATTTTTAAAATCATTTTAAATTGTCAACGTGGATCTGACTTACCCTTGAAAATGGGATTTTTCCCTTCTTTGCAACAATTTCACCACCAGGTGCTGCTTGTGTTCACTCAGTAATCCATGGAAATCCATTGAATTTTTACTGCAATGCTACAAGACTCCAGGGACTCTTCTTGCAAATTTTTACTGGTGATTTAGTTCAAGGTTCAAATGAATGAAAAATACAACTTTTTTAGATTCCAAAAAAAAATTGTTCCCTGTGTTTGCATGAACTTCATGGCAAAAATCAAATTGTTATGGGTCAGACAGTTCAAGACTCAGGTTAATTAAAATTACTTTTTATTGGACTGGGTTTTTGGTTATAGCAGCATTGGTCTAAGGACATAGGCAGACCCCCCAGGATTTTAAACTTGGTGTGGTTTTTGTCTCCCTGCAGTTCAGGAACTGTGGGTCAGGAGTGAGGGGAACTGGCAGGGCTGGGAGGATAGGGGGCTGCAGGTCAGGAGTGAACAGCCCTGGCAGTGTATGGTGAGGGCTGTATAAACTGTTATATGTGGTCGTTGCACTCAGCTCTGGGGTGTATCTTCGCCCTCCCCATACACTGTTATATGCAGCTGTTACACCCCAGAGCTGGGCACATATGTGCCATTCCCACGCACTTTTATATGTGGCTATTACACCCCAGAGCTAGGGCTACCCCATGCCATGCCTCTGTGACACTGGGGGACTCCCTTGGATACCCCGACCGCATGGACTGGGCCAGGAAGAATTTCCAGCTGTAATCCCAGCCCAAAAACCAGCCCGGTTCCAGGAAAACCAGAAAACTAGAAAACCAGAGAGGCATGGCATGGGGTGGCCCAGGAAGGCCCATCTCTAATCCCAGCCCATCTCTAATCCCTGCCCAAAAGAAATTCCTTATTTGAGCCTGTATACCTAGTACAGTGGGCATGGTGGGGACTATCAGTTGGCAGCCTAGCATGCACAAACCGCGCTTTGGGCCGGGCAAGACTCTGGCCAGAGATGTCCAGGAGAGTCCCCCAATGCCACAGAGTAATGGGGTCAGATGGCCCAGGAAGGATTTCAATCTGTAATCGCAGCCCCAAATCAGTTCCTTATTCAAGCCCATATACTTAGTACAGTGGGCATGGGGGGCTGTCAGATGGCAGCCTGGCATGCACAAACCGTGGTCAGGGTTCTTGGAACAGTCCCACAGTGGCATAGACAGGAAGTTGGGGGTGCTCCCTGCCCTGGCTGGCCACCAAACCATTGCCAAGCCTGGTCTTTTTCTGGTCTTTCTTGCCTCCCCATCTCCCTTTTGACAGCGCCTATTTTAAAGCCCCAAAACAGGGTTCTGTCTGAGCTATAGGCATTCCAACCCCCTCACAGACTTTGGGGATTAATAGAGTTGCCAACATTGCTGGGTGACAGGGAAACTGCCTATGCCAGTGCTGCCCCTGCACCCTTTGGCACTACACAGCCCACTGAGATTTCCAACAGGAGTGCGCACCAGGGGCTTCACACCTCATCTGCCAGCTTTGCTGTGATGCTGGCTTTAGGGTGACCCCACTGGTCACCCAGGCAGTTCCCTCATTGCCAGGACAGCTCCCTCTGACACCGACCACAGTAGCAGACCACGGCACTGTCTCCTCATCTCTCTGGACACAACTGTGTTGACCCAGGACTTACCCAAGTGCACCCAGCTCTGGAGTGTAACAGCTACATATAACATTGTATGGTGAGGGCTGCGATGAAATGTTATACGTGGCTGTTGCACCCAGCTCTGGGGTATATCTCAGCCCTCCCCATACACTGTTGTATGTAGGCATTACACCCCAGAGCTGGGTGCATCTCTGCCCTCCCATGCAGTGTTAAATGTGGCCATTAGATCCCAGAGCTAGAGCCACCCCATTCCATGCCTCTGGCACTGGGGACTCTCCTGGACACCCCTGACCATGTGGGCTGGCCAGGAAGCATTTCCAGCTGTCATCCCAGCCCAAAAAACAGTTCCTTATTCAAGCCTATATAATTAGTATAGTGTATGGGGGGCTGTGAGTTGGCAGCCTGGCATGAACAAACAGCACTTTGGGCCAGGCAAAACTATTCAGAGAGGTCTGGGAGAGTCCCCCAGTGGCACAGAGTCATTGGGGGGGGGCGGGGTGCTAAGAAGGATTTCCATCTCTAATCCCAGCCCAAAATAAATTCCTTATTCAGGCTAATATACTTATTACACTGTACATGGGGTGTTGTCATTCAGGCCATACTTTGGGCCGTGCAAGGCTCTGGTCAGAGATGTCCAGGAGAGTGAGTCCCCTGATGGTACACAGGCATGGTGGATGCTGGATATTAATTTACACATTATTTGGTAAATATGCATAGCTTATGAAATTCTCTCTCTTTAGAATGTGTAATTCATTAATAAGAAACTTTTATGGGGTATAGATTAGCTTTGAAAAAGGAACTGGGAACCAGGAATAAGGACCTGGGACTTAAAGGAACAAACTACAGTCTCATGAACCATAACATGTAGTTTGGGCATTGGCCGCCCCCAAACAGTGGTTGGCGAGAAGGCCAGTCACTGCCAGCCAGGGTTGCCTGAGTTACACCACCAGGGCAGGGGGGCGGGGAGGACCTTCAGTAGAGGCAGGCAGTTTGAAATTCGAGGCATGTGGCCTCAGGTGCACCAAAACAGTGGAACAGGCCACTCACTGTGAGCAGAGGGTTCTCCGCAGTCCCAGGCCCAGGCAGAGGTGGGGCTGGCAAGGAATTTTGCAAGTGAAATGTTCCTGGGACCTCAGAAATGTTGGGGAGAGGGGTGACTGATGAACAGAGCAAATAAAATGCATGGCTTGCCAAGTGCAAGTCACAGCTAAGCAGGCTTTTGCCAATTCTGGAAGAGAACCCTAACATGTAGCATTGGGTGCATGTGGTACGTACGGGTCAGGTAGCTCTTGGTATTGAATCATGGAATAGGCCTTTGGCATAGTGGAAGATAATGCAGGAATGGGGATTTGTCTCTGTGGATTGCTTGCTAGGGCATGGCTTCCTCTATTCCTAATGGGGCAAGCAACAAGAAAACAATAATATTGCTGGCCCTAGAACAGTCACATCACAGAAGTCTGCTTCTAGAAGAGGAAACGATGTGGTTTATTGAAGTGGGCTGGTGTCAGTTCAAACTCCTGCAAAGCCAGGTTCAGAGGTCTGCCTCAAGGCACAGACTGATGAGAGCTGTAACCCAAGCTGCGGGGAAACCAGAATTGATATGCAAATAGGATTACTGTGAAATGCTGATAGGACAATGAACTGTCAGATTTCAAGCCTCCCCCAAAAAGCAGACCCCAGGTCCTTGGACTCTACTGAATAACATGACGAAACCATGTCTGACTGTATGAAAAAAAAAATGCTCAATCAAAAAGAGCATGGTCGCTGATTTATCATGCTTTGGGGTGCCTCTCACTTCCAACACATAACCACTGCCCCCCCCCAGCGCTGCCACTGCCCTTCACTCCCAACCCCCAGCCCCTACCGCCCCAGACCTGCCGGTGCCCTCATCCAGGGCCCCAGCCAAAAAGCAGCTTCATTGGAGCACTGTTAATGCAGACAAAGCAATTCAAAGGGGGTCCAGGGTTTGGCCAGAGTCACTCAACTGGTTTTACAGGTTCTGCTGAGGAATCTGAACAGGGTGGGGATGGGTAATGGTCCTCTCCAGCCCTACAGGAGGCACAGTATACAACAATCACACAGAAAACATGACCATGCTTTGCAGCGAAGCCACTGCCACCAGCCCTGCCTGTGTCCCTCACTTTGAACCTGAAGCCCCTGACCCACCAGCCCTGCCAATGACTCTCATTCCTAGCTAACCTGTAGCCCTCCAGCCTAACTGGTGCCCCTCACTTCTGACCCGCAGTCCCCTGCCCTTCCAGTCCCCTCCCCCCGCAAACCCTGCCGGTGCACCTCATTCCCTACCTGCAGCCCCCTATCCCATCAGCCCAGCTGGTGCCCCTTACTCCTGACCCACAACCCCCTGCACTAGCAGCAAGGGGCAGCAATATGACTGCCTAAGAGGTGGCAGTATGACTGTCAAACAAAGCAATGGCAAGCAGAGGGTGGTCGAAGGAGGACAGGCAGGGGCAATGTGTAGGGGGTGCATGGGGGTGCACGTGCCCCCCGAGAGCACCGGTGCATCCTCTGCCAGGCCACCCTCCCTGTTTAGCCAGCAGGCAGGGAGGCAGGCAGGAGCACCAGTGCCGACCCTGCAAGTGCTGGCCGGGGAGCAGAGCCGCCAGCAAAAGCAGCCGTGCCTCTTATGAAACTGGCTACAGGACTTCTGGAAGCAGCGTGGCCACTTTCATGGTGAGTGAGATTGGCTGCTGCCCCCCCCACCCCCAGTCACTGACTGGTGTCAGGGGGGACATGTGCCCCCACTTACTCAACAGGCACCAGACACCCATGAAGACAGGGACATCCTGCTGGGGTTAAAAACAGGCTTAGAAGGAACAGGAGTACCAGAGAAGAGGAGCAAGCTCGGTGGGTAGAGGACAGGAGGGGAAACAAGTATTGAAGGGATCTGGTTGTGCACTGAGGGGATATGACTGCAGACAATGATGATCTGTCAATGCAGCAGTTAAAAGATTGACATACAAATAGACTAAGTAATAACTAAGAAAATTCCTCTCAGCCTGGGCTGTTTCTTTCAGGCTTTACCCTGGGGAGCCTTTGTGTACTCTTGTGTAGCCCTTTGTGTACCCCACACCCAGAGCCCAGTGCAACAAGCATGCAGAAAAAGCAGGGGGGAAGAACTGCTTTAGGACCAGGCTTGGGTAAGGAGGTAGCCCCTTTGGGAGGGTTGTGGTGCAGACCCCCAATACCAATCCAGACTTGTAAGGGGGAGGCAGGCAGGCTCACTCTTGTGGACCTCTGCATTCCCTCCCCAACCAGCAGCAATGAGCAACAAGCACCCCCCCAAAAAGCAGGAGGCTTTACAGGGGAGGTGGGCAGCACTGCTTATTGAACTCAGAAACCCTCAAAAATGCATCTCTCTCAAGTAAAGCTGCCAAGAATTACCCCCCAAAAAACATCCTGGCACAACCCAAGAAAATAAACCAACCAAAATATCAAATCTTATCCTAAAGCACCACCTGGCAGTAAAGTAATACTGAAAGGGCAGAAGGGTAAAATTGTTCTGATGTGCCCCCTAGTGCATTTTACTAGTTATAGCATAATACGCCATTACATGGTAAATCACATCCACGTTGCTTAATCAGTCGTCATAAACTAAGTAAGGAAAATTAAACCAGGAGCATTTTTAGCAGGTAAATTCCGATTACATGGACACGTGCCCATAGGTACTAAACTTAATGCAGTGTAATTGCAGTGCATTAATGAATGTGTAGATGTGCACAGAAGGCTTCAAGGTTCCCAGCTTCTTCAGGGTGGGAAGCTCGGATGCCCTGGGAGGAAAAAGGATTCTAGTTTCCTGGATCTGAAGCAGCAAGGCTGGAAGCCTTGAAAGCTCCAGAAATAGCTTGGGGGGTTTCAAGGTATCTAGGTTCCCTAGTAAGAAAGTGGGACTTGATATTTAACTAAACCCAGGGTTCTTGGCCCCAAAGCAGGGAGTCTAGAAACCTCAGGCCAGATAATATTCCAGCTTTTAGGTCAATGATTCTCAATTGTGCCAAGGCACCCTGGAGTGCTGCAAGATTCTTCCAAGGGGGTACATCTCCATGTGCATATTAATGTGCAGAAATAAACTCATGCTGGAATTTATTGCTCTTGGGTGCCATGTTTACACATCAGCCTGGGACCACAGCACATTGAGCTGGGTTGGAGCAGCCCTGGCTGGCAAGGGGCCTGGGGCATCAGCCTGCTAGCCCAGGGCTGCTTCAACCTGTCTCAACATGCTGCAGAGGGGCTGGTGCACAAGGTGCATAAGTGTAATCCAATTCCATACTGCTCAAGTCTGTGGACTACAAAAAGGTAGTTTTACTACAAAAGTTGGTTGGGTTGTACTCTTCCTCGCTTTTTTTTTAACTCAGTTTTAGGGCTAAGATGACAGTTCTTTACACAAGTAGAAATAGTAATAGATGAACAAGTTGGAATAGAATCATATTTAGGCACTTGAATCCATTTTGTCTCCTAATAGGTGGAATAGGATGTGGCCATCTGTAATCAGAGACACCAAGGTTGGCCACAGGGCAGTGCTGCCTGAGAGGTGGAAATCACAGACTTCCTAAATCCAGTTCAGATTGCATGGCCTAGCTTTCATCAAGCCATATATTTTGGAAGTTTGGGTTCTCCAATATGCCAACTGAACTGACAGGAAACCAAATAGGGACTCCTGCTGTATTTCATTGACATTTTGTTGAAAAAGCTTATGTTTTCACAAAGCATTTGAGTTTCAATAAATCAGCATTTTCCAAGAAAAACCTGTTTAGCAGAAAATTCCCAGCTACCCCTATTTGTAAGATTTAAATTAGCAAGGGATTTGAGATCCTTAGGTGGAAATGCAAATTATCTTCTTTTAGTTTTTTCTCTCGGAACTCAAGCCACAAATGACAAACAAAAACACGAAGAGGCAGCAAAGCACCTGTGAAGGATACAAGCAGAGATTTCATTGTATTTTCCAGCATAGTAATCTGTTAATAGTACTTTAGATATGATCATATGATGTTACACAATGTGCAAGTCCTAGTAGATGGATAATTAGAGGGACTTTTAAAAAATGCATTCTGGATAGCAATGAGGGATTATGCATGGCTTGCTTTCAATCTCTGAGAGATCAGATAGAAAAAAAAATCTTTAGACTGCTTGTATTTAACCTTACATAAAACCTAAGTTGACAAGATTTTTAGCTAAAAAATGAAAGGCACTGTACAAAATGCATGTGCTTGCAAACTACCTGTGGAAAATCTCTACAGTACTAGGATATGAATGATGGAAAATGCTCTGTTGTCCTTAAGAACCTGTAGCTTTCTTTGGGCTTTGTTAGATTTCTCTCTGCAGGAACAATGTCTAATGCAGATTAAAATGTCATTGATTTCCCTGCAGGATCTCTCAGAATCCGCAAAGGGCCTTGCTACACGGAATATCACTTGGTGGTGGTCACCACAGCACATCAAAATAGAGTTTATGTTCTGTGCTCTTTAATTAAGCAGAATTATTCAAGTTAAGAAACACACCTAAATAGTTCTACTTTAATTAACCCTTTGTGCTACATTTTAACCGTTATCAGTCATTTAAGAGTGTGGTTCGACGGTAGATAATATTGCAGACTAGGCATGCATGTGAAAGGGAAAGTAAAGACAGATTTAGACTAAAAATAATCTTCAGCAAGTAAAGTCAGGGCTGGGTTCAAAATTTTGGTGCAACTGCAAAGTAGAAGATATTCCATTAATCTTTCTTTATTCATTTTAATATTAAAAGGACTTGCTCCAGTTTCTTGGGAAAATCCCATGCAAATCCCATCCCATCCCATGCAAATCCCAAAGTTTTGCTTCTTTGCTCCCCTGGTATTCTCTCTCTACTTTCTCAATTATCAAACCTACTACTGTATTTCTTCTTAGTTAGCCTCCTCCCCACTCCTGTGAAAGGCCTATTGGCCTTTGACCAGCAAGAACCTTTGGGGTCCATTCCTCCCTCAGAGCACTCTTGAGACCACATATGAATAGAGCTGAGATCCAATGGAGAATTGAGCATGCCATACAAAACTTTACTGTGGTCACTCAAAAGTATAGACATCTGCAGCTATTGGCTTTGTCGGTTCTCAAAAGCCAGCTTTGAAAGCAACCTTCAGCATCTGCTCCTCTAATTTGCATAGGTAATTGGTAAGTGATTAGTAGCACATGCTGGCAAAAACAAGCGCAGCGTGCAGTGGAGTGGGCTGATTTTGCTTCTTCAAAATACATTGAAGCTTGGATAGATTCTGCAATAATGATTTCATATTTAAAGATGTCAAGACCTTCAGGGAAATGACCTCTATGACCTGCTTCAAGAATTATGCTCCTGAGGGACCATGACATTGTTAGCCACATGACTATAGGACAGGAGACAGAGCTTCATGGTGGCTGCTTCAGATCTCTAGGGTTCATTTCATGGGATACCAAATGACCTCAAAGTCTACCCTGTAAAATGTAAACTCACTCCCTTGCTTACTTCTCTCACAGAAAAAAACACAAGAAAAGAGAGAAAAGTAAAAGAAAAAGAAGGCGACAGGCGAAAGGACTACAAGTACTCCATTCATATCAGGGAAGAGGTGAGGACATGCCTTGGAGCACAAAATGAAGCATATTTTGTGGCTAAGGCATGAATACAGGTCTCAGGAGGTCTTTTGAAGACTTCCTGTGTTAGCTTGTTATATTCGAATGTCCACTGAGGATAACAGTACTTTTTCTATTCTCCCCATTTTTTCTGTCTTGTCTGTTTAGGCCATGTCTTGTTAGCCTGGCTAATTACTGCAATGTTAGCCTGGCTAATTAGTAACTTGGTCTTATCTACCTTAGACATGTGGCAAAGCCATTAGTGTGTTATGGTTTCTTTACTAGTGCTGCATGCCCCCTTGTATGTTGATAGGACATTTGAAGGGATATCTCGTGAGTCTTTAAACTACAGTAGATGAGCCACTCCATGATGTTTCTTTTTGGAATGAATTGTGACATAGAAAATTATGGGGAGGCATCAAAGGACTGTCACTATTTCATATAGTGCATTCAGGGTAATATCACAGAATATATAAATATTTCTTGGTGCCAGGAAAGCCTAAACACAAAATTATCTAAGTAGTATATCATATGGAAAAATTAACATATGAAATTGTCAGCAACTTCTAAATTGACTAGTTTAGTTTTGGTGTCAAAGACAACATTAATGGTGAAAACTAAATTCTCTTGTTCTAATTTTCTCTATTTCAGTAATTATAGATACAAAATTTAGAACAAAGTCTATATTTCAAGCATTGTATGCATTTAGAAAATTGCAGAGCCTTTTTATGACTTAAGTTCCTGTTAAGTCATGTAATATTTTTTGTCTTTCTTTCTTTCTTTCTTTCTTTATTGCAAGAGTTTTTAAAGGTTTCTGTGTGCTAGGAATTGAGGAGTCCAGGGGATGCTCCACAAAAGAACTGCTAGCAAGTACAATGACATTTTTGCACATTTATGGGATGGTGAAAAGAATGGAGATGTGGAATCACTCCCTTCTTCCCTCCCTGTTGCTATGATTCCTGCCACAGTAACTGCAGTGATGACTAGCCCTTGTTCAGATGCCTGGAGGAACAGGGGACTAGGGAGGGGAGAATTCCATAGGCCAGATGTTTCTCTTACCCAGATGTAATTTCAATGGAACCACACCATTGTGTATTGCATTTTTGTATATGGTATATTAGTATAGTGTATTTAATATTCACGTTACAAATCTCTCTATATATATCTTTATGTTTAGTATGTAGGATATTTCTATATTGCATAGTAAAGAGAGGGAGTTTATGTATCTCTGATTCATTTAGTCTACAAGATACATCTCTACCTAACATTTCTATATTGCTTAGTAGTATAGTATATACACTATATACTAGTAGTATTACACTATATACTAGTGTGTATAGTAGTACTATACACACACACACACACACATATATATAAAAACTCTGCTATATATTGCATATATATCTTGAGAAAATTTGTTCTCATAGGTGCCCCAAACCTCTTGTACTCCTGCACTATGACAGGGCACAGTGGGCACATCTACACAAGATTCTTTACTGTGCAGTACAGCATGTCTACATGTGCATTTATGCCAGCTTAAATTTACTGTGCAGCAAGTTATTGCATAGTAAGAGGGAATAGGCCAACGTCTACACGTGCAGGCATTAAAGTACACTAAAGCTGTGTGTGAACTGACTTGAGACTAAAGTTAGTCCCCAGTCAGCCCACACACACAGTGTTATGGCACAGTAAGATGTCTACATGTGCATTACTGCACAGTACCTAATTGGGCATAAATTTGATACCTACATGATGCATATGAGTTTCCATATTTATTGCGCAGTATGGGTGTGCACGTGTAAATGTGCACCCATACTGCACAGTAACGTTGGTTACTGCGCAGTAAATACTCATGTGTAGACACGCCCAGTAAACATCACCATCTACATGCGCAGACGCTTATTGTATAGTAAATCACTATACTCAGAAGTTAATTTGCTACCTGTAAATACAAGTAGCAAATTCACTGCCAAATAGTCACTGAGTAGTAGGGCTGTGTGAAGCTCCAGTTGCTGATTCAATTCAGAGGAGATTTGGCCCAATTTGGTGGCTGAATCTCCAAATTTGAATTGAATTGGGATGATCCAAATTGATTTGAAGCCTCCAAATCGATTTGGAAAAGATTCAGAGGAGATTCAGAGATCTGGCTAGTCCCTGCTTGCCACCACAGGGAGCTGAACCCGGATTCCATGCTGGTTCAGGAAGAGGGGCTGGAGGAGGGGAGAGGGGACCATGGGGGGACCCCCTCAGGGCTCCATTCCCTGCCTGCTCCCCCTCGACCCCCGCTCACTCTTCCAGCCCTGTCAATGGCTGCCCCGCCTGGCTCCAGTGTCTCGGTGCTTTGAAAAAAAAAAAAGGCCCACACTCACTGGCTGCTGCAGCGGCCATCAGGACCTCTGGAGGCTCATGGCAGAGCCCCCCCCATGCAGCATGGGGCAGTGGGGGGCAGCAGGGATTGCCGCCCCCACCTGGCAGGAGCCGGTGAGTGCAAGTCTTTTTTGTTGTTGTTGTTTTTTAAGTGCTGAGATGCTGGGGTTGGGCAGAGCAGACATTGATGGGACTGGGAGAGAGGGCAGGGGATGGGGCCTGCTCGATTTGGCTGAAATGATTTGGGACAGTGATTCGAATCACTGAATTGAAGCACTGCCCCCCCAAATCAGCTGGATCCAAATCCGAAGCAAATACTAGCCACTGCACACAGGCTTACTGCACAGTAATGCACATGTAGATGCTGACTGGGAGCAAATTTGTTCCTGGTCAGCCCCACCCCCATGGGGCCACTGTCAGGCTAGCCTCAGGGCCAAAGCACTGGGAGCTTCTCCAGCACAGGGATGGGGCAGATCTTTGCCTGCCCCAGTCCCAGGCCCTCACTGCCAGCAGAGACCAACCTGCAGCCAGGGTCTGACCACTGTGTGACACACAACAGAGGCCCCAGGCCAGCCACAACAGCCTTCCCAGACTCCCACGCTGGTCCCTGGCACCATGTTGCCACATGGCTGCTAGGCCAATGCCATTGCACTCTGCTGGGTGGAGCAGGCACATGCCAGGCCCAGCAGCAAACTGGGCTACCTGCAGCCAGCCACTGGCCATGGGGTCCTGCTCCAGCTGGCCTCAGGCCAGCTATAGCAGCCTTTCTGGACCCTGCTGCTGGTGTCCAGCATGGCATCACCACATGCCTGCCTGTTCCGCACCGTGCTCCTGTTCTGGGTGCTGCACACATCTATTTAGGTCTCCCAGCACTGGGACTGTCATGTGGAAGTCCAGCAAGCCATCGAGGGAGCCACACTGGTGTCCTCCCTGATGGCACATGCCACCTCTTGGGACTGAAACTGGCCCCAGAAAGAGACCATGGGCCTTGTGGTGCTGTGAGGTAATGCTGAGGTCTTCAACCATTTTGTGTGAAGCAGATACTCCAATGTGCACATCTATGAAGGCCTTTCAGGATGTATGCGGGAGCATAGGCATGACCAGTTGGTGCACCAGTGCTGCATAAAAATCAAAGGTGGTGGGTCACCATCACTAGCCACAATCATTGTTTGGGGGCTGCCCACAAGTCCATGCCCTTTATGAAGCAGCTGGATGACATCCTCATGCCCCAGGACCCTAGACAGAGATGTGCTGTCTACTCCAGCACTGGTGGCCTGACCAAGCCTCCACTGCAGCCTGGTACCTGCAATGATACATCACTGGGAGAGGGCCCTTCAGGCTGCCGGGAGCCCATCCTGCCATGCTCCCCACCCCTGACCTTGTTGAGTAGCTCCAGGAGCCTGGGCCAGCACCTGCCCTGCCAGCTCTAGGTGTACAGCCCTGCCCAGGAGGCCAGGATGGCCATGGGACTGCTGGCCCTCAGCAGCTCAAGCTTGTTCCCAGAGGGGGCCTCTGTCCATACAGTCAGACACCATGCCCCTGCACCCCAGGATACCACCAGGAGTGGCATGTCCTCACTGCCAGCAGGAACCAACTCAAGCCACTGGGCTTTCCTGTCACACCCACCTGGTAAGCCCCACACTGGGGGAAGGCTCTCTCTGCCCCTGCCTCTGCTCTCCACCCAGACCAGCCATGCATCCCTGGCCCTGGGTTCCCCCCATGCACAGTACATTGGGAGATGGGAGATAGTGCAAAAAACTTTAGTGAGCACCCTGTGCTTTCTCAGCTAGGCAGGCACAGTCCTCTCACACATGGAGAAATATGTTGATGCCAGTAGTGATATCATCCTCAGCTGTGGGAGGCAGGAATGTATAGCACAGCCACAGGTAGCTCTCCAGGCAGTGAAGGAGGGTGTGGGGCAACATGGGCAGTGGCAGCAGGTCCTGCCAGGATCCTGGCCTGGCCTAGCCTCACCTGGGAAGGGGGTGGGGAAGGCAGGCTGCTTGTGGCCATCACCAGCAGCCCACCTGCCTCTGGAGAGTAAGCAGGGATGGGTGGGCTCAGTCGGAGACTGCTTCTGCCAGGGTCTGCCCAGATGACTTACCATGGTTCCTAGGATCACACGATCCCCGATTTGACAATAGCCAGTGCACAACCCTCTGGCATTGAGCAACTTATCTCATAAATGTTGCAAACTTTCACAAACAGCACCTTTCTCCTGGCTCTGTAGGACCTGCAGCTTCACATGGGGGAGAAGCACAAGTTGGCAGCTGGGATGTGCCTTCAGGGTCACCACCAGTCTCCCCTGGGGCCTTGTGCATGCCCATGAGTGAGAGAGGGATGCACACGAGGAGGAGAGGGCCCAGAGGAGGGACCAGACAGACGAAGGGTTCAGGAACAGGCTCCTAGACCTCAAACAAAGGAACCAGAAGTGGCAGACCCAGAAGTGGCAGGCTGCCCTGGTGGTCAGGAGAGTGGAGGCCACATAGAACTGGTGGGTGCCAGACACCATCCTGACCCCGATAGCCACCTTCATGCTACCCGCTGCCTAGCTGCCAGCCACAGCCCTGCTTGCCCCTCTGGCTTCCTCCTGGCTGTCCATTGCCCAGCCATAAACCCTTCAGTGGGTCTTGGTTGAGGTGCTGTGGTGCCCCCACCAGCCAAGAGCCCCTGAGCAGAGGACAGGGCACTTATGAACCTAAAACTGGACCAGGAGCTGCCTGCAACAGGGCCAGCACCATGTGTGGGCCCTGCTGGCCCAGCCTGCTGGCTGCAGGATGGGGGAGCCAGCAGCACTGGCAAAGCAGTACCTGCCATCACCTCCTGGTGAACCCCCTAGCCCCTGGCCTCACTGTGGCATGCACAACGGTTGGGCTGTGGCCAGAGGCTGGGCTTCTGGGCACCTGTCCCTGGGTGCTGCCACCTAGCTGCCCATACCCCACTGCCCCCCACCCCAGGAGGGTAGATAAAGTACTGCACAGGATCTGCACAGGGAAAAGGATGTTTTATTGATGGTGGGTGAGGTGAGGTGGGATGGGATGGGATGGGTGGTGGGAGGCCTCTATGGGGAGGCAGGGGATGAGTCTGCTGTTGGGGAGGAAGAGGGGAAGGTCTTTATTGTTGGGGAAGGAGGGGAGAGGGATGTCCACACTGAGTGTGGTGCTGGGTATGCACGATGGAGCTGGGGGCTGGGGTTAGCCAACCAGGTGGCCTACATACAGTCCTGGCTGGCTGGGTGGGCCTCAGGCAGTGGGGTTGGAGTCCCAGAACCATGTGAATGGCACTAGTGGAGGCATCTCCGTTTGTCTCATCAGCCTCCCTGCCAGGATCTGGGCAGCAGCATGGTGGCACTACACTACGGCAGTGCAGTGAGCCTGGCCAGGTGGCTGCACCATGCGGGGTTGCTGCCAGGGTAGAATCTGACCAGGGCCAGGAAATGGTTGCTGCAGCAGCAAAGCAAGGTAACCAGGGTGGTTACTAGGGCTAGGGACAGAAATTACATATAAATGGGTTTAAGTGATCAGAAACTGGTTTAAACCTATAACAGAACAGATTTAAAATGCACATAAACCAGTTTGAAAATGGCTGAAACCAGTTTGAGATAAATCTGAGATAAATCTACATTCAACCAGGTTTAACCGATTTGGCTCAAACCAGTTTATGCAATGTCTGTCCCAGACCCCTTGCTGATTTAAGATAAATCAGAGCATCGCAGCATGCTCTCTGGCTGGGCGGGGCTCTCTGCTCCACAGCAGGGCTGGCCCCTCCCCTTTACTGCCTTGCTGGAGCTCGGCAGTCTCTACAGGCATCTGCTCCCCCACTCCCCTCTCCACTCTGTGCTAAGCAGGCATTCCCCCGTCCCTCACAGACACCTCAGCATTAACTAGGAGACCACATGCTAGCTACAGTCCTCACTATGGGAGACAACAGAGGCAGACAGGCCTTTTGGATCTATTTAAACAGGTAGCTTAATGTCCTTCCTTGGAAAAGCCGTTTAAGAGCTGTTTGCTCCCCCTCTGCCCTTCACCATTCCCTGTTAAGCAGAAATTCCCCCATCCCCTCTGCCTTGCAGAGAAGGTATCTGTGTGTTAGCTAGCAGACCACATGCTGGGTCCGTGCTAAATCAACAGGTAGCTGGTAATGTCCCTCTGTTTTCTTAATGGGGTGATAAACACTGAGATAGGGGTGACACCATTATCAGCCCCCCCACCACACCCCCAGGTTGCTTGCCTGTCAGTTTGCTGCAGACAGGATACAGAAGCAGGGAGGGAGATTGAAAAGCTCCATATCATCAAACAGATGCATGCACTGCACCCACCTGCTTTACCTCAGTGCTAGCTGGGGGCTGGCAACACTCCTGCCCCTTGAGCAACAAGCCAGGAAAAGCCTGGGACTGCAGGCAGGCTGGGGGTTTAGACCCCTCCCTAATCAGAGCCTCCTGCTGGGACCTGGACACACCCCCCTCAGCTCAGCTCAGCAAGGGAAGGGAGAGCTGCTCTAGCACTGCCCAGTTTCCAGCCTGACCCACTGCCGGCATGTGCCTGAATTTCCTCAGTCCAGAGGGATTGTCTGTATGGTTGGAAGCCAGCTCAGTCTAGCCAGGTTAGACTAACCTGCAAAGGTTGAATCAATTCAGGCTCAGGCTTTTTGAATATCGGTCCATAGCCTAGGAAGCCAGAGCACTGGACATTGCTTCTGGAGCCTGGGAGTGGAGCAGTCATGGCATGGAGGGCAGTGGCTCCAACAACAGAGCCACAGCATGCTGGCACAGTGCTGTGCATGATGCTTTGGGCCAGGAAGACAGGGGGCCAGGGAGCTGGGAGTAGGGTTGCCTTTTAAAAATGGCCACAGGCAGCTGCAGCCAGAGCCTCCAGATCCCCCTGGCTGCTGCAGGGGTCAGTGCAAGGCTGAAAGAGGTGGAGCAGACTGCTACCAAGAGCATCAAATCTGTTCCCAAATCCCCACACATATACATGCCTGCCCAATTACTCTGGAGTAAACCCATCCCACAGAATTTACATATTTAGAAGTACCCAGTATGACCTTAAACTGGAAAGGGCCACGGTAACATAAAATCAGGACTTGATGCAGGAGGATAAGAGATTATGTCAGCATATCAAATGTCTTAACATTAAAATTGAGTTGTAGAAGCTTGTGTTTACAATATCTGGGCCTTATTACACATGAATATTAGGAGGCTGCTGGAGCTCTTAACCACTGGATTGTCCACATATTAATACCTGAAACTAATTTAAGCATACTTTGGGTGGTTTAAAGTGTGCCATTCCAGGGCAGGTTTATCTCATCCATGTTACCCAACTCATATTTCATTAATGTATGGCAACTCCCCACAGATGAGCCACTCAACTTGCAGTTCTCTAGTGTCTCAGGATGCAGTGGTCCCTTCCTCCTGTTCTGTGTGGAGGAACTTTCCACGCCCTGAACTCTACTGCCCAGGGGGTGACTCTGGCACTAAGTCAACTCCCACTCCTGATCCCAGGAGTGTGACCCTCCCATGCACAAAGCCAGGACACAACCCCATGCAAACAGCTTGCTGAGCACATGCCAGCTAGCCAGGTTGCAGGGCATGGACAGGTCCAGAAGTGGGGTCAACAAGATGGGGGGCCAGATCAAGTCCCCAAGAGCTGGGGCTTCCTGCCCAGGGTAGGGGCAGTGGCTCCCCCAAAAGGGCCTTCCCTCACTGTTTCTAGCTCTCAGCTACCCCAGGAAGCACGACCATCATCCTAGACACCCTAATCCCACACCCAATTTATTAGAACATGAGACCTTTTTTAATTTACTTACTCTTTATTTCTTAAAAAAAAAAAAATACTTCTTTTTATTTTATCCTTCAGTATCAACTTCCTACATTTCACCACCCTTCTGCGCTACCATTTCCTTTCCACCTCCCATTTCATTACCCACCCCCATCCCATTAACCCTCCACCTCCTGGCTTAAATGTTCCTGCCCCTCTCCAACAACCCATCTCTCACACCTGCCTACATAAAGCAGGGATAGAAGTCTGTCCTGGCTCATCAGCCCAGTAATGGCAACTCACAGATGTAGCTCCTAGTCAGGGCCCTGCTCACCAGAACACTAGTAGCAAGTCACAGCTGTTCAGGTAGGGAACTAAAAACCTTTTCTGAATGTTAAGTCAGGGGCAGGCAAAATACAGTCCATGGGCTGAATCTGGCCCAGCAGGTAATTTCATCTGGGCTGTAGGCAACCACCAACTAATTGTACCCCACCAAGTTTGTGCACCTCACTCCCACCCTTAAAGATGGAAAGGCCCAGCCCAGCCAGCACACAGCTTCCAGGTGGGGCTGCTGCTGTCACTACTGCAGCTACAGGGGGACCTACTTGGCTTCCCTGATGTTCCACTCACTCCAGACACCAGGTAGGGAAGCAGCTGTAG
>NW_005841898.1:2368608-2373074 GCF_000455745.1 Alligator sinensis | reverse complement strand
GGAAAGAGAAGAGTCACAGCTGAGCAGGAGCATGGAGCTGGGGCTGGCAGCAGCATGGAGCCTATGCCCAAAGGAGCGATGGGAGGACAGAGCTTGGGTGGGCAGGTTGTAGGTGTGAGGGAGAGTGGTGGGGGGATTGGGGACCCCCCAACACACCCCCCACATGGAGCACCTCACTGAAGGCAGCAGCAACAGCAGGTGGTGGGCACTCGGGGTACCAATGCCCTGTGCAGGCACTGCCTCCCAGTGGTGCATAGCTTCAACCAGCACTGCATGTGGCGGCAAACAGTGCAGCCAGGCCAGCCTGCCTCTATCACATGGATCTCCTCATGGTGCACATGCAGCTCTATGCCACTGGAGGAACCCCTGCAAAATGGGGCCAGATGTCTTCACCACCCACTTCTGTGCAGATCCCCAGGACTCTGCTGGAAGTGGAGGGCAGGGAGGCAGTCAAGTCCATCGCAAGGGGCTTCCCCCAGTAGTGTGGAGCTGCACATTCACCATGAGGACCCCTGCACATTAGAGGCAGGCTAGCATGGCTGTCCTCCTTGCTACCATGTGCAGCACTGGCTGGAGCCACATGCCACTGAGTGGCAGCACCTGCATAGGGCAAAAGCACCCCGAGTGCCTACCACCTTCTGTTGCCCCCTGTGGGGGGAGTGTATGGGGGTCCCCACACCTCCCCTCCCTCACACCCCACAAATGCCATACACCCACATCCAGCCCCTACAACCCCCTATACACACACCCAACATATCCTACTGCCCCATACACATAGCCACACTCCCTCACAACCCCCCACACCCCACCCATGCCCCCACATACAATATACAAAAGACTTTATTTTCAGTTATTATGCAGTCACCTCTGTATACAGTACACAAACACAAGTCGTGACAAATATTTTTTGCAATAAAATTAAGATATATGTTATAATAGGTGTTTGACTTTTAATATATGATTTTTCCCCGCCCTGGTTTCAAGATGGCAACCCTCTCTCTCCCAAAAGGAGTACTTCTAGAGGGCAAGAGGAGGGACTTCTGGTGGCAAAGATCAGGGGCTAGGGGCAGGACTTCCAGCGCCAAGATGGCAACCAGGGAGCAGGGCATCTGTCAAGGCATGGGGCTACCTTGGCAGCCCTTTTCAGCTCACCAAAACTCCTTAAGTGGCCCTCCAGCTGAAATAATTGCCTGCCACTGCCATAAGGTGTGACTGCTCCAAACTCAAAATAGCACTTACATAATCAACATTTTTGCAGTGTGTAACAGGGCCCCAATACTGTATTAAGGAGTTAGTCAATGGGAATGACCTAACTACATGCATAGTTCAAGCAAACAGGTTTTATGCCATTTTGTCCTCATAATAAAGTCAAGTCAGAAATATTATACACAAGATAGGAAAGAGCTGCTTTCTTTTTTTACTCGCATATTAAAAATGTCCAACTTCTTAAATGCATCTGCAGTATCTTGTACTTGCCGCAGTCACTAGAGCCATGTGTGATAGAAGCAATTTCAGCTCATTGGTGGGGTTTAGATAACTGTTAGTTTGCTTTAATCCAAATAGGTTTGTACATCCAGGAGTTCTGTTCAAATTTGAATTAGAGTGGGATTAGAATGATAAATCAAACCTCAACCTAAACGCTACATTTAAAGTAAATTTAGGCAGAACTCTGATAAATTCTCCATGTTTCCTTAAGAAAACTGTATATCTGGAAACTTTTTTCTAGATCTTAATTTTTCTGTAATCAGCTCACTCAGATCGCCTTTATTTTACATTGTCTTTTGATAGTGCATGTTGTTCTGCAAATCTTCCTCACCTCCCAAAAAGCAGAGTGAGTCAGGTAGGCTCCCTCTCCAGTTTGCTGCCTGACTGCCACAGTGCATGGGAAATACAAGGATTTCTCTTATCTGCTGCCTCCTGAGGGGCTAACTTCTTGCATCCCTCTCCCCCCCACCCCCCACTCCATCTCTTGTGTCTCTGTGCAACAGTCACCATAATATGTCCCGCAATTTTTGCTCATGCTGATTAAGATGATACCGAAGTGCACCACAACTATATGAGAATCTAATAATTCTATAGCCTGGGGCTTGCTCTTACTCTGGTATAGTCCAAGTACAATACCATTTCTTTGCAATACTAGCACTGTAATTGTATGAAGCACACAAATCAGTAATTCCTTTTCAGTGACTATCTCAGTTACTTCTAATTTCTGAATTCAACTCTCCCCATATATTAGGTACTAAAAAAAAAAGAGAAGTTGTAAGTCAGCATGAAATGGCTGCAGTGAACATTTACTGTAAGCTGTCTGTGTAGCAGTAGATGAATGCAAACTCTTGGAATTAATCAACTAGGGCATGACCTTGCTGAAACATTTATGAAAAAAGAGTTACAAACCTTACTAACACACTCTCTTCTCACTTCTGTATCTTTCTTTCTGAGATGCAGAGGCTGGTCTTCACTAGCCCCAGTTCCTACATTGCTCTTGGGAACAAAAAGGACAAGAAACACTACAGATATATTTGATTATGTGAACTGTATAAGTCACTCTGTATCATTAGATCCTAATAAGTGCAATAATCTTCACAATAGTCAGTGAGCAGAATCAGATTTTTACAGAGATCTCTCACTCGAAACATGTTGTGTAAACCTTGATTTCCCCTCCAGGGACCATACTTACACACTGACAGTCTTCATTACAGTCAGTGTAAAGGCAAAAGAAGTAGCTATTGAAGTTTTCTATGCTGGTTACCAGTAAGAACATCACAAAAGAACAACATCTCCATTTTCTTGCCTCATTTTTTTTCCCACAGAGCTGTGCTCAGGAGGCCTAGGAGCTAGTTAGTATTCCTATTAAGCAAAATCTTTAATTTTCCAGATAGCTTAGAGAACATGTGGTAGTAATAATAATGGTAGGTCCCAGATATTTCAGGATGTGATACCTGGCATTTTTCCAAGAAGCAGGTCTGTTTTAGAACTTTGGAAACAGTGAGGGCATTCGAGAAGAGGAAATCTAGAAAATTACCTGGGACTGTGGGCTCATGAGCTGGTTCAGTTTAGATTAAATGGAAAGATAAACAGTAGGTTTATAGCTAAGGCGCTCAGTTTCAAAAGGGAAGCTATGAGAACTTATGAAAACTAAGTAGTGAAATCAGCTGGACTGAAAAGCTTAGAGGACTTAAATGTGGAAGAGGCAAGGAATTCCTTTGAGATGAAACATAGTATTTCAAACTTGAATCACAAACAAAGGGACAAGCTTGGAGGGAAAGACTTTAGACTTAACTGGATAAATAATCACCTGAAATAACTATATTAGGAGTAATCAGGGAATCTACAAGGATTGGGGGGGGGGGGAGGATCAGCAAAGAAAGATACATTTCATAGGTCAAAAAAGTGAACATAAGTGAGAACTGTCAAAAATCAAACCTGAATTAGGCCTTGCAAAGTTCATTAACATACATATTAAGTTTTGTTAGCCAAATAAAGAAAAAGAGAACATATTTTAAAAGGTGGGACAATATGCAATGAGGAATGTAGTTGATATTAAATATAATTCAGACAATATACAGGGTTTTCCTCAGGTCTCACTAAAGACAATGATATCTAACCTAGATGCAAAGTTAGAATGGATAATGGGAATAAGGGTATGGATATGAAAATTACTGTCTGAAGTGGAAGCAAAATTCAAAGAGCTTAATGTCTTTGGTTAACAATCACTTGGTTGAGTTCACTATCCAGCAAAGGGTGGGTAAAGTAACTAGTGGGGCCAAGGTGTTGGACTTCAGAAGGGCCAACTTTAGCAAGCTTAGAAGGTTAGTTAGTGAGGGGATACAACTCAAGTATATAGAGCGAATGAGGGTTGGAGGTATCTCAAGGGGGTGATCCTTGGGGCTCAAAAGGAGTCTATCCCATTACATAGGAAGGGAGGTAAGGGGGCAAAAAGTCCCCTTGGCTGAACAGGGAACTCCAGGAGAGTCTGGGGGCAAAGAAAGAGATGTATAGGCAATGGAAGCAGGGAGCAGCCACCAAGGAGGAATATATCTCCCTGGTGCGCTATTGCAGGGAATTAGTTAGACAGGCCAAGGAGGGGCTTGAGCTCAGGCTGGCTTCAACAATCAAGGACAATAAAAAGTCCTTCTTCAGGCAAAAGGAAAGCTCAGAGCAACATAGGGCCCCTGCAGGACAAATCAGGACAGTTAGTGGTTGACGCGGGGAAAAAAAGCAGAGCTCTTCAATGAGTTCCTCACTTCAGTATTTCTAAGTACCGACCAAGCCAATTCCCCCACCTTGATCATTGATGGATGTCCACATGGCACCAGTCTGCCTATGGTTAGTTCTGAAATAGTTAAGGAGCTCCTGGAGGAGCTGGATGGGTACAAGTCAGCAGGCCCAGATAACCTCCATCCATGGCTGCTGAAAGAATTGGCCAGTGTCATAGCTGAGCCACTGGCACAGCTGTTCGAGCACTC
>NW_005841898.1:2364100-2368067 GCF_000455745.1 Alligator sinensis | reverse complement strand
CCACCTGGGAAGGAGGAACCCCCAGCACACCTATAGGTTGGGGAGTGTCCTTCTCAGCAGCTTGGAGGCAGAGAGGGATCTTGGAGTCAGAATTGACTCCAAGATGAACACGAGTCGGCAGCGTAACAAGGCCATCAACAAGACCAATTGCACTTTTTTGTGCATTAGCAGGTGCATTACTAATAGATCAAAGGAGGTGATGCTCCCCCTCCATGCGGCACTGGTCAGGCTGCAGTTGGAGTACTGTGTCCAGTTTTGGGCGCCACACTTCAAGAGGGACACGGAGAATCTGGAGAGGGTCCAGAGGAGGGCCACTCGCATGATTAGTGGCCTTCAGGAAAGACCCTACAGGGGGAGGTTGAGAGAGCTGAATCTCTTCAGCCTTCACAAGAGACGGCTGAGGGGAGATCTTGTGGCTGCCTATAAATTTATTAGGGGAGGTCAACGGGGAATAGGGGAAGCGTTGTTTACTAAGGCACCCCAGGGTGTGACTAGGAATAATGGGTGTAAACTAGTTGAGAGTGGATTTAGGTTAGATATTAGGAAGACATTTTTCACAGCAAGGGTGGCCAGGATCTGGAATGGGCTTCTAAGAGAGGTGGTGCTATCACCTAGCTTGGAGGTCTTCAAGAAGAGGCTAGATAGTCACCTGGCTGGGGTCATCTGACCTCGGTCCTCTTTCCTGCCAGGGGCAGGGGGTTGAACACAATGATCCATTGTGGTCCCTTCCGACTCTACAATCTATAAATCTATGTCCTCAAACTAAGCAGGTGAAATAATCCCCTTCCCAGGACTGAGAAAGAACTATCAAACTGATCAATGAATCTAGTAGCAAGAATGTTTACAAGTGGGGGGTCCATGCTGTAGAGTTGGAGAACAGAAAATATAGAACCCTATGTATGAGAAACATGGAAACGAGTGATATGGGGAACTATAGGCCTGTTCCCTTTTTCAATAGTATGTCATGTAGTAGCGAGGTGAGGGCTAAGACCCTCTGCTGGCAAATGGCCCCTCTCCATCTCCATCACCCTGTGTTCTACAACCATGCCTTGATCTTGAGTGATAGAATGGGGTTAACAGGGACAGACCTTCTTGAAGTAATTTGTTGCATAGGTGAAGGAGAGGCCTGCCTGATGTCTTTATGGGGCTCCTCCTTCCCCGTACACTCTACCCACACCTCTCCTGAAGAACTATGCTACAGCAGATGTTGAAAGCTTTTGTTTCCCAGATTAGTCTCTCTGGTTTCCCTTTTTCTACTGGCATTTCCCCTTTAGAAATGCCAGATTCTATTCCCAAGCAGTGCCCCTTTAAATGTCAGTAATCCAAACCAATAAACAAATTCATGGGCTTGCTTGGCTGTTCCACCAATATAGTAGCCTTTTGGAAGTCTGAGTCTGATGCTGCAGACCTTCTCCTTTTGCTTCTTTCTGAGCCCCACTCTGCCTCTGGCTATTCCCCTCCTGGTTCCCTGAGTGCTGCCCAGCTTTCCAGCTAAGATTATCCACCCACTTATGTCCCTCAGGCCAAGCTGCTTGTTGCCTGCTGTTCATCACATCTCCCATCTGGTAAGGGGAGGCAGGGTTTCCAGCATGACTCCATTTCCCTGGAGCATCTCCAGTGCTTCCTCCTGCATGCTGCCACCAGTTGCTTCAAAAATGCTTCACATGGCTCCATCAGCCAATCTGGGAGCTCTGCCTTTCTCCTGCGACTGCCCTATGGCTAGTACCTGCTGGATTCCCTGTTCTCAGGTGGACCCAGCTGCCTTCTTTGCAACCTCAGGCAGGCAGGTTTGGAGGGCTTTCCCAGACATTGTGCTGCACGGCAAGTATCCTGTGCCTGAGCGCCTGCTACACAAGCTTTAGAACAAAGTTTGAAGGAAAGGATAACGACAGATACAGGTGCATGGAAAAGGAGATAAAAATACAAGAATTAACAAAGGTAGATCATGCCAGGCTAACTTCCATATCTTGCTTTGAAAAAAGAATTGATTTTTTAGGAAAGGGAAATGCAGTTGATCTAATCTATCTGGATTTCAGTAAAACATCTGATATGATACCATGAGGGAAATTATTAGTCAAGCTGGAGGAGAAATGGATTAATAGAAGAACAGTAAGATGGCTAAGGAACTTGGGTGGATCCAGAGAAGCAAGATCACGTGGCTACACCACCTTTGACACTGTTTTGATGTTTCACCCAGAAGCTATAATGGGGAAGGTCAAAACAGCCTATAACTTTGTCATTTCTAGCCTGATTTGGATGAAACTTGCAGGAATGGTAGCCTCTTCTAAGGGCATGAAGCCTGCCAAGTGTCAAGGAATAGGTGCAGGGAGTTTCAGGACAATACACCCCAAAGTCTTGAAAGCAAAACTCATGTCATGAGTAGAGCAGGAGAATCACTTTGCAATGGTTTTGCTGGAGATGCATCAATTGATGCATGCCAGGGTATTGTTGGCCCTGCTGGCTACAGCATCACACTTCCAGCTCATGTCCATACGGTGGTCAATTATTACCCCCAGGTCTGTGGTGGCAAGTGATGAGGGATCTTCAGTCTGATGAGAGGCAGCAGTTGCACAAGCACCCATGTCATGAGTTTTGCCTGTCAGCAGCTAGGGGTGCAGGACCCCAGAACCCCCCTCCACCCATCTCCTTAACAGCTGGCAGGCTTTGTGGCCGCAGCAGAGCCTAGCAGCCAGGCCTGCAGTACTTCCCCCAGCCACCCCTGTGCCCCAAGACAGACACAGTTGCACAAGTACCCATGACATGAGGTTTGCCTGTCAGCAGCTAGAGATGCAGGGCCCCAGAGCCCAGAACCCCTGCACCCATCTCCTTGAAAGCTGGCAGGCTTCATGGCCTCATGGCCTGCAGCAACTATTCCTGCAGGTTTCATCCAAATCAGGCCAGAAATGACAGTTCTAGGCTGTTTTGACCTTCGCCATTATATCTTATGGGCGAAATGTTGAAACAGTTTCACTGTTTCAATGGAACGGAACGGAACGGAACAGCTATTTCAAATTTAAACAAAATTTGAAACAGAATACTGTTCCATCAAAATGCTGGTCAAAACAGAACACTGCCATTTCAGACTGCCATACTGCATAGTATACTGGCCAACCATGTTCAAGAATATTGAGTTCAAATTGGAAAAGTGTCATGGGATGGGATCCCAGGGATGGCCATGATAACCCTAGGGCTCCCTGACCATGCCAATCCTGCCCAATGGGCACCCTCTTTCTTTCCTGCCACGTCTTGTTGCAACTATGATAAATAGGGAGGCTGCCCTCAAGTTTGTTTGGATACAGTCCTGATGGACCCCACTGAACCCTGCAGGTTCTCAGACCCCTTTTGGGTCCTGCTCCAAAATGGATCTCTCTCAAGACACCCTCAGCCTTATGGGCTAGATGTTTGGTTCCTAACTGCCCCTTTACCATGCCCCAAGCCTCACAGATGCATTCATACAGTGTCCCTCCAAGGCCTTAGTTTCACTTAGCCTCTCCGCAGCCCTGTCTCTCTCTCTGTGCCCACAGTGGCGGTGGGGTCTGTGCACCCCAAATACTGCACCCACACTGGCTCTGGGGTCTCCACACTGTAGTGGGCCCCAGTGAGGCCTCCTCCTTCCCCAATAGCCTCAGCCCGGTCCTCCAGTTTACAGACAGAAACCAAAATATGAGACCCTGGGCTATAACATAATGCAAGCAGCTCAGGGTGTGCTCTGTCCCTTCAAAAGAATCACCCTTCCCCCCAGTACTATGTGCCTTGTAGACCAGGGTATCTGTTAAGCTCCTGAAGTCCCTTAATCTTACCAGAAACCGAATGGGCAGTCAAGCCTCTTCACTTAGCTTCCTCTAGGAGAGCTCCTTCCCTCTTGGCTGTTGGCAGAGAACTGACTCTGTGGTCCCAGCCCTGGGGCTTATATGTGCCCCAGGCCCTGTCTCTTCCGGTCAGCTGACCGCCTGCAGGGGCGTGCTAA
>NW_005841898.1:2350821-2364090 GCF_000455745.1 Alligator sinensis | reverse complement strand
CTGCTGCCATGGTAACTTGCAGTTGAGGGGGTCCTGACTGACTGCTAGGGCTCTCTCCCTAGACAGTTTCAGCCCTTAAAGGAGCAGACACCTTAGTGCCCTGTGACAAAAAGTTGCGGAGATTGGCTAATAGGATGATCAAAAGTGGAGAGTCTGTGTCAGAAGAGGGGACTAAAGGACATTGGCTATTTGACTTAGCAAAAGGAAAGGAATATGATTATTCTCTCTAAATATATTGGGAGGGAGGGATGGAGAAGAGCTGTTAAAGCTAAAGGTGAATAATAGAACAAATGAGCGTAAGTAGCCATGAATAAATGTAAAGTGGAAATTAAAAGTGATGTTCTGGTGTTCTGGAACATCCTACTAGAAATTGTGGGGGAACAGTCCTAAGTACTTTTAAGATAGAGCAATTTACTGTAAACATTATCCCCTTGTATCTCTTAACCATATTTTAATTTTATTTGTTATCCTTTTTATTTACCTTTTCAACCATTCTTGTGGAACAAAAAAACCCTGTTAAAATGCCCAGTCTCTGTAATCTTCTTTGCAACTTGACCAAGTTGCAAGATTTAAAAAACTCTGATGTTTGAGGTAAGCACTCAGCAGGTATAAATTGGCAGTGCTTCACTGAAACAAAGGGATCTAGTCCAGTTTATACCAGTGAGGATTTTGCCCATTGTTTTTTATATATAGTAGTAGAGACAGCATAGATGCACAACTTATAGATAATAATTACAGGCTAGCTTGCACAAGCCCAAGAGGAGCACTGAAGAGAACTGGTGTTTCATGACTCCCATCCTGTCCCTGTGTCCAGGTGTAACCACCCTCCCTCTACACCACACCCTTTGCACTTCACTGGATGACATTTTTGGTGGACATTAACTTCTCATCCTGCCATCCAGAGGAAAGGGAATAAAGGGGCCTGAAGCTCTGCTTACCCCACTGCAGCTGGGCCAAAAGGTGTAGCAAAAAAGAGAGTGGCATGTCTTACATCTCAGCACAGCCATGTTAATGCTAACCACACCTAAGCTCAGCATTTGATTTCTGTTTATAAGTGCAGTGCAGATGTAAAAAGCAATTGTAAACACTACCTTGGTTTGTTCCTCCAATCGCCCAAAACAGTTGCCAGCCTGACATTTTTCCAGAACAAGAGCTTGCCAGCCTGACATCTTGTTTGACAAGTTCCACTGCGGGGGAAAGTTGGTTTGGGTTAGTTTAATAGGAATGGCAGGGAAACTGGCACTTGACTTAAAGACTGCTAGCAACAGCACTCTAATAAGTAATGCCATGAGTGATGCCATAGTGTGAGGTCAGGAGTAATCAAGACACTTCATTTTCCTTTAGAAGAACTCTGCTTAGTGTATTTAAGTGTTATCTGCAGCTCTGCTCATTTCAAAATAAAACTGCTTTCTAAAATGTAAAGCATATGGCTTCTAGTTTACGACACTATTTAAAATACAAGTTTTCAAACACAATCAGGTTAACCACTGTCCCATTCACTATAATGTATTGTGACTACTTCTCCTAGCCAGCTGGTATTTTACTTGTCCTCCTCTAAAAAGAAATCTTCTGTATGTCTTATATAAGACTGTGCAAAGCAAGAATATAATTATTAGCTTGTATTTCTACCTCAGGGTTTTGTGTGGCTTATAAACAATGTAGGTGAGATGCTTCGGTGGAAATAGTCACCATGAATTTTCTTCCTCCTCTTTCTCCTGAAAATACAATGTACTAGTCTCTACTGCTAGCCTGCACTAATGGAGAGGGCCGTATCGACTGCAGTGGAACTAAAGTCATTTGCACCAGCTGAGGATCTGTTCCATAATCTGCCATCACAATAAGAGCTCCATTCTGACCCCAGGTGCACATAATGAGAAAATGTTGCCATTAGGCTTGTGCGCACCTGCACAACATCAGAATCAGAAACTACCTGGGGACCTTTGTATGGGTATCCAAGATTAGAATTGGTCTGATTGGTATAAATGTTACAGCTGTTAGAAATATTTTTAGCAGAACAAATTTTCGGTTGGAAAATGCAGCTTCATCAACATTGAAATGCTTCATAGGAATGAAACGAATTGCTTCAGCTTTTGTGCTTTGTTTTGTCAATATCGGAATGGTTTGTTTTGTGTGGAAATATTTTCTTTCAAAGCAAACATGCTTTCCTTAGACTTTATTGTTTTATGTATGCTTTTTGTGTGCTGAATTATATCCAAGAATCCATTTTTAAATTGAAATAGTCAGATTTTTTATCTCTCTTTCTCTCTTTCTGCCATCAAAACTGGCCTGGATATCGGAAACTGTCCCACTGAAAACTTCACTGAAATCAAAATGTCTCCATTGAACTTAAGGCTTTAACATTTTTTTATTAAAATGTTCAGAACTTCATTTATTTTATATTAAAAATTAAGTTTACCATTTTACATACATTTAATATTTTATATTGTCACTATTTCAATACAATATGGTTTACCATATTGAAATTTCCTGCAGATGAGAATTTTCACATTTTGGCAAGATCTAAAAGACATATGCTAATGTACATGAACCCAAAGGAGTATACTGTTTGCTTTGTGTGGATGGAGCACTTCAGTTCCCTTTTCTCAGCAGCCTGAATAGCAAGTTGTCTCCTGATAACTAACATTCTGTACCTTGTCCTGTGTTTTCTACCCATGTTAGAACTGCTGACCTTGAGATCCACATCTCACAGCTGCATAACTTGTTATGTCATGGTACTTAGTGTTCCACACCAGAAAATTTAAGCCATTCCATGTGCCAACCCAAGAAAGATTTCTCTTCTTAGCCTACTTAATCTAAGGTATGTAAATGAAATATTGTCTTCAGCTTGTCTTCTATAGTGTACCTAGTGTACTAATTCTCAATCCGGCAAACAAGTAAAACATTAAATGTACATAAAAATCAGTGCTTGAGTTGTAGCAGAGGTGGGAATGATTCTATACTCCTATACCAGCAGTCCTATACCAATTCTGCAATGGGCAGTCAACATTGTTGCAAAAGAAAAAATGATCCTGGAACTCACAATTTGATGGCTTAAAAGTTTCTTGGTTTATGCTTAAAACTTTTAAGTATAAAACAATGAATGCTACCCGCGCTCTGCTTTACTCTGTAATAATCTGTGCGATAAACTGCTTGGCCCTTGGGCTCACAGTTTATCCACTCACGAACTGGATCATTATCTCATAAAGCATTGCAACTTGACTATTATCACTTAATCGCATTGCAGCACCAAAGAAAATGTGTAGTTATTTTATTGCATTTGGATTTAATTTAAATTCCACAGTAGCTCAAGAAAAGGTCATTACCAGGAAAATGTGAAATGCATTGATTGAACAAGGTACTGTACAAAAAACAGTCTGAACATGCAACTGGAGGAAGGTTGGGGACATACTGTGACAAAGACAGAAGGGCTTATTCTGGCCTACATTAAAAATGCTACCTCTGGACCAGCAGAGAGCTAAGATTTATACATATGTTCCAGTTCTACACAGAAATAATCTCTAGTTCACATTAATATATACATTAGGATGGCTCATATTTCTCATGTAGGCCTTACACTGCATGAGAAAAAAGGATAGACTGACATAGATGACCCTCTACTGGAGAACCAGTATCAGCTCCACATCATTTTACGTCTTACCTTTCTTGATAAAGCTGAGAAGGATTAAAGTGAGGAACTTAGATCAGAAAGAGTGACATATAAATCTGAGAAGTTACCTTCTTCAAAACAGCTCTAGGGATTACTGAATGAGAAATGAACACTAAGGACAAGCTCTCACCTGACTCAGAGTTCAGAGAAATTTAGGACTTTGGAGATAGCTCATTTCTTCCATTTCACAATTGCATCTGGATGTTTTCTTCCAAGTGCATGGCAACTCAAAACACAAAACAAAACAAAAATATTCTAGTGGGTTTACTAGCAGACACGGTTTCCTTAAACCAGGGATCGCCAACCTGCAGCACACATGCTACAAATGGCATAGGAAGTCTTTGCGTGGCATGCAGCAGATCGGGGAAGGGGCAAGGAGCATATATGTAGATTGAGCAGGGGGCAGAAGGTTGAGCAGCAGACCAAGCAGGGGAAGGGGATCAGAGTGGCACTCAAGGAAGATGTGGAGCTTAATTAGTTACACACTGGAAAGGTTAGGCTCCCACTACCTTCTAACATCTCTCTCCTTATATTCTGCTTTCTGCATAGTCATTCACAATATCTGATAAAGTAAGCTTCAGCTTGTTATACACACGCATTTACTTTGGCTAGTCGATAAGGTCCAAGTGTACCCTGTCTTCTACCACTGCCTTAAACCAATATCCTAATGGCATGAAGGACTCCCATGGGAAAAGTGAGGGTATAGAGCAGAGGTGGGCAAAGTCTGGCCTGCAGGCAGGATCAGACCTGTGGCAGACTCCATTTCCTAGCAGCCCCTGCCCATGTTGCTGCTGCCAGTTTCCACGGAAACCCCAGCAGTGGTGGTACTGTGGCAGCAAGGGGCCAGGGTTTCCATGAAGACCAGCCCTAGCAGCGCTGGCAGAGTGCACGGCAGAGCAGAGAGCTGCTCCGGGGATGGGATCTTCCAGTGCTGAAAGCATGGTCTGGAGCCAGGGCAGAGCTGCAATTTGCTGCCCACATGCCTGGACAGGGGCATGGAGGCAGCAGATCGCAGCTCTGCCCCAGCTCCAGACCATGCTGTCACCACTGCAAGATCCGAGCCCTGGCCCCAGAGCAACTTCCTGCCCAACCACGCACCCTTGCCACGCTAATGAGGCCAATCTCCATGGAAACCCTGGCCCTGCGCTGTCATGGCGCCACTGCTGCTGGGGTCTTCATGGAAACCAGCAACAGCAATGTGGGCAGGGGCTGCTGGGAAATGGAGTCTAGCCACTGGCCCAGCCCTGGTATAGAGTCCCAGGGGGAGACTAGGGAACAACAGTATCAAAGGAAAAAAGTAGGCTTTATGTAATTTTCCTTATTTTTACATTATATCTAACATGCTATGGGACAGATTATTCCACCATTCCTCCTTCGGGTGATTCCTGACTGCAATTACTGAAAAAAGTGAGTAAAGAGCACATCATTTATGAACCAGCTGAAGTATGTATGATGGTTTATATAAATAAATGCGCACATATGTAGGGTTTGTGAAATCAGATACTAAAAAGAAAGCAGTAACAGATTTAAACATGCAGCTGGCGTACATTTATGAGCAGGAAAAAAATCAGGCAAAAGACTAGGGAGTATTAAAAGAAAAAAAAAGAAACCAAAAAATCCCTGAATATCAGTAACAAATCTGAGAATAAGTAAAAAAAGCAAAACACAACAACAAAAAAGCCCATAAAATAAAACATATAATTGTCTGTGAATTCCACATTAGCAGTGTAAAGTAAAACAGCTGGGTTTCCCGGGGTTACAATTTTACCAAATGCGGCAATTATTATTGTAAGAATAAAGTCAGTAAATGAAAATGCAAAATAAATAAATAAATACACCTTTTTTAGGATATACTCCCCAGATACCCACACTGTTATAGAGTAAAACTATGCTAAAGACATATTAACTGTAGCGAGCATTCAGTCTTGTCATCCAAGACAAACTCATCAAATTCCAGACACTTCTCCATAAGTATACTCTCTTCGTTTACTCTGTTCACAAATGATGTTAGTCAAACTTTACTGTAAAATAAATCCAAAGTAGGAAGTATTTTTATTTTAGAGAAAGACTGGGATAGCACACAGGTACTGATCAGCTTTGAGTCTGAAGTAACAGAAATGGAATGAAAATCAATAGTACAAAGTGTTGGGTTATGTACTTAAGGTCTAATAACAAGAATTTCTGCTATAAACTGGGAGCTCATCAGCTGGAAATGACAGAAGAAGAAAGGCTAATTCTTCTAATTGAACATGGGATGACTTTGAGCCACTTTCCCAATGAGCCCTTGAGAAAGGCAACTGTATGAGGTTAAGTATTTCATTAATGCCATTGTAAAAGGCACTGGTAAGATATCACCTATGTACAGTTCTGACCACCCATGTTCAAAAAAGGTGAAATCAAAGTGGAGAAGTGCAGAAAAAGGCTATTAACATGATCAGGGGCATAGAGATCCTGTGTTATGAGAGGAGACTAAAGGAGCTTGGCTTATTAGCCTAGCAAGAGGAAGGCTGAGAAGGAATGTGATTGTTCCCTATGTCACAACCCAATTAACTTGTGCCCATGCCACTGAGCAAGAGATACCATTCAAATCATCTTCATTTGAATATTAAGGGTTAAAAGACTTCCCTGTCAAGAAATTCCTTGAAACAAAACGCTGGTGGTGTACTACAGATAATTGGTCAGCTGAAATAAAATGCTAGGGGAAACTATATATAATTGGTCAAAGATAAGCGTAAGCTCCTCACACGTAGCACACACGTAACAGGTAGAGAAACCTAACCCACTACCTTGTAACTTGAGGAGACAAAGAGCTGCCACCTGCCAAAAATTAAAGATTCCATATAATGGTTCACAATTGGGCATCTCTGTCAAACACCTCTGCCTATAAATAGTTTAACGGTTTCTGCCCAAGTCGGAGAGCTCTGGGGATCTCACAGGAAACACCTGTGCTTGTCACCAGAGAATTGGGAAATTGATCAATTCCCAATTAATCACCCCATCAGTGTAAAATATTGACGTAGAAAGTCTTGCAAGCGCGACCGCCCATTCCTGGCGCCACGTCCGTCATTATCTCGTCGTAACCTAACTGCGTGCGTGTACTCGACTCTGTAACCAAAGTTATATGCGTATACTTGACTCTGTAACCAAAGCTGTAACGGAACAAAGGCTCGCCTGCGTCGTCCATCACTATCTAGGCGACGTAAGTAAACAAACTCCTGTAACCTACACGCATCTGTGCCTGGTTAATTCCACTCCATCCATCACTACCCGCCTGCTGAGCTCTAAAATCTAAACACCCCGGTGTGAGTCAGGCGGCTGCCGGCTGCTGCTCTGATTCGCGACACCCTATACATTTATTAGGGAAGAAGAAAGCTAATTAAGCTAAAAGAAAACAGGCAAAATGTGTCATGTATAAATTAAGCTGGAAATCAGAAGTATCTAGCCATCAGCACGGTGAAGTTCTGGAACATCCTCCCAATAAGAGTGGATTGGGCAAAATAACTAGTTTTGAGGTGGAGCTTGAACAATTGGTGAACATATGATACAATTTATTATAATAATGGAGGACTTGGCTTGTTCCTATGTGTCAGTCCAGTCCTTCACCTTTGCAGGACCTAACCTTGAAAGTTAAATTGATACAGTTATGCTGTATGAGGGGAACTGAATATAATGTTGGGGGGGGGGGAGGAGCAGGGGTCAATTTTTTTGACAAGCATGCCACAAATTAATCTCTGTGCTCTTCCTGATTCCCTTCCCCTATCTAGTCTGCTGCTCTGTTTTTTGCTCCCTGCCCTGTGCTCCCTGCTGAATCTGCTGCTTTGCTTTTGGCTCCCTGCTATATCTGCCACTATGCTGCCTACCCGCTCCCTGTCTATCAGATGCCACGCACAGATGCTTCCATGCCATTGTGGCATGAATGCCAGAGGTTGGCCACCCCTGAAATATAACATATTGCTTATTTTCTATTATTGCTAATGACACAAGGAAGTTTTCAGCCTTCATCACCTTCTGAGACTGGGTTTGCTGTTAGAAAGTGCAATAAAATAGCAGACTCCACCATTAAAACAATAATGCTTCATTTTCTTCCATAATGTGGTAAACCACTCCTAGGGCTTTTTATTCCCATTTATGCCAATTACCATATTTCTTTAGTTCCAAAGGCAAGGATTTGTGCATATTTTAATTCATTATTGGTTATTTAACAATAAGCTTTGACTCATGAAGTGAAAATAGGGTGATGTTTACTTCAACACAGAGAGCTTGTCTTTGAGCCTGTGGCTGCTACTCAGAGAGCATGCCTACATGTTCATTAATGCACCTTAGATACTGTGCATTTAGTTTAGTACTTGCTTAATAAAGTACTAACTAAATGTGCAGTAACTAGTGTTTCTGTACATTAGCCTAATACAGCACAGCAGGATATTAGCACAGTTTTAACTGCCATGCTAATGTGCAGTGCTATTAGGCTAATGCACAGTAAGTGTCTGGTTAGATGTGTCCAGTGGGTGCATCTACACATGAGCTTTACTGTGGAGTTGACTAATTAGCTCTGCAGTAAAGCATTACCATCTACATGTGTGCCAGTATTAGGGTATAGTAAATTAATTAACTCCCCTGTAAGATAGCAGTCAGGGACAGTACTACGGTCTTACAGTGCAGTTACTTACTCCGCTGAATTGCACACATAGACAGTGACAAGGGCTGGCTGGGGCTGAAGTGCGGGGACTGCCTGTTGCTTAGCCCTGCACTTTATTACCCTTGTGCCCCAGCAAGCCCCTATGTCACCTGATGCTGCCACCCAGAGCCTCCACCTGGAGTTTATTGCTGAATTTTAACAGCATGTGTAGATGCACCCAGTGCTACTAACTTTCTGAGCAGCAACACTTCAAGAGAGCCAGCCTACATGGGATAGAAAGTGAAAAACTATACTCTTCATTTCAATTCTCTTGTGTGTCATTGAAAATGCTGAGTCAAGAACTGTAACAAATGGAAAGGATAAAAAGAGGAGCTTAACAAAAAGCAGGGGAAATTTGTTGCTATCCCAGAACATTTACCAAAATATATCAAAGTATGATACATTAAGCAGTAAGGGAATAGTTAATTCAGCCATTTTGTTAATGTTTCTCTGAAGTAGCATAGCTGTCTCCTCATAGAAATGTAAAATGGTAACAATCATCTGCTCTTCTCTTTGGAAATAACAGACTGGATATCTTTGTGTCTAAAATCATATCCCTCAATGCTGTTGGAATACACAGGGTCTTTGTTTTTCAATAAGCACATCCATCCTGCAGTCAAACATGGGAAAATGGGAACGGAAAATAACAGTAATTTGGCCACAATCAAATGGGACGTTTGCATCAGTGCATATAAATAAAAAATATATTTTCAAAGGAAATGGAATACTGTTCACAAATCCCATTGTTATTTGCTAGTGTGTACTTTCTCCATCTTCCCTCTAACCTACATAACTGTAAGCATACTTTTGCGGGGAATGATCCAAAGCCCACTGAGATAAAAAAAAATACTTTAATAAGGTGGTTAAAAGTAGATACCCAAGTAAATAAATAGCCTAAGTTTTATAGGCAATGAGCACTCATAGTTTTCATGTATTGCTTTTGAATAAGACCTATTTAGTACTTTTTAAGTACTGATTTTCAAGTGCTTGTTTTTAGATGGCTAGTTTAAGGAACCGTACATGCCTAGTCACAATTAATCTGCTCGAGTCTGTTGGAGCGTTCTGATTGGACTGCTCCAGCCTGCTGAAGCATCATGTGTATTCAGCGTCCCACATTTCAAAATGGCTGTGGGGGTGCTTTAACTCAAACTCATCAAACCAGCTTTAAAGCATTCCTGTGGCCATTTTGAAATGTGGGACACTGAATACATGTGACACTGTAGCATTTTAATTAGAGTGGCTGTCTGGGAGCTGCTCTAATTAACACCCCCTCACCCCAGCTCATGTGTATAGACACCCCTAGTTTTGAAATTGTTTATTAAAATGTGATACTGATAGAAAAATAATAAGAGCTCATGATAAAATACTTCACATGATTTTTTAATAACATTTTTAGAAAAAAAGAATTACACCACATCTTCCCTAGTCAATCAGCTTCCTAAGACTTGGGAGTGTTATGAGATGAAGCTGTGTCATGATTATTTACAAAAGGGTTATTGTTTCACAGATTGCTGTTGTTTTGGTGCCAGAGTGTGACAATATTATCTCCGAGCAAATCTGACAATGAAAAATATTCATTCATTCATTGGCCACTCACCCGTTCCTCTGAGTCTAGTAGTCTACAGAAGCTGATTATGAGGAGGACAGGGGAAGTATTTTGATTGTGTAAATCAACATTTGGCACCATGTGGGCTTGAGTGACTCATTTTGTGTCAGAAGCAGGTGGGCAGGAGGTAGGACCCAAGTGCTGCCACTGGTTTTCCCTGGAGAGGCAGAGGAAAATGACTGCTGCTGAAGACCCCTCACTGCTGAAGCCCCATGAACACAGGCCAGATCAAATGGCTTTGTGGGCCAGATCCAGCAGATGGGCCATAAATTGCAATCTTTGCTATAGATTATGGATTGGGAGGGCAAGGGGAGAAAATAAAGCAACACCCTTGCTTCTGTGATAGGAAACAGTTTTCCTGGTACTGGAAAGACACTGAAGTTTTTTGGGGTTGGTTTTGAGCTTATCTTGAAGGGAAGGGAGCATTGTGTGGACTTGATCAATGGTGTTAAGATTGATTTCAGGATGAAGGAGATAGATGGGCTTTGTATTCTTCCATAGAAATCCGTACCTTTCCCTGGTATCCCTCCTTGGCCTCACAGGAGGGAGAGCAACCATTCCAATGTAATGGCAGTGAGAGGTCCATGGTATTTGGCCAAGGCTGAAAATACTGGAGATGGTGAAGTTGAGGAGCTCTATTTAAGGACCATATTTCAGTGAGAGGCAGGTACTTAATTAGGAGTTTTGGGCCTGCAAGAGGGAAGGTGAGGGGGTGAGTGCTTGAAGGGAGGGAAGTTTTTATGTTGCTTTATTGTAAGTATGTAGATTATATGAAAAATGCTTCTGCTCTCTTCCCTGACGTTTATTTGTGCACTGGCCTCTGGCAGATGTGGTTTTACAGTGCCTGCCTCACTGTGGCATTGATGCACTGAGGAACATTGCTGTGAGGATGGAATATGGAGGGCCTTCTATGGGAATAAGGGTGAATGGAAAATTGCTTTAGGACATGCAAGAAAAGTCTATTTCTTAACAGCAAGCATGTATGTAATAAGAGTTAAATTTCATTTAGGTGGAGTTATTTTTCAGAAGTACATGATGTCAAAAATGGCCTTCATTTCTAAAGTATGTATGATTGTGATTTTTCACAACTATGTCAAAAGATCAGATGGGGGGTGATTCAGAATTGCTTAGGGGTAGGAAAGACTGGGGCAAAATTACATTTGCTCTGAGTTTTCTGTGATATAGTGTTAAGCAGAGATCCTGGTTTTCTCTGATAAAAAAAAATCCCCAATTTTCAGATTAAAAAAGTAATCTAAAATCCACATATTTCCATGATTAAAATGAAACACCACTATATATATAGAATAAAGGAAAAATGTGGATTTGGGGTTACTATTTTATCTGAAAATTGGGGATTTTTTTATCAGAGAAAACCAGGATCCCTGGTGATAAGGTACAGGGAAGTAGTGATACATGTGCATCCCATTAGGTAGCTTCACATTTCATTTCTTATTTTGACATTAGGTACAGTGTTAACTAAAATGCTTCTGTGTATAAAACCAGTATAGAAAGTACTCTGACTCAAAAACTGATGGCTTCCTCCTGGCCATGAGATGATGATCAAAGATTCATGCTGCTCATTTTACATCTATCAGTTGCTTTTGATGTAGCAGCAGGCTCTGATAAGAATAGGTAGCTATTCTTTCAGATAAATCTCAGAGGGCAGGATTAGGTGATGACTCAACTGCTCTGGAGTCACTTGTATGAAATTTCAAGGAGGTTCTATTTGATCACCCTTTCTGTTTAGTAAGTGGATGGAGGTGTTATGAGGTTAAGAAGAAAGGTGAGTGAGGAGATGTGAACTGCAGCACTTTCAGCCCTACATAGTCACATTTTTCATGTAGCAGGTGCTGTCAATTCAGCTGTTCCTTTCATCCAGGGCAGAGTCCTCTTTCACCCGCTAGACATCTGGACCAGGTACAGGCCATTACACTATTACTGGTATAAGTGATAGACCTTTGCGAAGTGGCTAGTATTCGCTTCAGATTTGGCTGATTCAGGGGACAGTGATTCAATTTGGTGATTCAAATCACTGTCTTGAACTGATTTGGCCAAATCTGATCCTGAGATTCAGCTGCTTTTTTTAAAGTACTGGGAGCTAGGGCGGGCGGGGGTCAGAAGGGCTGGGGAGGCTTGGGGAGCAGGAGCTTTGAAATAATTCAGACCTTTTAATTGGTCCCCTGATTCAATTCAGATTTGGAGATTCGGCCACCGAATAAGGCTGAATCTCCTCTGAATTGAATCACCATCTGAAACTTCACACAGCCGTAATAAGTGATCATAAACCAGTCTATACCCATAACAGAACAGAAGCTAAGCACACATAGACTGGTATAAAAATGGCAGAACCCAGTCTAAGATTTGCCCTTCATCCTCCCCTCCCCCCACACACAAAAGGTGAATGTATGTTCTGTTCACTACTCATCTAAACTACATTGCTTACAGAAAACTGTGTAACTTAGATGGATTCTACCTCAGGCTTCTAATGTGTAGCTACCAGCTAAGTTTTGACTCCAGGCTATCCAACTGGTTGTCTGCAGGCTGCATGTGGTTCACAGGAGGGTTAAGTTGCAGCCCCTAGGATCCTGTCTGACTGCCACTCCCCTCATTGCTCAGGCTGCAGCCAGAGTCCCCAGGCTCTCCCTTGCTCCTCCTGCTGCCACTTCTTACCTCTGTCCCAGGGGGCAGGGCAGTATGGAACACTGGGAGGGGAGCTGAAGGTGAGTCTGGGTCCATGCAGAGAGGGGAGCAGGGATGAGGGTTGTGCACAGGTGAGTGGGGCAGGGAATTTTACCCATATGGTGCAGCATTCAGAGGTGGATATGTGGGCACACAGTACAATAGGCCTGTTTAGGGGTCCATGCAGCCCATACACCATGCATGTCTTCAATGTAGGGAGTATGTCCACCTTTTCCTGCTTACAACTTGGAAGACACCCAATTCCTTTTATACCTACTACCTCCTTTTGCATGTCCAACAGCAAAAACTCCACACCCCCCAACCACACACACACAGTTTTGCTTGGCAAGAATACTGCATCCTTTTCTAGGACATGATTACCCATTGGCTATCTGGAAGAGGGCAGCTGTGATGTATTCTGTCATTAATACAGCTCTGTCTTAACTTACAAGACAAGGGCCAAAGGCTAAACCTGTTTCACATAGGTAGCCACATAGTGCTGCTATTTTGTAATAAGACAAAAATCCTATTTTATTCAAGCTTTTTCCATTGGAGCAAACAGGTGTCCAGGAGGGATGTGGGATGAGGGGGTGGACACCATCTTGATTTCTGGCTACTCTTCTTGCAGCCATGCCCCTCACT
>NW_005841898.1:2345736-2350790 GCF_000455745.1 Alligator sinensis | reverse complement strand
TGGGTGTCAGGTCCTCAGCAGGAAAGGAAGAACAAGGGAGCAGCAGCTATCTTGTCTGCTGCCCTTCATGCTGTCCCATCTGCCAGCACCTTCCCCTCCTGGCTAAAAGGATGGCTAGTTCCCACTGGGGAGCCAGCATTATATTTTTATAATGTTTTTTGTTGTTGTTGATTTTGTGGTTTCTGTGAAAACCATGAAATTGCAAATTAAGTAGTCATGGGAGATACCCAACCACTGGTGGATGATACATACAATGCATTTTTCCACTAACGCATCCAGATGGTGCAGGGAGCCACTGCTATTAATTGCATGACACCTGTTTTATTGATTGTTAGACAGTAGAAGGATATATGGGTATGCCCTTCCCCCATCTGGCAAGACCTCAGCACCCTCCCCATAGAACCACAACCAACAGAGCAACTGCACAGATCATAACAATGGCCAACAGCCATGCTGCCCCAGCATACCACGTATGATAGGTTAAATCATTCACCCAGGCTCTCAGCAGCTGAGGTAGAGCTGAGACACTGGAACACTAGGAGGGGAGCTGAGTAGTGAAGGAACTGTGGGGGGGGTCTCTTTGCTTTTTCAAAGGAGAAGCAGGAGAAAAAGCCATAACCAATGTTCTTTCTGGCAGAGATGCCCCTCAATCTCATGTCAGAATACATCACAGATGTCCTCTTCCAGACAACCAATGGGTAATCATTAGGGTTGTGCAAAGGTTCAGTACCCAATTCAATTCAGTGGTGATTTGGCCCAATTCAGTGGCTGAATCTCTGAATCCAAATCAAATCAGAGGACCCTTTAAACTCCCTGAATCGAATTGGAACCCTCCAAATTGATTTGGAGAAGTTGGAAATGATTCAGAGATTCAGACATAGAGACAACTTTAAATTTTGTTTCTAAATACCTGTAGGTAGCAAGAGCTTGCCTTGGTGACTGGTACCTCCCAGGTCTGCGGGAGCTACCTGGGGTTCCCACGCAGCTGATCGCTGAGACAGGGAGGGCATGGGGAGGCCCCCCATGCGCTCCCTGGCAGATCTAGAAGTGGACCGGAAGTACTTCTATAACCTGTGGCCTAGCATTGCTGCTAACCACAAGGCAGAATGGTATGTTAAAAGTAACATTGCAAGATGCTTAGGCAAGCATTTTCCTAACAATATAGCAGTGTTGTAAGATATATAGCTCATTATGTAAAAGAAACAGGATGCAAACTACCGGCTATCATTAGGAGATAAAGTGGATTTTGCTTATGAATGCTTATGCTAAGCCAGTCATTTGCTTATGCTAAGTAGCCATCTTAACTTTGTCAACCATTTCCAAGTGAGTCTGTGTAAGTCTGTGTGCTGTGAATGAGGTGAAGTCTTAGGAATGTGGAGATGGTACAACTTGGGACTGAAAAACAGACTGGAATGTGAAAGACAACACATAACTGGTAACAGAATCTGAGATAAACATATGTGAAAAGGTGAATGGTGATTGGTAAAGAAGCCTCCAGAAGCTTCCAGGCTTTGGTCAAATTCTGCTCCAAATGACCGAAAGAAGTGCGGTCATGGTCTTAGGCATGCACTCATAGCAAAAAGACATGTAAGTAAGTAAAATGCATAGGCAATTCCATGTTAATGAAACAAACAGTAAACAGAAGCAGAACTTAAAATGAGAAGGACTAAGGGTGGAACAAAGGAGGGAAAAGGTGGGGTAAATGTTAATGAGCATAAACCAAGGTGTACAAATATGGAAAAAACTAATGTTTGTGGCAGGGGCCCCAATGTTTGTGGCAGCTCCCCAGTTTGTTGGAGCTGGCCCAAAGCTGTCTCCACTTTGAATAAAGCTGTTGACGAGCAACGTGTGCAGGTGATGCGTGATGGCATCGATCCATTGTCTCCCTAGTCGTTGGGAGCTGCATGGAGTCAGGGTCTAACAAGTATGACAACCACAGGGAGCCTAATCACCTATGCCTGGAAATAAAGAGTCATCAGAGGAGAAAGAATACAGAAAGAGGGATTTTAGGGCAGCAAAAGGTCCCCAAGAGGGGAAACCAAGGCCACCATGGACAGAGGATGCACCACCAGCCCGTCTCACCCATCCCACTTGGGGAAAGGATGGGCCTCAGTCCTTGACCATCAAGACTTCTGATATTCAAACAAGAACCACAGGGTAGCATTCATGTCCTAGCCAGGCATAGCATTCTCCCTGTGACAGCCTTAGGACTGGTAGATAAGTAGAATTGGGGGGGGGGGGGGTTGTTTGCTTTGCCTTCATTACTCTTATTTGCTAAATAAGATATCAATAACATTTGCTTGTTATCGAATGGAAGAAGTCATGGTCGGTCTGAGGGTCTAGGTCAGCCCAGAACAAACTATCTGCCAAGGCTGCCATGGAACTCCAACTGGCTACAAGTATCAAGAACAATAAAAAATCCTTTTTTAGATATGTGGGGAGCTGGAGGAAAAGCAAGGGCAACATTGAACCCCTGCTAAACCAAAAAGGAGAACTTACGACCGACACCCAGGAAAAAGCCAACTTGCTAAATGTGTACTTTGCATCAGTCTTTCACAAGTCCCATGGGACGCCCCCTCCCATTACGGGACAGGGACACCTAAGTGAGGGTGGTTTCTTGCCTTCCATCAATGCTGACCTTGTGAAGGAACAGCTTGAGAGGATGGACACCTTCAAGCCAGCCGGCCCTGACAATTTACACCCCAGAGTACTCAAGGACCTGGCTAGTATCATAGCTCAGCCCCTGGCACAGATCTTCAAGAGCTCCTGGCGCTCTGGTGAAGTGCCCGATGATTGAAAGAAGGCCAATGTGGTGCCTATCTTCAAGAAAGGGAGGAAAGTGGATCCAGCAAAATATAGGCCCATCAGCCTGGCCTCTATCCTGGGGAAGGTCTTGAAAAAAATCATCAAGGAGGCCATTCTTAATGGACTGGCCGATGGCAACACCCTGAGGGACAGCCAGGATGGGCTTGTTGTGGGTAGGTCTTGCTTGACCAATCTCATTTCCTTTTACGACCACATGACCTATCACCTGGACAAGGGGAAGAGATTGATGTCATATATCTCGACTTTAAAAAAGCCTTCTGTGATAAAGAAAAGAAAAAAAAATGGTGACCAAACGCCAAGCATGAGAGCAAGTTGTGCTCGTGGTGTGGGGGAAGTAGTGGGCGCAGCCTGATAGCCGCGAGATCGGCGGTCCTAGCCCGCGCTGATTGGCATGGGGTGGGCAGATGCAGCCCGTTTAAAAGGAAAAGCGCGCGTGCCAAAAAGCTGGGATCCACGAGCCAGTTTGGAGAGGCCTGATCACCCTTTCCAGGATCCTGCGTCCATGAAATCCCTTCCCCCTGGATGCCCCCATCACGACCACATTAGAGCTCTCGAGTTAACAGCGAGTTTATTCTTGAAACTGCTGTAAAGGAAACCACCTATACGAAAGTGTGAGTAAAGTATTTATTTGTTATACCACCTCCTTGGTGTTTTCTGTCGACAGAGGGAGAGACAGGAGAAGGAGGAACAAGGCCCTGTAACCCTTTCGTCCCCGGCCTGTTCACATAATACTTTTCTGGGTCCAACGACCCACCATCAGGTTGGTCATGGTGTCACGAACAGGATCTCAGGGGCAAAGGGAAGATGAGGAATACCTCGACCAATTAGTCCAGCATTGCCCGTGGCGGAACCTCTATAGACCTCCGACCACAAACGCCGATGATTTATGGGCCCACATGGCGTACCATCAGGCCCAGCAAGATGGGAGGATCGGGGGCCATGTCTCTATCTGCCCGACTGAAAACAACGGGGGTCCACTCAAAGAGTGGGTTGTGGCCGGCCTCACCCCGGCAGTCTCCTCACTAGTCCTGCGGTCATATATCGACCACCCGATATGGCCGCAGAGGTAACAGTAGCGGGGTTATTGAGAGAAAACCCCAACCTAGAAATGCAATTGCAAACGGCGAGCGTGGAGTCACTGGAGCAGGCGGCAGGGGGCTCCAAGCCAACGCTCAAAAATGGTGCCAGCCTCATGGCGCCACTGCCAGAAAATGGTGCCGAGGAAAGTGAAAAGGGCGCGAAAATCCCCCTGGGAGGCGGGCTGGCCGCATCACCGCCCACGGCCCCACCCCCTGGAGTCACGCCAAAAGACAGCCCGCCCTTCGGAGTGACAGAGATAGAAAAACCGCCCCGCCATGAGGGAGGAAAGATGTATCCAGTGCTCCCGCCCGACATGTTTAACCCTTTCCCGGCTGCGGTTCACCCGATAGCACTGGTCAAGCAAGTTACTGATGCACAGGGCACAACTCGTGCCACCACCACATACTGCACCCGCACCCAGGAAGAAATGCAGGAGTTGTGCAGAGGATCAAAAGTGAAACCTGGTGAAACCTTAGCTATGTGGCTAGGGCATCTAGTAGTAGAATTTGGGTCAGACCTGCTAGACTTGGAAGAGGCTAGCTTCCTAACTCATCAAGCCTCATGGAGTGAGAGGCACGCCATCGACTTAAACGTGGTAATGGGCAACGCCCACTGGCCCATCCCGCTCCCAGCTCTCGTTGCAGGTCAAGTGTGCCACAAATCTCATGCGTGGCATAATGGACGACCGCCGAACCCGTCCGCAGAGCAACTGCTGCTGGCTATCATCGGAGTATCCTACACATCCTGGAACCTGAGGGTACACCCGTTGGGACTGACACAGGTGCAGAGCAACACGCCGTGGCCCCATCATCATCTCGGTCGCCCCGGGGATGTTCCAACCACCCTGGACAGTATTGAGGCATGTGTAGAGGTTTACGGGGGAAGAGAGGCCGTGACTTTCGGGCTTCTCCTCAGGCCACTGGCCGGTCAGCTGGCTGAAAACTTGCTGAGCCAGATGCCACGGTTACAGGCCCTGATGGATTCCACGGTAAAAGTCTCCGGTGGGATGGAACCACATCCTACGGCGTACCCAAGTCAACGCTGTTACCAACACAACGCCTCATATAAAGACAAGCCCCCCTGGAATGAACCAGCGCTTCAAAAGCCCCAACCATGGAAGCCGAAGCTCACCCCTAGACGAATTAGTC
>NW_005841898.1:2343757-2345506 GCF_000455745.1 Alligator sinensis | reverse complement strand
CGCCCTCTTCCTGCTGTTCCCGACAAGTTCTTCGGTGAATGGACCTGACTTCGCAACCTCTAACTCGGTTGTGTCCCTTTTATCACTCTGGACGATCATCACGGGAGATAGTGGAAAGTCAGGACTCACCGCATGTTTACGCCTGCCTCTTTCTGTTGACAACCCAGTGTTAACCCCGTATGTATACCCTCTTAATGTTAGTAAGTGGTTTAAAGCCCGGAGCACCGATCTGAACCACAATATTACGATAGCTCAACATTCTTTTATATATTCCCAGCGCCAACACACCGTCTATTACCGGTATTCCTGGCCACGTAACTTGATGAACCGCTCTGTCTGCAGATCGGAGGCTATGTTTCCACCTGCCCCCGTTTGGCTCTTCTATAACATTGCGTGTTCAGAAATACCATGGGGGATTAACCCAAAAGGAATAAAGTGGTCCAGGGATGATAATTCGTTAACCTGGAACCCCACAGCCATCATGCCAACATGGTACTTAGCTTTTCCACCAGGCCCAAACAAAGCGAGGGCACAAGATGAGTCTGGCCCGGTTCCATCTGTCCTTCGGCAGACCCGATCTCTGGTTTCTTGGAGCGAGTCGCTGGCCATCAACATATCGGATGCCCAAGACTGGCGCTCATACTTTTACCCCATCTTAATCATGGCCCAACTTAGTCAATGGTGCCATGGTTATGACGCACCTGCAAACACAGTCGATCTCCCTCGTGAGGTAGCTTTAATCAGATGGAAAGACCAAAGCTGTGCACTGATCAATACGCCAGCCCCCATAGGGATGCTATGGGCCTGCTCGAACGGACAGCTTTATACTAACCTCCCAGCTACCCTAACAGGTGTCCAATGTTTTTTGAGTACAGTAATGCTCTGCCCTCCTTTAAGTGTTAATACAGCTCACCCAAATAGCCCAGCCGTACTCCGTTGCCGTAAGAGACACGTTCCGGTGTGGAGTAAGCTGACACGGGGCGAGCGATTCAGCCAACATTTGGCGTGGGCGCTTGAAGGTTATCTTGCATGGGGAATAGGATAGGTAAGGCGAGAGTCGCTATCGCTGAGTTAGCTGAACAAGTTGAGATTCTAGCCCATAGTGCCGAAACATCCCTACGGTTATTGAACCAACAACTACAAGCTCCATCACACGTGACCATGCAAAACCGCTTAGCCCTTGACGCAATATTGTTACACCAGGGAAGCGTTTGTCAGTTTCTTAACCTGTCTAAGGAATGCTGTTGTATTAGCATACCCAATATTGCTATTCCATTGGAGGAGCAACTCAACCGCGTGAAGCAGGTTGCAGCAGACACCAATAAAATTGCCGGAATCAGGAAAGGATGGTTAGCCAACATTTTTAGTTGGATAGGATGAGACACATCATCCTGGTTGATATACTTGTTAACTCCTATTGTTGCCTTGTGTTTAACAATAGTCATTGCTATATGTTTGGGTTGTTGTATTTTGTATGTTTCAATTTTGTATATACCCACTTACTCACTATGTTTGAGCCTGGCATTTGGTCAAGGGGGCATGTGATAAAGAAAAGAAAAAAAAAGGTGACCAAACGCCAAGCATGAGAGCAAGTTGTGCTCGTGGCGTGGGGGAAGTAGTGGGCGCGGCCTGATAGCCGCAAGATCGGCAGTCCCGGCCTGCGCTGATTGGCAGGGGGCAGGCGGATGCAGCCCGTTTAAAAGGAAAAGTGCGCGTGCCAAAAAGCTGGGATCCACGAGCCAGCTTGGA
>NW_005841898.1:2333239-2343659 GCF_000455745.1 Alligator sinensis | reverse complement strand
AGTTAACAGCGAGTTTATTCTTGAAACTGCTGTAAAGGAAACCACCTATACGAAAGTGTGAGTAAAGCATTTATTTGTTATACCACCTCCTTGGTGTTTTCTGTCGACGGAGGGAGAGACAGGAGAAGGAGGAACAAGGCCCTGTAACCCTTTCGTCCCCGGCCTGTTCACGTAATACTTTTCTGAGTCCAACCACCCACCGTCAGGTTGGTCACCTTCTATCTGGTATCCCATGATCACCTTTTGGCAAAACTGGCCAACTGCAGCCTCAGGTCCACCATGATCCACTGGCTGGGGAATTGGCTCCATGGTCAGACACAGAGGGTGGTGGTTGATGGAAGTCGATCATCATGGAGTCCCTCAAGGCTCTGTCCTTGGACCTATTTTGTTCAACCTCTTCATTAATGACGTGGACATTGGAGTCAGAAGCGGACTATCCAAGTTCGCCGATGATACCAAACTTTGGGGTAAAGCATCCACACCTGAGGACAGGGGGGCAATCCAGGCTGACCTTAAATAGGCGAATGAGAACCTGATGGTGTTTAACTCTTAGAAATACAAGGTTCTCCACCTTGGGAGGAAAAACCTGCAGCATGTCTATAGGCTTGGCAGTGCTATGCTGACTAGCACTACGGACAAGAGGGACTTGTGGGTCAGGATTGACCACAAGATGAACATGAGCCTGCAATGTGATGCTGCAGCCAGTAAAGTGAAAAAAACACTGGCGCTTCTCAAGCAAATCCCAGGATGTCATTCTCCCATTGTACTTGGCCTTGGTGAGGCTGCAGCTGGAGTACTGTGTCCAGTTTTGGGCTCCCCAATTCAAAAAGGACGTGGAGAAGCTTGAGAGAGTCCAGAGGAGAGCCACACGCATGATCAGAGGTCAGAAAAACAGACCTTATGACAAGAGGCTGAGAGCCATGGGATTTTTCAGCCTGGAAAAGCGCAGGCTCAGGGGTGACCTGATGGCCACCTATAAGTTTATAAGGGGTATTCACCAGGACCTGGGGGAACGTTTGTTCACCAGAGTGCCCCAAGGGATTACAAGGTTGAATGGTTATAAACTCCTGAAAGACCGTTTCATGCTGGACATAAGGAAGAATTTCTTTACTGTCTGAGCCCCCAAGGTCTGGAACGGCCTGCCGCCGGAGGTGTTTCAAGCACCTACTTTGAACGCCTTCAAGAGAAACCTGGATGTTTTTCTTACTGGGATCCTATGATCCCATCTGACTTCCTACCCCTTGGGCAGGGGGCTGGACTCGATGATCTTCCGAGGTCCCTTCCAGCCCTAATGTCTATGAAATCTATGAAATCTATAAAATCTGGGTCATAAATCCAGTGCCAACTGTAGGAGCCAGCCCATGACAGGGGAGCCATGGCAGGGGTGCACAGAGAAGGAGTATGTAGATAGATGGCCTGTCTTTGCATATGCCAAAGAAAGCAAAAGAAGTGGAAGGACCTCCCTTTTACTCCCTCCTCCCTTGTGGACTAGAATACCATATGGACAAGTCATACCACCTGGAGCACTCTTCCTGTAGATACATTTTCCTGGCTATAGATGCAACTAAGATTGGCCTTGACAAAGGTATTTGTTTTAGTGAGGCTAGGCCTGTTACCAGGGCTGAGGCTCAGCAATCAGCTGTCACCTTTAAGATCTCACCCCACCTCCTGTGCCTTTTTTCCTGGTCCTGGCTGCCTACCCCAGCTGTCCCTTGCTAGTTGGGATTCAGGCAGGATTAACTTTTTTTGACTGCCCAGGCCTCAGACAGTGGCTAGACACCCACAGGCACAAATCTGAATGACTCTGAGGTATAAGATGCACTTGCAAACATGTGGGGTTGTGTTGTGTTTTTCTGTAACCACAGGCGTGGGTTATGCAGCTAAGCTGCAGCCATGTCCTTGCATAGCTGCACAGCAGCAATTCCAGGATCAAAATGGGATGTAATTTAATCTCACCAAGAAAGCTGCAGGCTGTGGCACTTAGACAGCTAGTGGGTGAGAAAGGGCTTTTTTCCACAGTGTCTTGCAGATTGAGGTACATATGAAAACTAGTTACCTGAGGCTCAGGATGGATGAATTGATATCATGGACTGTGCAGTGACATGTTTAAGAAATGCTAGAGTCCCTGTGTCTTACATCCATAGAGGAAGTAGGTCTATCATTTGTTCCTTACAACTTGGAAGAAACCTATTTCTTTCATTGCTGCTACCTCTTCCTGGATGTCCAAGAACAAAACTGTGTTCCCTTTCCATCTCTACTGGCAACAACACTGCATCCTTTCCTTTTAGATACATACTTTGCTGTAACTGACTATGCTCTTCAGTGAGTCAAGATAGGTCTACTTTTTTATGTGGAACCACTTCTAATGGCCTTTCAGAAAAGTCAGCTAGTGACAAATTTGGTTCCCTGCTTAATAAGTAACATTATATGCGAGAAACAGATTATAACCAGGCTTCAGCAATAACTTTATATTCACGTGGCTACATAACCTGCACACAAGCTGCCACAGTCTTTTAGTGAGAAATGTCATTCAAACTGCATAGTGAGCCAATTTCTTGTGTCTCCATCATCTGTATTTCAGGTATAATGCTCAAGCAAAATGATTGAGCAGCACACAGCAAGAGATGTACTAGAATAGCATAATGGAGATAGCCACCTGGGTATGTCAGATCTCTTGCCCAATTTTGCTCCTTTTCTAGGACCTTTAAAACATTTGTCATGTAAAATTCTATTTGACTCATGGCACACTAAATACATTTTTGCCATCATGAAATCCTTTTTTATTTTAAAATATGTAAAAAAATATTATTTTTATTGCTAATTGCTTCATTCCTGGTAATCTGCTAACATGATGCTGTTTTGCATATTTGATCAATGTTATACCATAGAACAACTGGTTTGCATTCTTCCTGAGAGGGAACAAAAAAAGCAACATATAAAATACGTTTATCCAAATGTCAAGTATAAAACTCTATAAAGATGTGAAAGGAGCTAGAATATTAAATCATACCAACAGAGACAACACAACATTAAAATGCATTGTCCTTGTTTGCTAAAGTATTTTCCCATTCTAGCCCCTTTGCTCAATATGGAATTTGAGTTAGAGGTAAGAGATCTTTTCCTAAGCCGATATGAACTGTTGTATTGTAAACAATAAGGTGGCTAGAGGTGGGTGTGTCTTAGACTTAGTTCTCCCCATGTACTTTATTTCATAAATAATTATAAAGCATTAGAAATAATATGAAGGAATGATCTGCAGTAAGCTAATATTCTCATAAGTGTAGGGCAGTGACTTAAAAAAATTAAAATAAAAAAAATCCCACTCAACTTTAGATAAGCAAAATATTAATGTTTAAACAAATGATCAACAAATAAAATCACAGCTGGGCTAGCTATCTAATAACTTTTACTTAACAGGTCAGTACTGGTCACCTCTTAAATGTATGGGGACAACCGTCTGTGATGCTTGCTTTAAGCACTGCAGTATTTCAAGAAAGCTCATAATCTGAAGGCAGCAGATGGCAAAATTTGTTATGCTGTCAGCACAAGAGACTATTTTTCAGATCAGTTGATTTTGTTTGATCCTATCTATTGTTCAGTAATGCTTGCTGTCCTGAGCAATAACAAAAATCCTGACTTGGATTCAGCATAACATTATTTCTATCACATGATGTTATAAACCAGTATGTCTTTTCCTAAATAACAATCCAAAATGAACTGTTGTATTGTTAGCAATAAGATGACTAGAGGTGGATGTGTCTTCTACCTAGTTCTCCCAAGTACTTTACTTCTTAAATAATTACAAAGAACAAATTACAAAGAAGGGATGACCTGGGAACCCCAGTAAGCTAATATTCTCCTACAGTGCAGGACAGTGACTTAAAATTAAAAAATTCATAGGCTGATATGGGACTAGAGATTGTCTGACAGCATTTTGAACCACTGATCTAGCATAGAGGAGAAAATGAAAGTGCCTGACAGGGGAAAAAGAAGGGTGGAAACAGAACTGATTTTGATCTTAGTTAAATCAATTTTATATTAACAATACTTACTTGTCGTCCTGGAATTACTGGCAAGTCTTTGGGTAACTACATTTTGTTATGGAGAAGGATGATCACTGATAAGTAAGGAGGTAGAAGTGGTTGTCCATGTGATTATATTTGGTTTGGATCTGGTTAGGTTTCAAGAGTTTAATTGTTTAAGCCATTTTCTCTCTCTCTTTCTGCTTAAAACTTGGTCAAAATAACCTCTAATTTTGATGTTCTTTAGCTTATCAAAGTAGCAGAGTGATCAGGGTTTGTAAATATAGCTCATAGATGCAAGTATAGAAGATCTTTACTTCTTGCTCATTGTGCAGCAATTTCCTGGCTTGGTGTTTTTGCTTCGCTTCATGAGAACATCTACATACATAGGTGACTGGTAGGGAGTGCACGGGGGTTCACATGCCCCCCCGACGGGGCCAGTGCCCCCTGTGATGGCTAACACTGATGCTGTCGGTAGGTCTGGTGCCCTCCCTGACAGGGTTGGCAGCTTCTGCAGGTGCCATCCCAGATTCAGGAGGCAGCAGTCACTCATGTCTACATGCATTATTAATTTGCATTAGGCTTACTGTGCAGAAAAATACTGTGCAGTAAGCCTTCCCCGGGAACACGTCTACACGTGCTCCCTGTTGGGAACAAATTTGCCCCCAACAGAAGCAGCCTGGTATAGGGCTACTCCCACCCTGCCCTGCCACTCTGGAGCAGCCACGGTGTGTGTGTGTGGGGGGGGGGGGTGTGCTTCAGACTCCCCCAGGGGCTGGCAAGGGTGCAAGGCTGGTCCCAATGCCCCAATGCCCACAGGGCCCAGGGCACAGGGCCAGGAGAACTCTTCTGGTTGCAGCTATCTCCTGGCCTTGTGCATATCAGGAGGGGACCTGATGTGTACCGGACAAATTTGTTCCCAGTCAGCATATACACAAGTGTTACTGAGCAGTTGATAGTACCAGTATTTACAGGTACTAGCTAGCTGTGCAGTAGCTTAATTTACTACATAGTAAATGCCCGACACCTGTAGATGCTGCTGCTTTACTGTGCAGTACATTAGTCTACTACACAGTAAGGCATCTCATGTAGATGCACCCAATGAGTCTCAGTTATGTTGTAGAATTGCATCACTGATTAATTGTTTTAGACAGGCTTCTGGCAACTTAGTAATATTGTGACAGATGGGTCTTATTATTCCTGTGTGCCATCTGAGAAGGCTGTGAGTTCTGAACTCTCCTGTTTATTCTTAAATATTACAGACAGGCCATGGATAGCTCTTCTTGTTTGAGTATGAATGCACCAGTAAGGTTCTTGATTTGCAATGACTAAAACAGTATCACACACCGGGCTTAATTCTCAGCTGTGCCAAACTCAGCCCCAGTCTATTTCTAAGCATTTGCATTACTTCTTGGAGCCTTCAAGATGCGCCAATTAGCCTTTTATTTTCTCTTGTACTATATGCTTGCTTAAATACCATCCCTTATTCTAAGGAAAACTTGCTCAAAATCTTTTGTGTCACAGTAATCTGTCTGGATTTAAATTCCTCCTCAGATCTCAGTTCTGCCTTTTTGCTCATAAGAAATGAATCTGTAAGAGCAACAAGTATTTTTTGGTTCTGCCCAAGCTAATGGAAACATTATGATGTGCACATGCCTCATAGAGTAATTTTGTGATTCCCTTATTGTCACTTCATTTTTCTTGTTTACCATCCTCATTTGAATCATAATAGAATATAGACTATAAGCTCTTTGAGACAGGAACTATATCTTTATTTTTTTTCTGTGAAGTACTGGGCACTCCTTAGAGTACTCACAAATTCTAAATAATAAGTGAAATTATGCATGCATGATAGAGGACAGAATTATTTCTTTATGGTCTAAGATATACAGGGCGTGTCTACATGTGCATTCATGCTCCATTGCTACTGCACATTAAGTTTAGTACCTCTAATACGAGGTAGTAGAGTAGGTAATACGAGGTAATACAAGGTAGTAGAGTAGCTTCACAGTAGCTGGTGCTACTGTGAAGTAGCAAAGGTGCAATCTTTTCATGGTGTTTAATGTGCAGTAGACTCATTCTACTTCACATTAGTGCAGCTTTTGCCAGGATGCGTTAATGCACAGTAGAATTAGTCTACTACACATTAAGCATCTTGTGTAAACATGCCCACATATTCTAAGGATTCACTGTGTGGAGCTTGAGAGCTCTTCAAAAAAGCCAGAGAGAATTAGGTCCTACTGAATTTCATTCAGCTTCTTAAAGTTCTTTTTAATAATTCCTGTTAATGGGCCTGGTGCTATCACTGGCATCAAACACCGATCAGCACTGGAACAGCTAATAGTGATCATTGAATAGTCTAGTCAGCAGCAGAACAGGAAGACAAAAATATATTATGTAGAACTCATACACATAAATTGGCACTCTCATCAGCATGATCTTCAGAGAGGTAGGGAAGCATTTCTGCAAATAGTGCTCCACTACAGATGCACAAAATAGTTCAATGAGAATTCTGTTCAGTAGAAAATAATCATTCTAGGACAGAATAACTTCAGCCCAATTACCCTGCTTCTGTTACAAACAATCTATGATATGTACATATAAGAGCCTCCGTCGCCCCTCCACCCCCCGCTAAAGTCAACGGGATTTGTGCACGCATGTCAGAAGGTAGATTTGAGGATATAAGAGTGAATATTTAAAATAATTTAATATATAGGGGAGGTGTAGTTTTGTGGTTACAAGGATCAAGAAAGCACAGGTATCATAGCCAGTGTGTTCCCCCACCTCGATCATTGACGGATGTCCACATGGCACCAGTCTGCCTACAGTTAGTTCTGAAATAGTTAAGGAGCGCCTGGAGGAGCTGGATGGGTACAAGTCAGCAGGCCCGGATGATCTCCATCCACGGCGGCTGAAAGAATTGGCCAGTGTCATAGCTGAGCCACTGGCACAGCTATTCGAGCACTCGTGGTGCTCCGGCCAGGTCCCTGAGGACTGGGGAAGGGCCAATGTGGTGCCCATTTTCAAGAAAGGGAGAAGGGATGAGCTGGGTAACTTCAGGCCAGTCAGTCTTACCTCTATTCCTGGGAAAATGCTAGAGAAAATAATCAAACAACCCATTTCTACAGGCCCAGTAGGGGAAATGATGCTGAGGGGAAACCAGCACGGGTTTCTCACAGGTAGATCCTGCCTGACAAACCTTGTAGCCTTCTATGACCAGGTCACACACTGCCTGGATGCGGGAGCTGAGGCTGATGTCATCTTCCTGGACTTTAGGAAGGCCTTTGACACAGTTTTGCACTCTATCCTCATTGGAAAGCTAGCAGACTGTGGAGTGGATGCCTACACAGTCAGGTGGGTGGCCAACTGGCTTAGGGACCGCACCCAGAGAGTGGTGGTGGATGGTTCCTTCTCGGCCTCGAGGGAGGTGGGCAGTGGGGTCCCGCAGGTTTCGGTCCTCGGACCGATATTATTCAATAACTTCATCAGTGATTTGGGCAAGGGCGTGGAGAGCACCCTCTCCATGTTCGCTGATGATACCAAGATATGGGGCAAAGTTAGTACACCGGAGGGCAGGGAGCAGATTCAGGCTGACCTGGACAGGTTGGATCAATGGACAGAGAGAAATAGGATGCAATTTAATAAAGATAAATGTAAGGTACTCCACCTGGGAAAGATACAGGTGCATTACTAATAGATCAAAGGAGGTGATGCTCCCCCTCCATGCGGCACTGGTCAGGCTGCAGTTGGAGTACTGTGTCCCGTTTTGGGCACTGCACTTCAAAAGGGATGTGGGGAATCTGGAGAGGGTCCAGAGGAGGGCCACTCGCATGATTAGTGGCCTTCGTGATAGACCCTACAGGGGGAGGTTGAGAGAGCTGAATCTCTTCAGCCTTCACAAGAGACGGCTGAGGGGAGATCTTGTGGCTGCCTATAAATTTATTAGGGGAGGTCAATGGGGAATAGGGGAAGCGCTGTTTACTAAGGCGCCCCAGGGAGTGACTAGGAATAACAGGTGTAAACTAGTTGAGAGTGGATTTAGATTAGATATTAGGAATAAATTTTTCACAGTAAGGGTGGCCAGGATCTGGAATGGGCTTCCAAGAGAGGTGGTGCTATCACCTAGCTTGGTGGTCTCCAAGAGGAGGCTAGATAGTCACCTTGCTGGGGTCATCTGACCTCGGTCCTCTTTCCTGCCAGGGGCAGGGGGTCAGACACGATGATCCATTGTGGTCCCTTCCGACTCTACAATCTATGAATCTATGAAAAGATTAAATATTAAGGAAAACTTTTTTTCAAAGGGAAATAATAACAAATGAAAGCTTTCCTTGATTTCATCTCCATTGTTTATGCAAACTGTAAGCTCCTCAGGCAAGGTCATATATTTTCATGTCTGCAAAGCACCTAGTACATTTTGTGTGCTATGTAAATAATAAATTACTACCAACATTTATGCCTTTATACATCCTCCAGTTCAGTGAAAGCAGACAACTGTAACAATCCTACATCTCTGTGAAGGGGTGGACACCTTGGTTTAGAGGTATCTGGATTTTTATAAGCTGTTTCAGTTCATTCTCAATTGAAAATATGCAATAAACTATTTGGCTCCAGCAAATGCTCTCAAACTTGCAACTTGTCTCTTGAATTAGTGCAGCTGACCCTGCTCTAGTTAGCTGCTTGCATACTAACTGGGTGATCAATTTTCTTTTTCCATGCTTAGAATGTGTTGTCTTGATGCAATACAAGATTCCTGTTCTGTGTCTTTCTTGAGTAATTAGCAATCAAAATGGAAAGGTTTTTTTTAAACAACTTCCAAACTCCCATTAATCATCAGTGATCTGCTGCTGTATCTCCAAGGATACCGTCATTCTATAAAGTCCCACTTAGTGTCTGTTGGCTAATCCTTACCTGCTGACCATGCCAATGATAGGTTTGAGATGGCTGCTTTAAAGTCACTTGATCTGCTTCACTGAACTGCACTTTCATTCAGAAAATACATATACACATATGCGTGCACGCACACAGAGTCTAACTTCACTTCTGGAATTCAAGATACAAGAACCTACATAATAGATGCTACCACAATAATAATAATTAGCTCTTAACACTTTACATATTCAAAGTTCTGTATAAACACTAACTAATTGATCCTCACAACACCCCTGTGGGGTAGGTAATTAAGTATCATTATCTGTATCTTACATCAAGGGGAACTCAGACATATAAAGGCCATATTCTGTGATGTGCACAGCACTCTCTGCTCTCACTGACTGAAATGGTGATTAATGGATTGCATTGCTTTCTGGAAGCCCTTTCTGTCTCACAGGCCCAAGAAGGTTATTGAGGGTCAGATTTTTAGAAATGTTCACTACCCTGCTTCTGCTACAAACAGTGGGGCCCTCTGAGTACAGCTAGACACAGTTGGCCATTATACTTAGGTGCCTGAATACAAGCTGAATCCTTCAAAAATCTGGGCATAAGTAAATTGCTCAAAACCACAAAATAAATTAGTTGCAGACTTAGCATTAGAGCTCAGATGTTTCTGTTGAGTAAGGTACCTAGGCAGTCTACATGCCTGTGTATAATTATGCCCATGGTGGTTAGCCAAATGTATCAAGACTTTTCAGCCTGAGGGGGAAAACACCTTAAACCCAGGCCTCCCTCTGTATAGATGGAGTACTTTGAGGGGACTACCACTGATCAAGCAGATGGAGACTTGGGTTTGATGGCAATCTAAGTTTTAGAAGAGTCAAATGTCCCTCCCCCTGGAAAGTGCCTGAAACACCAGGCTATGGGCTAGGAGTGCTGTGCTTTGGAACCTGTGCCACTATGCAGACAGGTATGCAAGACCCATGGAAACAGGAAAAGGGACCATGAAGAAACCTATGTTCACAGTTATTTGTGTGTGGTGGTGGGCAGAGGTAGCCAAAGCTTGTATCATGTAAAATGGTTAATTAGTCCAACCTGGTGATAAGGGTAGTATTCTGGTCGGTGGGGGTTAAATCCCATCTACCTGATGAGATCATTGAACCCAGATATTTCAGTGAACAGGTGAACACTACTGTAGGAATTCAAACTCATACCTCTGACCTCTGACTGCAAAACAGCAGCCTTTCTGCTACACTGCTGGCTGGGCTAGGTTGCTGTGACAGCATAAGCGAAAGGGAGCTTCTCTGTAACCCACTCTTTTAGTTTCTAATGTAGGAAGGGGGAGTCATAAATTGTGCTGCCTGCATCCAGGATTACTTCCAGTTTCTTTTTTGACAATATATTGTATTTACTTGAATCCAAGACAAGGGTTTCCCCCCCTCTCCCCGTCAACATGGGTGAAAAAGCCCCTTGTCTTGGATTTGAGTGGGGGTGGGGGAGGGTGGCAGGCAGCTGCTGCAACTCTAACA
>NW_005841898.1:2313109-2333208 GCF_000455745.1 Alligator sinensis | reverse complement strand
CCTCCCCCCTCCCCCTGCCTGCTTTCCCCCTCCATCTCTTCCTCATCCCCATCTGACCCTGGCAGTCTCTGCTACTTACCATCAATCACAGCTCTAGCTCCATTTTGGCCTGGGATGCAGAGCACACGGTGGCCCCAGCCCCAGCCACAGCATCCCAGGGCTTGAGCTATGCCACTGCAACCACTGATGTGTGACCCAGACAGGAGCTGAAGCTTTGGTAAGCTTCATATCCTGGGTCTGATGGTAAGCTGAAGGGGAACAAAGGCTACAGAGGAGACAAAGACTGCAAGGGGCAGGTGGAGGGACAGAGGCTGCAGGAAGCATGTAGCAGAGGTGCAGGCACCTGGGGCCTCAGACAAGGAGGGGGCAGGCACAGGGAGGAGGGGGCAAGGGGCTCAGGCACCATGGGGGAACCAGGTGGCAGGAGGTTCAGGGTGGGGAGGGGCAGGTGGTAGGGGAGACAAGGGGCAGGGATCAGGCTGCTTGTCACCCCCACCTGCACTTCTCTGCCTGTTCCCCTGCTGCTGTCTTTCCTGATGTAGTGGTAGAGAACAAGGGCATACAAATTTAAGGCAACCCTCCAATGACTAGAATCTATACATGGAAAAATGTAACCAATTTATATATTTTCTTTATATAGTATGTTATTATTTGGGGGGTCGGTTCATCTTAAATTTGAAGTCATCTGGAATTCATGTAAATACAGTATATTTAGCTTATGGGGGAAGGGAGTAGAACACAGTACTTTCAGCTTCTCAGAGTGCCCTGACAGCCAAGTGAGAGGCAGTGCCAGGTGGATGGGCTTCATCCCTCCTCTTGTTGCTTTGCTGTTATGCAAACGGGAGTGCAAGATCTTGGGTCAAAGAGAAGAGAGAGTACATTAGGGAGCCTGAGAGCCTGAATGCAGTCCAGTGTTGTGGACATTCACCAAGAACAAGGAACTCTGTGATTCTGATCAGTAAACACATGAGGCTAAACTCTATTTCACCAAATAGATTCTAACATGTGGCAAGGTCTGACACACACTACCAGCAGCATTCTACTTCACCAGTGCAGACTGATACTACTTCCATGAGTTCACTGGGGTTCCAGAACTCAGCTTGTATGCCCTCAGAGGTAAATTTTATTTTGTTTTGCAGTGGTATGCAGCTCTTAGATGCCTCCAAAAACAGATCTTCAGTTACACAGGGGACACATTGGTTTCCATTTATTCCAATGGGGAATTCTGACCCAAGGTTAGATACCTCCATCATCCTCTTGGCTATATAAGGCATATGGAATTTTTGGTAGAACTTCTTTTGACCTGACCAGGTATGTGGACAGTGACAAGGATGCTGCTTCTATATAAATAGCCTTGCAAATAGAAGAGTTGTCTGGGACATGGGAGACCCCATTCTAGTCCCACACCCCAACCTCAGGAAATTTGAACCCACACCTACTATATTCCTGGCAGCGAGCCTTAAACACACCTTTCAACTATCAAATGTATTTTTTGACTAATGTCTATCTGCAGTCACAGAATGATTCTGGATTCATTTTAATAACAGGACACATGATCCTGCCCAATGGAGTTGCATCAGTGTAGGCTGAAGGGAAGTTAGGCCTTCAGTATACAAGGTGATCTGAAAACAAATTGATCACCAATCCTTATCAGTATATCTGCTGTGCTCTTCTGGATGCACAGAGAAGGGGTGATTTCAGGAGAGTTTTGACAGTGGGGAGTATCAGCCAGTGTCTCATCAGGCCAGGCTGACTAATGACAAGATATGAGAAAACAGAGTACTATGTATGTATGAGCTTTGTTTTTTCCTGAAAGGAAAAACAGAGACTCTGAGGTTTGTTACTATTAATCTATCAAAGTTTCTTTCCCTCTCTCCAAAGATAGGAACAGAATCGTATTAGGGATTCTAGGTTATATCTTCCAATAGGCCTCTTTTTGAATAAAAAAGTATTGGATTAAGGACTGCCAATCAAAGTCTTTCAATATAGTGCAGTCTGGGCATCTATTCCAGCCTCATGGGGATGGAGTCTCAGGTATGTGGAACATCATGTGAAGAAACCTCCTCTCTGTCCTTCATGCTGTTTATGCAGTTTTCCTAAGTACTCTATAATGCAAAATGGACAAACAACACTGGAAGCAAAGGCTCACCCCCCGCTGCCAAACTATGGCAGCATCCACCTCCCTAAGCCACAAAATCAGGCTCCCTCTTGCTTGTTCTAAAAAGTGCTTGGCCCTTGGCTGCCCATTGGCCTACTCCTGACCTCCCTGATCTTGGATCTGGCTATTAGGTTGCTGTCCTTGTAATATAGAAAGCCAGTCTGTAGGATGCCTGCCAAAAGACTTTGGAAATATCTGAAGTCCCTGGTGAGGGTGGAGGATGTTTGCCGGTTGTAGGGCCACTTATGATTCTGGACTGACTCACGAATTTCAACTTGATTTGGCTAATTTGGCTTGGAACATGCAAAATATGGATCCCCAATGCCTGCAAATGTTTACAGGACGCTCCTGGGGCCATGAGTCCAATCACCTGCAGGACTCATAGCCACAGCCACAGCCACGCATGGGATGCTGACTGAGCTCCCAGCCATGGAAGCTTGCTACTTGCTGGTATAGGGGGAGCCCAGGATCACAATCCATGGTTCCCCCTGCACTGGCAGTAAGGATCTCATGCTGGATCTCACAATCATGCTTCCTGTCATGTACATGTGGTATGGCAGGTGACATGACTGTACGGATTTCACATCAGATCCTATCACATTTTTACCTGAATGTCTAGAGGGGCCTTGAAGTTCTTTACACGGTATACTTTAAGTTTTGTTTTTCCTCACAACCCTAGCAAAGTACAGAATTAGGTAGTATTGCCACATTCCACAGTACTTTGCTTCCTACCTTTCTGACATCCCTGGGGGGCGTAATTGAAAACACTCTAGAAATCTCTCATGCACCTCTTAGGCAAGAGGGGGTCATAACAGAGTCTATTGTAATCTGATTTTTTTTGTGGCGGGGATGAAAGGAAGGGGATGGTTGACTGTCAACTTCATGTGCAAGTCACTGGGGTGCAGAAGCTGATTTGCTTCTCTCTTATTCAGCTCATTCAACCCTCATGACTACCAAACACTTCTCTGTTTTCATGTCAGGCAATCAATCAGAATTTTGGGGATCAGACAAACATGTACCTTCAGCCAGCCTCACAACAGTGGCTGACAAACTTGGCCAAATCCTTTAATTCTTAATATGAGAGTTCAGCTGTGGATTGAATGACTAACAAGAAGAGCTCATTAATCTGATGACAAGAGTAGGCTTTTGATTAGGCTTACTTTCTCTTTGTTAGGTCTTCAGTCTACTATGTCAACCAGTACAATTAAGTCACTGTGCAAAGAGGAAATTAAGATTATTCATACTGAGTCTGACCCAAACTTTATTAAGTCAATGAGATTCTTTCAAATTTTCTGTTACGGGCTTTGGATCAACCCCTTAGTCACTTACAAATAATTGCTAGAGATGTAGTTTCATCAGAGAATGATAGTCCTAGCAGGATCTACTGAAACAGCAAGGGATTCAGAATTGCACAGGCTATCAAAATACTTAGTCTGACAGCAATTTTACTTTTTGAATAAATTAATATACCCATCTAATAAATAATAAACCTAATATATCTATGTCATTCTATGATATTTACAGCTTCCTATCCTGTTTTAATTTCTGTTAGTCTTCTTTAGCATTACACATTTATACCGGACATATGATTTGTCTTTTGCTTCTCATTTATGGGAAAGATATCACGGTGGTTAGAGAACCAGTGTGGGCTGTGAAAGACAGGGATTTACTTCTCTTTCATCATAGATTTCCTTTATCACTTTAGCTAAGTTATTTAGAGGTGATCCTCAGAGTTATTTCATTAATTGATATCCAACTTAAACATTTTTAGGATTAGGGCCTTAGTCTTTGGCCACACAGGCAGTATGTTTCTACTGAAAGATGGTCTTCAGAGAAATCATAAATATTGTAACAACTTTTTACAAAAACAGAAATATTTTTCTAGATATTGCAGAAGAATAGCCAATAATATGAAACAAGATTCAAAAGGGACTTGGGCAGATTCATGGAAGGATTGGAGAAAGTAATGGAAAATAGATTAATGAGTGGATATTAAATATAATAGAGGTACAGCCTGCAAATTATGACCTCCTATGGATCTGAATGCGAGAAGCTGTAGGGAAGAGAATCAGGAGACTGATCAGTTTAAACTGGCCCTCCATAAAGTACTCCTTCTGTTAGCATCCACTCTCTGCCACTGTGAGATACAGGATACTGAGCCAGATGAACCTGTGGTCTGATCCCATACAGCGTTTCTTATGTTCTTACAAAACAGAAGGCAATAATATGAAATAAAGTCAAGAATTTCTGAAGATATCATAAATTACTTGCTTTACTTTCAATGGATGCACTGGAATCTTCTAGCGGTGAATGTTCATCTATCCACAATGTTGGTGTTGAAACTTCTGAAATAGCCTTCTAAGTGGACATGGTTTTGTTCCTGATAGCTCTAAAGAAAGAGAGAGCAAGAAAACAACGCTGTAACCAGCTCCATTGGTCAATATTACTTTATCTTTTAACAATCCAATGTTACAGTTACTAAAGGAATTTGGAGTACTCTACAAAAGAGGAAATGCTGAGCATTAATGCTCTGAAAGATCCTTCTAAAGGGCCAGAAATGAGTTAGTTTGCCTTTTGTATGTTCATGCAAGATCAGAGCAAACAAACAGTAAGGATTTTCCTTTGGATAGGAATGGGAAGCAATCAGTTACCCATTTTGTGTGCTAGATTTCAAATGGAGAATGCATAAAGCAAGACTGATTTCTCTGTTTCACTTCCACTGATTCTGTTTGTTGCCTCTGCTGCAAATGTTTCATTTCAGAGATTTTGCTTTAGCCAAGTGTTCAAGAACAGAAAAACATACTGAGTATCTTTTTGAAAGATGAGAAATTCAAAAGTCATTTAAACAGCTATCATACATTGAGAGACTTATAAGTTAGACTGAAGCAAATAGGTGATTGATAAAAAAAATCTAGCATCAAATAAATTATCTAATAAAAACTGGCAATGTTTGATCGGCTTCATGGGATAGAAAATATTTCCCTATGAGATTCATCGCACAAACTTTATTCATCCCACAATGAGAAATATGTGAAATCTGTGGAATTTATTGGAAAACATGCCCTTGAAATGAAAGAACATTTCTGAAAAATTATGATGAAGGAAGTTCTTCATTATTACTTGGGCAAAAATATTGAAAATGAAATTATTCCAATTCTCAGGAGCATGATCCAGAAGGAAATTATTCCTGTCTTGAAATCTGCTGTATTCTTCTATTATACTTGACTGGACCAAAGACATCAGTAAAGAGCATCTAACATGGTTGTTAGATTTGTTTCAGCAGAAGAAGCCAGTAAGGAGAGAGAAGGCAGCGGTAGGATCAAGGGACATTTTCATATATGTTAGGGTCAGAAGGGACCTCAGTAGGCCATCAAGTCTGATCCCCTGCCCTGGGCAGAAAAGAGCACTGGATTCAGACAACCCCAACCAGGTGCTTGTCCAGGCTCCTCTTGAAGACCCCCAGGGTAAGGGAGAACACCACCTCCCGTGGAAGCCCATTCCAGATTCTTACTGTGAAGAAGTTCTTTCTAATGTCCAACCTTAATCTGCTCTCTGTCAATTTGTGGCCATTGTTCCTAGTTTCTCCAAGGGGTGCCCTAGATTTCCTAGACATTCGGGCTGGAAGGGACCCCGAAGGATCATCAAGTCCAGCCCCCTGCCTCAAGGGCAGGAAGTCAGCAGGGATCATAGGATCCCAGCAAGATAAACATCCAAATATGTCTTGAACGCATTCGAAGTGGGTGCTTGAACCACCCGCGGCGGCAGGCTATTCCAAACCTTGGGGCCTCAGACAGTAAAGCATCTCCTATTCCCTTCTGCCCTCCCCTGATGAATTTATAGGCCACTACAAGATCACCTCTCAGCCTTCTCTTGTGAAGGCTGAAGAGATCTAAGTCCCTGAGTCTCTCCTCCTTTGTTGAAGTTTTTGAACATGACAGATTCAACTCCTGCTAGAATTAGAGAAGTTCTCCTTGAACAATTAAAAGGATCTCACTTAATGATTTGAGAGGCCAAGGCTAGAAAAATGGGATAAATGTGAAAGGCAGACACAGACTTCTGGACTGTAACAAAAAAGCATTTATTGATCCATGCAATGAACTGAAGTTACATGTGTAAGTGGGGGTAGATGTGATTTTTGGGGGTACCACCACAAAAAAATGAGATGGGAAAATTAATTAAATCTGCATATTTTAATACCCTATTTTATGATCTACCATACTTCAGTTTCAGGTGCCAATCAGTCAAACCTGTAACCCACAGGAATCAAAACTTCAAGCAAAGCCAAATTGCTGGCTCCCAAACTGCAACTATAAATTCTTGTGTAGTGTGATACTTTGGCATGATATGCTTTATGAAGTCAATATTAGAAGTAAAATGCTTCAAGAAGTTGAAGTGGATATCAAACGAATGATGTATCAGCTAACAGCCTATAAGGATTTCCTTGCATACCACCATTTTGATAAAGGAGTCACAACTGATACTATGAAACTGGTTGATCATCTGCAAATTGAAGCTAGTTTCCCACATGGAAAACATCTTAAAATACATCCCAAAAAGAGTATGTCTGCGTACAGAGCCACAGAAAAATTATTCAACCATCCTAAGAAGAAGAAAATGTCATTTTTTATTCTTATGTTTTCAGTAATGATAATTGAAGGGAGATTTTTACAATTGGAGGAGCAGTATAAGTTTGCAGGGCGGGGAGTTGTTTTGTTTGCGGTTTTTTGGGGGGGGTGGGGGGGGAGGGCCTTGCATAGTAGCTCCGACTGTTAAAGATGCCCCACAAAAAATTAAAAGAGCAAAGTGTTGTTTTAAGCAAAACATGAGAGGATGTAAAGCCTGGTGAAGAAAAATAAATGCCCTGAATTTTTGCAATGAACTTCAAGCTCTTGGCAAGTGGCTGAAATCTGGAAAGGCACTTGTACAAATGACAATTTGCCCATGTACACATGATGAAACACGACCAAAAAAATCGCCATTTGGCTAGCATAATGGCATCACCATGTACACATGCACGAGGTTTTGTCATGTCAAGCTGTCCCGGAGTGTGGCAACTTAGAACACCTCTGATGTATTTTAGTTTTATTGTGACAAATTGTCCCATTGTGGACAAAAAATCTGTCATGTGTAGATATCACACACATGGCAAATCACCAAATTATGTCTCCTGAGCTCCCTTGCCCACCAGGTGCGGCGACAATTTGCTGGTACTTTCAGGTAATTTGCAGTGTAACTCACAGGTTTTTTGTACAATGAATGTTTTAACACACCAGGTATAGCTGCAGAGCCCGACATGAATCAATCTTCTGCTGACCTCCTTTTTTAAGTTCATTAATTAAATGCAATAATTATTTTAAAGAAAGCTTTTTGTGTTAGTTGTGTCCAAATTCACTCTACTGACAGCTCGGGTGTTTTGGTGTGTTGAAGACTGCAATGCATGAACTACGCTAGGCACCCAGGAACACAGTCACATTCCTGAAAATCACTACTTTCATTATGACAGTAACAAAAGTACTGAAATTACATTAAGTAAAATATGTGAATTTATAAAACTAAACAACTGTCACTGATCTCCACATATCACATTGTGTGAGATGTAGGTTAGTGCCTCCTGCTGTAATTTAGTACTAAGAGGTCAGCAGGATTGAATTGTTATGTGGCGCTCCCTACTGTATTTAACTTTGACTAGTGCATGGGGCAATATGGAGATTTTTGACCCGTCACCCGTAACAGAGTGACGGTAAAAATTGACACCCACCGTGTCATTTTAAGGAGGACAGATTGAGACAATGTCGAAAAACCCCACCTTAACATGTACAAGGGCCCAAATATACCCAAAACCTACACTGGAATTTCTGTGCAAAAATAATCTTTTCCCTCTCATTTCCAAATGTGCCTACTGCACTCAAGTTTCCATTAACCTTGTCTGTTTCTGTTACAAGAAGAGAATGTAGTTTAAAAAAACAAAGCTTTTAAAAGACATATTTTGTTTTACACAATGATTTTGTCTTTGTTAGTGGGTCTTGCTTTAATTTCAAATGAAAAAGCATAGCAGAGAGCATTGATCTGAAACACCCGTGAGTTTGCATGTATTGAAGCAAGACAAGTAAAATGCATTAAACATACTAGCTACTGGTCCCAAGTCTTTGTAAAAAAATCTGTTAAAGGCTAGTTTTGCATTTTATTTTTCAAGTCCTTCATTTTGTTTTATTTTTCCATTATAGCAATAAAAGAGTCATCACAGAAATTATCTTAGTATTTTATTGGAGGCTTGGGAAGTTAATGGAGGAACATTGTAAAAACCTTCCCACCTACTCTAGAAAGCTACAGCTTTCTACAGGCTATAGCTATCACAGACTCTGAGGAAAGGGGTATGGAACTTTGTTTTAAGGATCATCTGCTCCAGGCTGTAACAGGGAGCCAGTGACCCTGTTACAGATCCACCTGAGCAAAGCGTTAATTGCCAATGAAGGATGCCTAGACCAGCAAGAGACTTGAGCCAGAAACTTGTTAATTGTCAATTAAGGATTCACAGACCAGTGGCAGGTCTGGCCAGGAGTTGTTAATTCCTACTTAGAGACTTTGTATAATAAGACCAGAGGCTGATTAGAGACTTCCCCGAGAAGGGGAACCAGTGCCATGGCTGAGAGCAAGCCAGAGCAATGGAGCAGTTTTCCTGTGCAGAGGCATAGGTATGAGGGTGAAAGTGAAGAAGTTTTCTCTCCCAGACAGTAGACAACAGGACCTTTGCAGAGTTTCAAGTGAAGCCGGCATGGCAATCTCTGGGACAGGTACGCCGTGTTAGTGAGAGATTGTGATTGAGGGAAGCCAGCATGGCTATCCCCAGTATCATGAGAGACTTTAAATGAGTGAGAGGGGGACCAGATATGTATGCAAAGTTCCCAGTGACCATATCTTATTTAAGAGCCCTGATTATCCTAGATAGGGGTGAGGAAAGAGAGATTTGCAAGCCACCACATGCAGCATTGGCGTGGTAAACGGCCATTCATTCATGGGGGGCAGGAGCATAGGAAGAGCTGCCATTTGTGTTCCCTAAATACAGAGGCGGGTGACCAGGCTTACATATGTATTGTATCAGTGGGAGCCTGAACCCGTCAGTGGCCAGAGATTATAGCAGGACAGGGAGTGGCATGTTATAGCCTTTATTAAACAGGAAGCTTTCTACCCGTGAGCTCTTTACCATTTTCTTTTTTACTCCCATCAAGTCGTGGCAGGAGAGAACAAGCCCAGGCATGGAGAGCGGCTCTGAATATGCCCTTTGATTGACCTAGGCATCCCGCTCACACAGGTAGTCCAAAAATAATCAGAAAGACCGGTATACTACAGGGTAGTCCACTGCAGAGGTGTTGGCAGTTAGCAGAAGTCCACAATTTTACAACTTTTGTTTTGAAAGGGCATTTTGGAAAGTGGTAAGTTGGCACTGCTATCAGGTTAAATGAAAAAGAAAATTGTTATCATCTTATGAATATGCCCTTTTGTCTGTTTTGTTTTCAAGCAACAGCCTCTGACCATATATAGAGTGGACATGTCTACATAAGACGCTTACTACGCAGTCTTCTAATAACACTGTGCAGTAGCGTGCTGAGCAAAACCTGTACTGACATGCTACTGCACATTATTATTAGGCTACTGCACAGTGAGTTTCACTAAAAAACCAACGACCAGCACTACTGCATGGTAGTGCAAGTTACTGCGCACTGAATTAGTACTTGGTTAACCAAGTACTAAACTTAATGCGTACTAACTAGAGCTCATTAATGAACATGTACAAGCACCCAGTATAATAGTGAACTGGATTTATCAAAGCTAAAAAAAAAGGAACATAGGATATTCGCAGTTTTATAGAGATTATGTCAATCCCAGGAGACAACATTCATTTTTCTTCATGAACTTTTCCCTTGCTTCATTCAAGAAGAGAACATGTCCTTTAAAGATAGCACCAAGGATTGTTTCTAGCATATGGTCCTATACACACAATTGCTTTGTACTGGTGCCAGATAAAGAGATTTAGGGTGTATCTACATGTGCATTTCAATGCACATTAACCTAATAAAATAGGCTAATGTGCATTAAGCATAATTTAAAAACCATGGGTGCCTATACACAAGCACAGAGGCTGCTCCAATGCAGTGGATTTCCAGAGCATCAGAGCATACTCAATTAATCGAGTCTCCTGAAGCGTGGTAATTACTGTGCTCCAGCAGCCTCCTGCATCTCATGTATCAGCATCACTGTACTTAAAAATGGTGTTGGGAGCACTTGAACTAAAGCTCATTGAATTAACTTTAGTTCAAGCACTCCCGCTGCCATTTTTAAGTGTGGAGACACAGATACACAAGATACGGCAGCGCTTTAATTAGAGCGCCTCTTGGAGTCACTCTAATTAAAGTGCTGCTCCCTCCCTCCCCCACCCCACCCACAGTGCATGTAAAATTCCCCTATGCTCTTTAGTTAATGTGCATTAAGACAGGCTAATGTGCATTTTCTTAGTATCTCACAATGGAAGTGTTAGATTTAATGCACATCAACTAAAGTGTATTAATGCACATGTAGATGTGTTCTTGATTGCTGCATAGACTTATCTGCAGCAAGTAAGTGCCTCTTCCTTTTACCATGTGAGTGATGTGGTACAAATGAAGGCAGGTCAGCATGAACACACTTCTTTACTTCCTCAGCCAGTGGGTAATTCTGCTAAAGGTGGGAAGTGGATAAAAACTTGAAATTTCCATATTAGTATCTGCATCATCATTTTGTACACTCATTAACTTTTCTCTGTAATTCAAATATATTCAGTGCACTTAAGAATATTATAATATCCTTCTCTAGAGACCTTCCCTAAATGAAGTGCCTCATTGAAGTCAGTCCCTCCACAAAGAGCAGAGGACAGGCCTTAGTGATAGAACCGGTTATAATTGATTAAAAAGATGAGTGAGGTCACTGATGGAACCTGGGAAATGCAGGCATTGAGGATCTCATCCAGAGTCTGCATAATATTTTTGTTATGTTACAGTAAATGGAGTGACTGAGTAACAAATGCCATAAAGAAAGATATTAGGAAATGTTGATGTTTACAGCAGAAATATTTTCTTCAGGTGTCTTAGCACTGGACAGCATTCAGAAAACACACTCATTCATTACATACAACTATTTCTAAACAAGATTTCAGTGGCTTAGTTGTTTTTGGTAAAGTATGAGACCAAGCATGGTAGAAAGAAAGACATTCATAAATTATTTTTGCTCTAATTTTAGATGAAATAATATGTAAATTTTATGGATTTGGGTCAGCAGAGATCATATTAAAAAGTATTCATGGATGTTTTTCAAAATGAATTTAAAGAGACACTGTTCTATTTTCCTTTCAGTTTATTTTTGTCCTATTCATGTTTGACTAGAGTATTATAGCTGTTAATCCAAACAACCTATTGCTTCCCATACCTAGGTGAAAAAGGAGAGACCCATTAGGTTTTTATCTGGGGTTGTACTGTGTACAAGGGCTAATTTAATCAGAATCAGATAATCTCTCTCTTGGACCCACCAATGATAGTTTAGTAATGAGGTGAGGTAAGGTTAAGTCCTCTGTCAACAAAGATTTAGAACTCTTGCTCAGCAGTCATCACAAGTATTCTTGTAGAATCTCATTTCTCTCCCACTATAGATGTATGCACGCAGACACGTATATATGAACACATAAGCCCAGTGGCATATTAATGACTTTAGTCTTTGCTTACAGTTTCTCTTACCCAATAAGTCAAGTCACCTCCTATTTTATGACACATTGTTAGCCTTCTTTAGAAAGTTCTGTGGCAGAAGTCAGAGAGGTAGACAATTACTACCATAACATAAGTCCAAAGAAACAAACATTTTCACATAGTTGAATAATCTAGGGCACTTATACACATACAGGGAGGTTGCTTTGATGCACTGTAAATTCAGCATGGATAAAAAAGGATAAATAATAATCCAGATAATTTCCATGGAACATGGAAATTAATGCACTCCAGCAGCCTCCAGCATCATGTGTATCAGCGTCCCCACACTGAAAAATGGAGGCAGGGCACTTTGAACTAAAGCTCATCAAATAAGCTTTAGTTTAAAGCACCCCACTGCTATTTCTTCAGTGCAGGGACACTGATACATAGGATGCTAGGGTGGTTTTAATTAGCACAGCTCACTAAAGAGCCCCTCCCCACCTCCCAAAGCACATCTAAGAACACCCATAAGTTCCTTTATCCAAAATGGAATCCAGCCACTTGTATAGACATGCCCAAGCCTGCTTTAAACTGCTTAGTTTTAGTACTGATAGTAGTGTAGCCACAAGAGCCAGAAGCTAAGTGTAGGCTAGCTGCCCAAGAATCTACTCATGGTTCTAGTTGTTATGTAGCTTTCATCAAATCCTGTGTTGCTGCAGTTATGTTACTGTCAGTACCCCAACTAGCTTTAAATTACCCAGTTTGGGGATGTCATCTGCAAACCTTTTGACTTCTGTGGAATACACTATAAGCTTGGAAATAGAAATACACTATAAGCTTGGAATAAATTGGAGTTTTGATGCTGATTTCAATGGGAGGTTCAAAGATTTCTCTTTTCTTTGTCCTGTTTGTTTTGCTGGATATTATATTTCACTGGGTTTGATGTGAAATAATGGCACTATAACTTCACATAGGCATAGTCTCTTGTTTACTGCACATTGAAACCCCCCTGGAATATAATAGTGGCTATGTGAATGCACTGAGAAGAAACTGTACCCCTTATTGTGCACGTATAATAGTGCATGTTTATGAGACATTCGTTATGCCTCCCCCAGATTTGTTCACCTCCCTACAGACTAAATGCAGCTCGCTATAATATGAGACAACTCACTACCAATATGAAATAAAATGCTATGGATTTCTGTACATCTCCATACAACAGAAGTACCCTATCAGGACCATAGTTGTTGGCATCTGTGGGGATGGCTACTGACTCACGAACATCAGTACAAAAACACAACATATAGTCCTCCAAAATGTACTCCTCCATTTTATCCCAAATGTACATAAACTCAAGAAATTCACAAGAACATTGGCTTTTTGTCTGTTTGGATATGAATGTTTTCTGAAGATGTATCATAGCAAGAAACTATCAATTATGATATACTTTTAGATTCTGGCATTTCATCTATAAATGACATTTTAATTTGCCCTTATGCTTACTTCAGTTATATAAAATAAAACTCTGCTCCGCTGTATCAGCTAAGAAAAATCAATTTTCTTTTTGATGCCCAACACTCCATATCTGTTGAGCAGGATAAAATCCTTATAGTTCCAAGGGTTATTTAGGCACCTATTGCCAGTACCTATATTTTGTGCTGAGAATAAGTTACATTGTTAATATCAGGGGGGCTAGAAGATAATTTGATAGGTCTACAGTTGTTAAAGAAAAGTCATGATACAAACCAAAGCATAGAAATTTGATGTCATGCAAAACAGACCATTAATTGGATTGTCTCATGATTTTATTGTGTTTTTTCATTAGCAAATGTGCACATCTCTAAAAGTAAATAATAAGATGAAGTGAAGTCATTGGAACAACATCTTGCATGAAATTCTGGTTTCATAATTATTGAAAAATACTATGTATTCTTCTGTATATGCCAATTCACTATCAATCCACATACATAGTTCATGGGAATAATCCCAAGAGAAAGTAATGGCCTATTGCAAAACACATGAGGGACCTGCACACAAGAGGATAGGGCACCACAAGCCTGGAACTTATACATCTCTTTCTGTAAAGCTTATACCCTCTGCTTTCTCTCAGATCCTTTGTATTAGCTCTTACACATCTCCGAAACCATATCTGGCACCTGTTATCTTTGGTATGTAAGAGCTTAAAGTATCTGTAAGAGAAGGGTTGGGTGAGCCAGGAGCATGAAGACATTACAAACTGAGGCATTAAAAGCAAAGGGACAGATTTTCAATTGCTGTAAATCAAAGTCAATATAAATATTCTGATTGGCACCAACTGGTCTCATCAGCCAGAATCTTTTCTGTGGTTTGTGCTGTAAAACACTGTATGCTAATTACTGAAGAGCTGGGTCTTAAACAGGCAATCTATCTCATTGTGTGTGTATGTGTCCTTAAATTGGTCAAACTTCTTTACAAAATATGGCACTTTCACAACCAGTACCTGGTATAGTTCAAGTGTTAATAAGATAAGAAATACCAACTAATATGCTGATTTGGATATACTTATTTTGGTGGTAGTGGTGGGGTTTTTTTGGAGAAATCTGTACAAGGAAAGATGAGTTTAAAGGCTGGGAAAGAATTATTCAACTTCTTAATCAAAACTATGATATATTTTAGAATATTTTCCTCCAGCTATTGCCTTGCTGCACACATGCACACAGAGGTATACACACAGATGCACATACAGAGTCCTGATCCCATACAGGCAACACTTAGGGTATGTATAAGTGTTTAGATCAACTCACTGGGTCTCACTAGGACATCAGGCAGCATCCAGGTGAACTGGAGGATTCCGGTGAAAGAGGTTCAGGAGCCTGGATGCCCTGGCCAGGTGGATGACACTTCAGGCAGAGGGACCTTTGCACCCAGCAGCTTTGGCTTCAGATTCCCCAACTGCAGGGTTTATGGAACTGTTATTTTTCTTGGGGTGTCACAAGGAGTCATGAGCAAGGAAGTTCCCGTTGTCTGGATGCCAGACTTGGGCAGAAGAATCACCCAGAAACGGGAGAACTACAGCTCAGGAAAGAGACATGCCTCCTTTTACTTTTTTTTATTAGCATCACAGAACATTCTTTAATAAAACCCACTGAATATTAAACTTTTGAAAGCCAGTCCCTCTAACCTTGATGCAAAATTACAAAAGAAACCTCGGGGAGGAAGGGGAAAGGACCAGGACAGGTGGGCTGGGAAACAGGGTTTTGCCATTGCTAAAGTAGCACTCTCTTTCCTATTCAACAGAAGGTGTACAGGATATGATAAGCTAAACATGCTAGAACTCAGAAACAAACATGCTGATCATTACTTTTGATAACTCCATATTCAATCTATTAAGTGTTTGGGGGCGGGGGGAGGGCATATGAGTCCCATGACTATTTGGAAGGTTGATTTAATTTTGTTTTCTGGTTGAAACTGTAAGTGTATTGACTTATACAGAGATCCACAAAACTCTTTTAATCCTGCCCCACTACAAGCCAGGGCATCCTGAACTGTCAATGAATATTATGCCTCTCAGTATTGTTCTATTAGAATTTCATGCTCCAATGAAATGCAACAAGGTAGGATGGAGCACATCAGCTTCACAGCAATGCACTGTAATATTTCACAGTGGCAAGAAAAAATGTTTATTTTCCATAAGGCACTTAAAAATACCTAGGCTAACACAGTATTAACTATTTTGATAGACCTATAAAGTCTCAGAGGCAATTATTTAAGATATAATTTAAAAGAAAATCTGAATATATTTTTTTTAAATCAGTGAATGAATGAATGAAAGCTGAGGGGCAGTACGTCTATGTCAAAAGTCCCTTGGAAGCCTTGTCCTTTTTTTCCTCAAAGTTATCGTTCATTTCTCCTTCTGGTATTTACATGCTGAATCAAAGCATATATATCCATGTTAGTATTTTTGTACATTATTAACAATGCTCTGTTGGTCTGGGATTGCAGAGACATTCATTAGCTGAAGTAAATAATCAATCTGGTTTTTACAGCCTAAAACGAGTAAAACAATTTATTTCTATTTAATTACCTTGTATAGCTCCTCCAGTGTTTACTAATAATGAATATCTGCTCTCTTTGAAATAGCATTGATCACAAATTTACACTGCTGCTTAACTGATTTGACATGACAAATGTCACAGGCCACTCTCTCAAAGCCATTGTTCATTTTTTGCATATTTACAGCTAAATCAATTTAAAAGGCAATCCATACTACATGTGTAGTGAACAAGTTATTAACCCAGCATTATAACAAAGTCAATCTTTTTTTGACATGATTTAGAATTTCTGAACACCAGTATGCAACTCATTTCATTAACTTATAAAAGTGCATTTCATTCCCCCACCTTGACACTTTCCTCCATCCTGCTCCTCCACGGTGGCTGTCACAAAGACTAATTGATCCATTTTTACTTTAGGAGAAAATGCCCCCAATTGATGTTTTTAGCTGTCTTTTAAACAATGTTAAATAGTTGGAAACTGGCAAAGTGAAAGACTTTTACTGCTTCTTGCAAATGAATGGTGTAAGTGGTATCGATCTGCTATGAAGGGTTTACAGTAGAGAAACATTCAGCACATTACTTAAAGTGTAAATACCTATTTGATTTATTTTTGGCCTTTATCCAGACATTCATAAGACATTTTTACTCCTTTGCAAGGTTTCTTTTAAAAACACATGACATTCAGGCCAGTCCCTCTGGTAGAGCCATTCCTATTTCAGCAACAAAGGCGGAAAAACCTCTGGGGGAAAAAAAAATGTGGGAGGATGATTTGATGCTCCTGTAAAAGCTGAAACTGAGAACGGAGCAATGAGGAAAGGCAGAGAGAGATGCTTCACATCTTCAAAGCTGGAGCCACATGCCAGAAGGCAAAGCCAGAGACATTAGAAGGCACAGCCTCACATCTTCAAAGTCTGGAACATCTTTGCTTTTGATAATGTTCATCTGAAATCTGTTAAAAGGACAGCCTAGAGATCATAAACCTGGCACAATGAGTAGTAAAGCAAGATTCCAGCAGGCACCCAAAGGACTGCACAGTGGTCATGGGATGGGGGAGAATGGGCGTATCTGGAAGCCAGGATGATGAGAAAGAATGCTTCAATTCTGCTAGTCTCAGCTAAGGTCATGGAGATCCTGGAGAGGCTCTGTCGCTTTTTAAATATATTACATCCAAATATCTTTGTTATTAAAATTGTACCTGGGATTGACTCTATAGTGTTAGCTAGCTATTGCACAGATAGTTTCAGGGAGATATATTCTGCTATTACTTTGGCTCAGGGTGGTCTGAGTCAAGAAATTAATTCATCCAAGATAAAAAAAAAAGTGTTTAAAACGGCAGGCTCCAGAAAGCAGAGCAAAACATTTTCAACTCCAACACAGCAGCACACTGTGAGGCCAGCTTTTGCATCAGTCACTTCGAAAAAAAAAGCAAGGGCTTTTGCATTTCTCATAACAAGCCAATGTGTGCCTCAGTGCACCTTGTACAGAAGACCTGATCTGTATGAGGTTCCAATGTAAACTGACAATAAAGGAGATGAATTAGCATAACTGACTGTTTCAGTTATGAAGATTAAATAGCCTTTTATTGCAGATGTTTGCCAAGGAAAATGCTCCCCAGTGGAAGACTCTAAGCAGTTAAGATAGATTTGATGAGGATTTTAATTGCTGTTATGCAACTGGTAATGGAAAGTTTTTATTAAATGTCATGCAAGAGCCAATCAATAGTTTGGAGGAAGAAAGCTCCTTTGTTGCATAGACCTCCAGCATTTTTCTTACAGTATTTCAGAGGCCAGGGAAGTACCTTTTAATTTTTGTTCCCATTTCAGCTGCTTTATTAGATTAAGGGCCAATTTGCTTAACATGAGCAAGTAACATTGCACTGAAGTAAGAAAAAAGTACAATAGCAAGGAAAACCTTAAAGCATACAATAGATCTTACCCTATGCTTTAGTGGAAGCTGTGAGAACTGTGTTTCTTTCAGCCTCTTCTGTATTAAGTAACAATCACAACATGGGTGGTATTCTCTGTTTTCCCCCTCGTTTCCAAGTCCTACCTTGCTCATGTCTAAAATAATTTCCTTAAATCTCTGGGCAAAGGAGGACCAAACATTAGCTGCCAACAGTCAATGCAAAATTTGGGTGTAATAATTATACCATCCTGCTGATACAGGGGGTAATTGCATGCAAAGGTACACCTAGCCCTTTTTTTCACTCCAGGCAGTGGCAGCAGTGTTGGCTGGGCTACCAGCAGCAGTGGCTGCCAATTTTGTGTCCACTGTAAATCAGCAACCAGGGCGGGTACCCTGCTCATCCACTTCTATTTATGCTACTGATTGAATGTGTTCTTGGCAAGATGAGGGTGCTAGGTGTGTTGTAGCTGTATCAGTTCATATGAAATAATGAAACATTCATTGGGCCAGAGAGAGGCAGGAATCTTACTCCAATTGTCTATGATTAGGACACTCAGCTGGGAGAGGAAACTACACTCAGCTGAGAAAGGAAACTTAAACCTGAGTTCCAGTTCTGCTCCAATGAATACATAAGATACTTAAGTATTCACTGGAGTTGAAACTGGAATTCAAGTCTGCTCCCTCCTAGGTGAGTACTCTAGCAATCAGACCATACAGCCATGTCCGTTGTCTCTCTTTGGTCCAATGAATACATCACTACTTCATGCAAGATGAACAACTTTAATATGTCAGTCATTGGAGCATTCACTTGAGGGAGGCAAGTTCAAATTCCCATAGGCAGAGGAGGGAATTTAAAATGGATGTCCCAGTGGCTTTCTGACTTGAGCATTACTCAATGTTTCTACCAACAGACACTTAGGGCTAAATCCTATTTCACCTTTCCATGCCAAAGTGGCACTTACGTAGCCATGCAACTGTAAGTTCTGGCATTTATGTACAATTTGGACACTGCGCTTACCTCATGCTCAGAAGGCTGCATTATGGCCATATAGAATAGAATTGCCCACATATGCATTTAATATCAGGAAGTTCTGAAACTTCAGTTGCAGAAAGAAGACAACTAGAAGATATTTAATGGAGAATGAGGACAAACACCCTAACTGCTAAACGGTTAAGTGAAAAGTTTGGAGGGCCCTCTTCCTCCTTCTCTCCCAGATATGCACTTGTTCAATCCTATTCTGTCATAGCTGGAAAATAATTCAAATTATGTGTAAGTACCAAAAATAGCAATGATATATAAGTGCCACATAGGCACTTATGGACTTTAGGGGCACCTAAAGGATGGGTTTCAACACTGACAAGTGCAAGGTACTGCATCTGGAGGGGGAAGAAACAGCAGCAGACCTACAGGCTGGGGACTCCCTTCTCATCAGTGCAGAGGCAGAAAAGGATCTTGGAGTAATTATTGATGCCAAAATGAACATGGGCCAACAGTGTGGGGACACGGTTAGGAAAGCCAACCGTACCTTGTCATGCATCCACAGATGCATCTCAAGCAGGTCCAAGGAGGTGATCTTCCCCCTCTATGCGACACTAGTCAGGCCACAGTTGGAGTACTGCATCCAGTTCTGGGTGCCACACTTCAGGAGGGATGTGGACAACATGGAGAGGGTCCAGAGGAGGGCCATTCGCATGACCAGGAGCAACACACATCCACAATGTGTATCACTGGGTCAGAGGAGGAGCAAACGGAAGTGCTCTGGGTTAGAGTAAAAGGGGGTCGGGGAGAAAGAGACTTAACGGTGGGGGTCTACAACAGACCACCCAACCAAGGAGAAGATCGAGACTGGAAATTCTTACGTCAGCTCACGGAGATAGTTAAGTCCAAGGATGTGGTTGTCATAGGTGACCTAAACTTGCCAGACATATGCTGGGAGGAGCAGACAGCCAGGTCTGACTGCTCATGCAAGTTCTTAACTGACATACAGGACCTCCTTCTAACCCTTGTTGGATTTGGTCCTGGCCACAGGCGACAACCTGGTACAGGGTCTGCGGGTGCTTGACCACCTAGGCAATAGCCATCATTGTTTGCTGGAATTCACTATCCAGCGCAAGGTGGTGAAAGCCTCCAGCAAGGCAGCAGCCCTCGGCTTCAGGAGGGAGGACTTTAATGAGGTAAGAAGACTAGTGGGGGAAGCACTGAGGTCCCAGAGCTGGAGGGAGCTGTGTGTCCAGGAGGAGTGGTCGCTCCTTAAGGAGACGATCCTCCAAGCTCAAAGGGAATAATCCCTA